>NW_012267366.1:2351756-2514231 GCF_000151885.1 Dipodomys ordii | reverse complement strand
AGAAGTAGACAAAACAAAAACATTCTTAGCTTTCAAGCCATATAAATGCAGTGATTGGCTTCGTTTAGGTAAACAAATGAGATGATTATAGAAATGAGCAAGAGAATAAATACCCTGAAGTTTGTATTTTGTGTAAAAGTGGAATACCGTAAAGTCTCCAAAAGAGACTTTATATTGTGCCATCTATTGAAATCAAATGGGGAAAAAGCTTAGCTGTAAGTCACTCAGTGGCCAGCTATGGGCAGCCTAGCCTATCTGCTGACATGAAATAAAAGTCAGAACCGTACTGATGTCATTTTGCCTTAATTTCTTGGTTTTCCTTTGATAACAAATTGAGGGTTGGAGGCATGCCTCAGTTGGTAGAGCACTAGCCAATGAGCAAAATTGGTGGGTACTGAGTTCAGTCCCAATATCAGACCTGAAAAAAGAAAGAAAAAGAAATTTACATCAATTTAGGGCTGATGGTATGTCTCAAGTAGTACACCACCTAGAAAGTACAAGGCCCTGAGATCAAACCCCTGTAACAATAATAATGACGACAATAATAATAATAAACTTCTTTAGGCTGGGAACTGGCTCAAGGAGCAGAACAACTGCCTAACAAGCATGAGAACACAAGTTCAAACACCAGTACTATCAAGTAAAGAATAAACAAATACACAAAATATAAGGTTTTTATATAGTTCTTTATGTAGTTCCAAAGTTATGGTAATAAAATTAGGAAGAATCCAGGCTCACCAATCTTCTGTCTCCCCATGAATTTTCTTCACTGTGTCTATGTATTTGAAAGTGTGTTGTTTGGTGTGTACGTGGCTTCACACATGCATATGTATATGTGTATGTGTGTGCCTGAACCTTCTACCATAAATATTGATAACTGCCACTCTTCTCATCTTTTCTTTCTTGCCTTGCTAATGTCACTGCCAGGAGCCATAAAAGGAAGTTTTCTCAATAAAAGGCAAACAGACCTTTCTTCCCTGTTCCACAAAACCTAGATATCTCTGGAACCCTAATAGATGTCATAGCTAAACTTGTTCTTTCTCCACTAGCTGTGAGCTGAGTTGATGTTTCAGGGAGTTCTTACACACAGCTGTAGTCCTTATTCTACTAAGATAGTCTCTTGCTTTCCTGCAGGCTGGTAAAGATAATTCATTTGACATTATTAGTCTCAGAATGAACTTGAGAGTCACAATGACTTCTTCACAGTTTCAACCAAAAAGCTCAAAGAGTGTCTGCTAGCCTGTGCACTCTACTAATATATCCTGAGCCCACATTCAAAATACAGGAATGCCCTGACTTACCCCCACCATGATCTCAGCTACATATGCTTCTACTTACTTCCTCTCTTGAATACAATTAAACCTAAACTGTGTGGTATGAATGTGCTGTTAATCCTAACTACTCAGGAGACTGAGATCCAGAGGATCCCAGTTCAAAGACAACCTGAGCAAAAAGGTCTGCTAGACATCACCTCCAATTAACCAGCCTGAAGCTGGACTGGAGGTGTGGCTCAAGTGGTAAAGCACTAGCTCTAAGCAAGCAAGCTTAGTGAGAATCTGAGCCCCTTCTAGCCTCAGCACCAGCAAAATAATGTACTTACTTCTCAATCTGTATCTTATAGTAGCAATAGAATGTGTTCATGTTGAACAAGGACAAAGCTCACAATAGTATTTTGGTGATACATTATTTTTTTCAATCTAGTGAATAAGTATTTTGATATTCACATTTTCCTAGTAGGCATAACAAGCCAAAAGAAAATGGTGGTGTGTTAATTTTAATTTCTATCTGGTTGCAATAGTTACATTACCATTTTATTTTTCCCCCTAGCAATTTAAGAAAAGAGAGCTACTTAAAATACACTGCTGCACTTTATATCCTTTAGTCCTTCTCAATGTCCTTTGAACATAATCGCATAGTGCCTGTAATTGCTGGCCTTATCTACCAGACCTCTTACTGTGAACTCTTGAGGTCTACTGGCCCCCCCAGTCCTGTCTAGCACACTTGATGACACAGGCCTCTTTTATCATGCTGGGCACCCACAAGGTCTTTTCATGTCTCAGAGCCTGGGTTTTTGTTTCCTCAAGTCACTTTGTCACTTTTTCAAATAAGCTTTTTTAAGATAGAATTTACAATCCCTTAAAACTCATCCCTCTCAAAGTGTACAATTCAGTGTATTCATAGACATAACTACTTGTTAGAACATTTTCTTTACCTGAAAAAAAGTAATTAGCACTTACTGTTTGTTATCCCATACCCTTGACCCCTGCTAATCATGAATGTATTTTCTGTCTCTAAGGATTTACCTAATCTGGACAGATTATCTTATTTTTGTCTATGATAGGGCTTGAACTCAGAGCACGTGCACTGTCCTTGAGCTTTTTGGCTAAAGGCTAGCTGATACTTTAAGCCACAGCACCACTTCCGGTTTTCTACAGGTAAATTGGAAATAAGAGTCTCATGGACTTTCCTAACCAGGCTTGCTTTGAACCACATTCCTCAAACCTCAGCTTCCTGAGTATCTAGGATTATAGGTGTGAGAATCCCGGCGCCCAGCTGGGATACTATTTTGTGTATACTAGTCCTGGGGCTTGAACTTGGGGCCTTGGTGCAGTTTCTGAGCTTTTCTGCTCAAGACCAGAGCTCTTCCACTGAGCCATATCTCTGCTTTCAGCTTTTTTGGTGGTTAGTGAGAGATAAGAGTCTCACAGACTTTCCTGCCCAGGCTGGAATTCAATCCACAGATCTCAGCCTCCTGAGTAGTTAGAATTACAGATATGAGCTACCAATGTCTGCCAGTCTAGACATTTCTGATAAGTTAAACTATAGAATTTGTAATGGTTTGTGACTGGCTTCTTATACTTAGCATCATGCTTTCAATTTTTATCCATGTTGAGGCATACAGATGTATGTGTCAACTATTCCACTGTATTATCTACCTCATTTTGTAGTATCTCTTTCATCTGCTGATGAGCATCTGGGCTGTTTCTACTTCTTGGCTGTTATCAATAATGCAGCTTTGAACAACTGTACACAAGTTTTTGTCTGGATGTGTATTGTCATTTCTCTTGGATGTGCACACAGCCAGTGATGCAGCTGATCTAGAGTACAGCCGAACCTTTCTTGTCCTGCTCATTCTTGCCCCTGCATTCCTTTCCTGGCCTCCTTTTTATCAGCTGATCTTTGCTCCACTTCCCTTCCCCCAGTCCTATGGATGAGTGGATGCTCACTTCTCTGACTTAAAATTGATACTCCAATCACCAAGAACTAACTGCTTCTTGCTTCATGTTAGATCAAAGTGCAGATCACAGAAAATTAGTTTGCTCTTTTGAGTATCAGGTCTATTCTTTTCTACTATGAAGTATGTACTACTATATAGATATGCAATTAGTGGAATTTCTCCATAACACTGTGAATATGCCTTCTGTACATTCCTGAAAGTTTCTCCTCCTCTGAGTAACTGCTGCAGGGATATTATGGACATCTCAAACATCTTTTGTGGGAATAACTACCTTCTCATATGGCTTTACTCAAGAGAGTATCCGCCATTACTCTCCTACTAAAAAGTCATCTATTATTCATTCTTGCCCTTCTGCCTGCCCCCTTTCTATCATCAATCCTTGGAGGAAGAATAGGTATAAATGAGTCTGCATGGTTAAAACAATAGGATATTCAAAATAACCTAAGTATCCAACTAACAGGATGAAGTGAGAAACAGTTTGGGAAGATGTTAAGAACTTGTCCTCTGACGCCAGTGAATCTCAGGTGATAAATTGACTTCTCCTAATCATGGTTCCCTGTCTGTAAAACAGCAGTAAGAGGACTTACCCAATAGGGATATTGTTATACTGCTTACAACAGTGAAAAGTACTACATGTATCCATTGTTAATTTTTCAAGTCCACAATGGAATACAATATGGTCACTATACTGGATGATAGTTAAGCAGACTTATTGGCATGAATATAGCACAAAAAAGATTTCAGCATTCAGAACAGCACCTAGAATATGATTCTATCATGGGAGGATATATAATCTGCTGACAGTGGCTTTTAAAAGATACTAGAGATTTAAGTAAGTAATTCTTGTTTGGTCTTGTCTTTTCCTTATTTTTAATTTGACTATTAATCATGCATGACCGAAGGTTTTAGAATAAAGAAAGTAATTCTCTGCTTGCCTCACTGAGTCCTATGGCTTTAATTTCAGGCCCTTTTTGATGGGATGCACAAGGAGACCCAAAAGGCTAGTGCTGTTTGGTTGTTTGTTTGCTTGTTTGCTTACTTTACTGATGAATTATATTTAGAGAGTGGTTAACCACTTTGGTTTTAGTCTTCTTACAAATTTGGTTCCTTAAAGTACCTATTCTCATGAAAGCTTAACGAGGCACACTTCAGTCCCAGCAGGCAAGAAAATCCAGATCTTTTGCCTCCTATTTCAAGACCCTTCCAATTGTACAACCTTCCACTAACAGCCACTGATAATTTTCCCTAGAGCCTGTGGTGCCTCAGCCTCCCTAGAACACTTGGTAGACATAATAATTTTTAAAAATTCCACCATGAGATATGCGCTGGTGGCTCACGCTTGTAATCCTAGTTACTCAGGAGGCTGAGATCTGAGGATCTCGGTTCAAAGCCAGCCTGGGCAGGAACATCTGTGAGATTCTTTTTTTTTTTTTTGTCGGTTGTGGGGCTTGAACTCTGGGCCTGGGCGCTGTCCCTCAGCTCTTCAGCTCAAGGCGAGCGCTTTACCACTTGAGCTAAGTGCCACTTCCGGTTTTCTGGTGGTTTATTGGAGATAGGAGTGGTCTCTCCTGCCCGGGCTGGCTTTGAACCGCGATCCTCAGATCTCAGCCTCCTGAGTAGCTAGGATTACAGGCGTGAGCCACCAGCGCCCGGCATCTGTGAGATTCTTATCTCCTATTAACCACCAGAAGACTGGACATGGCACTGTGGCTCAAGAGATATAGTGCTAGCCTTAAGCTGAAAAGTGCAGAGACAGTGCACAGTCCCAGAGTTCAAGACCCAAAAAAATTCTACCATGAGATTAAGTGATAGGTTTTAAAATGTACTGTTATTTCAACTGAGCAGTACCATCAAGGTTGAACAATAGCACTTTATTAACATCCAAAATTAGGTCAGTTCCAATTAGTTTCTGTTGGAAGATAAAACTTAAATCATGCTTCTTATATTCAGAATAATTTGTTTAATTCAGGAAAAACTTCAGATTAACTGGTTGTCTGGTTGGCACATTCCAAACATGCCTGGATGCCTGGATTCGAGAGAGGCTATGCATTATATTACTACTGTTTCTTGTTTTCGTTTTTGGTAAATAATAATAATAATAATAGTAATTTATATTCCAACCATCTTCATTGCTTTATTTGAAAATAAGCCAGATTGCTTCTCAGCCTTTTGGCTAAGATCAAGTAAAAATAAGCAAGATAGCTTATAAACTTTTCTTCAGAAAATTATTGTAAGACCCCAAACCTTCCATATACACCTATTGAAAAACCTCTAGATAATTTCCTGTAAGTATAAAGGGACTGAGAAAAAGGTCCCCGAACTCATCATAGGCCCTTCCCCCTCTCAGGCTGGCAGCCTAGTCCTGGATAGACAAATGTTATCATTCAAGATCAAGGTTAAGGATTGACTAATATTTTTAATGTGTATATGTATATATATTTCTCAAGCACCTTCTTCCTCCATTATCAATTCAAATAAAACATCACACTTAAAAGCTGTTCTTAACATCTGGCTCACACTTATAATCCTAGCTACTCAGGAAGCTGAGATTTGAGAGTCACAGTTCAAAGCCAGCCCAGGCAATAAAACCCATATCACTCTTACTACCAATTACCCACCATGAAGTTAGTGGAGCTGTGGCTCAAAGCACTAGCTTTGAGCATAAAAGCTAAAGGCCAACACCCAGTTCTGAGTACTGGCAAACACACATAAGCACACGTAAAAATATCTGCTGAAATTAAGACATGCCTACAAAGCAGAACAAGAGATGGACGAGGGAATGAGCAGAATGTTCATCAAAAAAACTTAAAATTCCTGCTTTTTAATTCCACTTTTTAATGTGTCTTCTCCTTTTGCCTAGTTGTGTGGCAAAGTCCTTGTGTTTTAACTTACATCACATGGTTTTGTTTAGAATATGGACTTAGTGTCTTGACCACATCAGATATGACAAGCTGTCAGTTACCTTAGCTTTTACCTTAGAGTTTCTCAGTCTTATCCCAGATCCACTTATATCAAGATAATCTGGTTTATGAAACATTGCAACAATCTTGGCAGTATTTCAAACCTACTAATAATACATTTCTGGGAGTGAAGCTTGGAAATCTGCATACTAATCAAACCTCCAGATCAGTCTATGTACACTAGTTAGAAGAATCCGATGATTAAGCCAAAATATCTTTTCTCAAGATAGTAACCTTATTTTGGTTAGTTTGCACTCATAAAACAAATTATAATACTAATTGTCTTAATTTTGTTGTTGTTTACTTTGTTTTTGTTTTTGAGACAGGGTCTCTCTAGACAGCCTAAGCTGGCTTCAAGCTTACAATATTCCTACCTCAGGCTCCTGAGTGCTGAAATTACAGGCAGGTACCATCATGCCTAGTTTACTAAGTGGCTAAAACAGCATATCCCAGTTTGGAAGGCTGTAAATTCCAAGATGAAAATGCCAGCAGATCTCCACCATATTGGAAGTTACAATTTCAACATGAAACTGAAGTCAAAAGCCTAGGAATTGGACGAGAAAAACTCCTTATCCTCTGATTAACATTTCAATAACAAAGCCAAAACAATGACTCAATTAACAGAGGATCAATGGATCAGATCATATACATCACTAAAGGAGAAATGCTAACAGCAAATGAACATACAAATAAATGTTCAACCTTATTAGTCATTAGAGAACTACTCATTTAAAAGCACAATGAGGTGCCACTACAAACCCATAAGAATGTCTAAATTAAAAAAAAAACAAAAAAACTTGCCAGGCGCTGGTGGCTCATGCCTGTAATCTTAGCTACTAAGAAGGCTGAGATCTGAGGATCATGGTTGAAAGCCAGCCAGGGCAGAAAAGTCTGTGAGACTCTTATCCCCAATAAGCTACTCAGAAAAGGCTGGAAGTGGTACTGTAACTCAAGTGGTAGAGCGGCAGTCTTGAGCAAAAGAGCTTAGAGATAGCACCCAGCCCCAAGTTCAAGCCCCAGGACTGGCACTACATAAATAAATAAATAATCTTAAATCTGATTGAGAAGCTGCCATTTGAGGAAGCCTACAATGCTACTCACAAAGATCAAAGTTTTAAACAGCAAAAGGAATAAAGTGTTAGTCTGAAAAGACTGCAACATTGCACACTACCAGAAAAGCAATTACATGAAATGCCTAGTTGAGTGACAGGGATTTTACTTGCCATGAGTATTGCCTATTGTAAAACACACCTGTGGAAAAACTAGCCTAGACATTTCTGCCTTTTCTCTGGCATACCAGTCTTTAGGGTGGTGGCACTTAGAGCTCTTAAAATAGTTTTCCCTTCTTTCACAAAGCTGTTTAGAATTTCTAGAATTTAGTAACAGTCAAGTGGGAAGCAGCTGGTACTGAGGAATTCACTTTTTGAAGGGAGCTGCCTGCTGGGAAAGCAGGGCCAGGTCTCTGTGTGTGAGTTGGCCTTAGGAGAGCTGTGGATTTGTCAGGAGAATAAGACATGGTCAATTGCTCAGGATGGACATGATGGAAGGATCCAGTTGGCCTCCTTCTACATTTCCAACATACTTCTCACTGTCTGCAGTTGTCATTTCTTTTGGGGTTTCATTACAGAGCAAATTTTCCACTTCAAATATTTGTTTCCACAGAGATTTTGTGTGTGTGTGTAAGTGTTATGGTTAACCCAAATGCCAGGGTAGACCAGTTTTAACGATACAGCTTGGTGTGAATACATAGAAAATGATATTGAGAATGTGTTTCTGTAGCTGTGTGTTTGTTCAATTCTTCATGTCCAGGAATGACATACTTTACTTCTTTAAGAATTGGGAAAATAAATGCAGAATGACTATAACAACTTCATTTTCCTCTAAAAAACTTTTTTTCTCTGATGCAAACCAAAAATAGTACTGTTAATCTCTATTAAGTTAGAAAGATAGTTTTTCTATGCCTCAATAATTTTCCTCCTACATATTTAATCAAGAAAAATGAAAGCGTGAGTCCTTAAAGAATGAGCAATTATAGCAACTTTTTCACAGTAGACTCCAAATGAAAATGATCCAAATGTCCATCAACAGAAAAAATGGATAAACAAGCAATGGAATATCATTACAGTAAAAAATAATAATAAACAACTGATTTAAAAGCCACTGGGCTGCAAATACAAGATAAATCTCAAAAATATTGTAGCAAGAGAAATAAGCCAGATGGGAGAATGCATTCTGGATGATTCCATTTATATGAAGTTCACAGCAAACCTAATTTGTGGGAGTCAGAAAAATGACTCACTAGGATGTTAGGGGTGCGGGCAGGGGCACAGGATGTGAAAGAGGAATAAAGTGCGACATGATGGAAAGATACAGATTTTGATCTGGTTAGTAATTATAAGGTGGTACGTAAAGGTAAAAATCCTTGAGTTGCATACTTGTGTGTATTATACAGATGTATGTGTAAATTAAACCTCAACTGACAAAGAACACAGATTGTATCTACAATGGTTTGAATCTAGAAGGGCCCCAAAGGCCGTATTAATGCCTTGATTTCTAGTTTTGTACTACTTAAGAGGTGGGGAACTAGTGTAAGGTCTATAGGTGATTGGAGACATTCCCTGGAAAGAAAGTAGAATATCAATCCCTCTTCTTCCCCTTCTTCCTTTTCCCATCCCATCCACAAAATGAGTGGCTTTTTACTCTATTTTATACTCCCTGCTGTGGTGTGCTATCTTGTGCAGGTCTAAACTATAGGACTAGTCTGTCATAGATTAAATATCCAAATCTGTGGGCCAAAATAAACCTTTCTTCTTTTTTGCTTTGCCAGCCATGGGGCGTGAACTCAGGACCTGGACACTGCCCCTGAACTTCTCAGGCTCAAAGCTTGAAACACATTGCCATTTCCAGCTTTTTCTGAGTAGTTTATTAGAGATATGAGTTGCAAGGATTTTCCTGCCCAGGCTGTCTTTCAACCATGACCCTCAGATCTCAACCTCCTGAGTAGCTAGAATTATAGGCTTGAGCCATTAGTACCCAGAGACCCTCTTTGTTACAGTAAGGGAAAGCTATGTAACACAGAGACCACATCCGGGCTGACAGAATACATGAAGATTACTGTCAATAAACATCACATTGAGCTTTCAGCTTCTTGACCACTAGGGAACAAAGAGACCAAAGGAACATTTCTCACAGTCAGGGTAGAAGAAGTACACATCTACTATTGACGGAGCCCTTACTATGTGCTTAATACTTAACTGAGGGCCTTATAAGACAATAAGAAAGCAGGTCACAGGCAAACAATGTAGTATATGGTGAACTATGTGTACATTAGTGACAAGAATTCAAGTAGAAAGTGGTAGGGGACTCAAACATCTTTGAAGCAAACACTGGAGATGCCATGTGATTCGCGGCACTGTTTGCTGATATAGACAGAGGAAGGTCAGGTGCCACAAGTTCACAGGGAGAGTGCTTCAAAGGGAAAATAGGATAGATAAGTGTATTACAGATGCACAAAAGAAATTTCCATTGCCCCTTCTGGCTTGGTGTTTATAGAAAGATTTCTCTTAAGCCTCAATTGATCAATATGGGGGTTCTAGGAATGGCAGAGTAGAATTCTCTCATAGTTCTGGAGGCCAGAATTTGGAAGTAAGTATCACCAGGCCAAAGTCAAATCGTGCACCTCCAGAAGCTCTAGGCAAATATCTGTTCATTTCCTTTTCCCCCATGTCTGGTGTCCACATTCCTTAGTGTATAGCCCCATCAGTACCCTTTCTGCTGTGGTCATATGTCTCCTTCTTATAGGGAGCTAGGTGATACATTTAGGCTGAGCAATACATACTTCAGGATATTTTCTCACGTCTCAAGATTTCTCACTTCCCATCTTCCAAGACTATTTTTTGTTTATCTAAGGTAATATACACAGGCTCTAGGCATTAAGACTTGATATCTTCAGGGCCATTTTTCATTCTGTTAACCCAGGGTCAGTCCCCCCATGTTGGTCCTGATGCCTATAAATACAAGCAAACACTGACCTCTCTCTGTCAGGAAGAAAGATGCAGTCATTGAAACCCATGTGCAAAGGCCAGCCTTGCCTCCCCATTCCCCTTGTTCTTGCTTGCCCTCCTTTCCTGCCTAGTTGTACAGCTGCTAGCTTCCTGGTTGCACAATGACTCTTTGAAGCAACCCAGACAGAGCTTCCTCTAAGCTGTGGGTAGGATGTACTGAACCAAAACTTGAAGGTGGGCTTTCTCACCCAGGGTGGCACCACCCGCATTCAGGGCTACACCTCTCTTTCTTCTGTACAAAGAGTAAGTGCCCATTTTAAGCACATTTATTATGAGCTTATAGTGGCACCGTATTGAATGTAACTGAAGTTGATCTGCATAAGAGAATGTTTATCAGCAACTCTGGCCTCTACCCTTATCTCTCTGCCTCAGTGGGGACAACCAAACAGGTCTCCACACATTACCAAACATCACTAGGAGGGCTAATTCCCCCAGAAGAGCCTCACAGATCTACCAAGGAGAGTGGCGCTCATCTACAATCCCTGAGAAGGTTGAGATTCCTGGCAATCCCCTTCCCAGGATCACCTCAATTTGGGGAGCATAAAACGCCATGTCACTGAGGCTACTCCCACCCCTTTGCCCTCATTCCTACAGGGATGGCCTGTATACCTGCCTTTCCTAAATCTGGAAATAACTGAAGCGCTGGCTGAGTAACCCTATTGGTGTTTCCGTTGGCTCTTGTATAACCAGATAAGATCTCCTAAGGGCCACTGGGAACTTCCCAGACTCAGGTGTCTGACAAACTGAACAGCTCTCAACTTTCTTTTCCTAAGGTCCTGAGACTTGGTAGAGGTTGGTACCTTTGGCATTAGGATTCCTGGGAGTCTTCTGCACTATTTAAGGACTCTGTTCATGGCAGGAAATGTCCCAGTAGAGGAGAATAACATGCTTAAGAGTGAGAGGTTTGGCACTGACTGCTCATGGTAGATGCTTAGTTCCAGTACCTAGAGGTTAGGATGCCTTGGGCAAATTATGTAATCTCTCTGCCTCCATTTCTTTGCAAAATGTGGATAAGACTGGGGTCTTCTTTCTGAGATCATTGGACAAATGAAGTGGATGATGTATTTCAAGTGGTCCATAAGTATTAACTGAAGAATAGAATGTTTATTATATTTGTATCTTTTTCTCTCCAAGACCTGATTATCCTCTTTAAGCAATGCTTGAGAAGAAACTTCAAAGGATGCATTTATTTCCTGGAGTCTCCAAAAAACATCAGAGACAAAATACAGTGATGCATGTGGCATTCTATGTTTTTCAAAATCTCCATAATTTCATAAAGCTATGGCTGGTTATTTTTACATATGGAAAAGTTTCTATTTTCTGTATAATTCTATGTAAAGAATATAAAGCCAGAAGCTACAATGGAAGCTTAAAAAAAGAATTTATTTTCTATACTGGCTCCTTCCTTTGCTTTGAAGCCATACTGTAAGTTAAGTTCACAGGCAGCCTGAGAGGGTATGCAGATCCCTATGCATAAGGTAAGACTTCTTTTATAATAAAGATAAAAAACACTTCCCAAAGCCTTGCTTTCTAAGAGCATTTATCAGAAGTCAGGTTGAATGAAGTGAGATTACAGCCAAATATAGGCAGAGCGTGCTGAGAAACCTCAATGATGATTGGCTTGTAACTCTGCCCCCAAACGAAGAACATTGTGGTTTAAACGACGCTGGCCCAGGAAGTCTTGAAATCAACTGAAGGGTTTTTCAAATTCATTCTTCATCATTTAAACTGGGCCTGAGCCCACTACTATTGGTTGCTGGAGCAGCCTAGCCTGCAGTCTGGCCTGACATTTTCAACCCTCATTTGACAAAACATAATTAAAGGAGAAGCCGCACCCTGGTATTGGTGACATTTGAGTCTTAGAGCTTTCAATCCCAGTGTTGGATTGAATTTCAGTTTCTTTCTTGCCAAGCTGCCAATTTGTACTGCTGTAAACTGACCAGCCTACACACTATGAAAAAGCAAGCTACAGTTCAGCTGCTTTTAAAAGACCCATTGAAAGCCCCATGCTTGTAAAAGGATGTGTGTGGTGTAGCTTCAGCTGTCCCCTCTAAGTGATGGCCTGGGATGATAAAATGCTTTGCAGCTTAAATTTCTACCAAGTGTTTTAAAACATTGATGTTTGTTTTGGGCCTTGTGTAATCCTTTGTTATCAGCCACACAGCCACCCTTTTTGCTCTTGTGATCAGATCATGAGTCTTGCACAGCCAGCCCAGGAGCTCTGTAAGGATGACAACTATTAACCCCAGCCTCATTTCAAGAGCAACCCAAGGCCTCATTAGATAGCTATCTAGGAGAGATGGGAGTGCCATACCAGGGCTACAGGTCCCTATCAATTGTCTGCACACGCCCTCAGAGGCCCTCCCTTCCAAGCCTTTGATAAACAGGAATTCAGGCCCAACTATCCCTTGGGAAACCAACGGATATTATCCCCAGTGGAAAAACAGACAAAGACAAAGTCAGTCCTGGTCAGAAGCAGAAGTGAACCAGGTTTGGTTGACTTCTCCTTGTGTAGTACACAAAGTACACCAAACGGCCTCCAAGTTCAACTTGCACACTTTCCTTTTTGCAAGAATGAAGCACATGTGTGTGTGTTCCTTCCCCTTATGGAAACCTCAAACCCTATTGGGACAACATGTCATAAAGTTTTGACTTAAATGCAGAAGTATGGGTTTGGGAAATTTTGGATGAAATTTATGCCTTTTCTGAACCTAAGTTATACACATTCTGTTCAGGTGTCATTTTTAAAGGTCAGAGGCTCTTCCAATATGATCGTTTGGGGTTGGGGGGTGAGGGTTTTGGTGTTTATTTTTTTTCTCAGAAAAACCCTGGGAAGTACCCTCTGCTGTATGTCTGACCAATTTTTCTCTTGCATCTTTAAATCCCAGATATAGAACTGAGCTTTTCACACTCAACACAACTACCTGGTCATTATCAGCCTGTAGTTCCTAGGTTCACTTGATAACAAAAAGAAATAAAACTTTTTGTGACTACAAATTGATGCAGCCATTTTGGAAATTAGCATGACAAATTTTTAACTTTGTAAATTTTCATTCGAGTTCATGTTCTTGGCTAATACTGAGACATAGTTGAAAGTAGATACTGATTGGAATATTGTTTGTCCTGGAGAAAAGCTATGTAACTCTTAAATACCTCTCAACAGCAATCTAATACACACATATGCATATAATATCATCATAATAAATATAATCATTTTTAGTCATGTATTAGGGGAATATGAGTAAGATTTCGTATAACATGAGTACATATCGGGTGTAGAATTGAATAAGGATAGGGTATAAAATCCAAAATGACCTTATATCTAAAATAATTTTATTAGTGTATATTAAATGTGTAAAGAGGTTTCATTGTCATATTTCCATCCATGTATCTAATGTACATTGGTCAAATTCACTCCTTTTATAACTCTTCCTTATTCCTCCTCTCTTCCTTCTTGAACCAATTTAGCTTGTTTCATTATTCTTATGAATGAATATCATGGAATGACAGCATGTCAGTATAGTCCAAGTGATGGGAATGGAAGTTTGAATGTCATTTCTGAGATGCATCCAGTCTTTTACCCATAAAAGGGCCATCATGACTCCATGTAACATATGCCACACAAAAAGCCATCAAGTTCAGCAGATATAGTGAATATAAAGCTTGCGGAGGAAGGTTGAGACGGAGGTGGCTGTTTTACATTCTGAGGGTTGCTATCAGCCCTGTGTGGCAACCATTCTCCTAACACATTAAGAGAATGCAGAAATGTCTAGCTGCCAAAGCAGAGAAGCGGAAGTGGATGGTTCTGGTGTCTGGCAGAGACTGCCTTCTGTTTTCTTAAGTTAACACAGGGGAAGAAAGAGCCTTCAGCCATCACATGTAAGTCAAGAGTGCTACACAGGAACGCTGTTCAGAGTGCAAGAAGGGCCCCACAAAGCCCCAGACAGGGCCTATTTTGGGACTTGTGGTCGTAACCACACTTCTCTTCTATCTTCAGGAAACTGTTCATTTCATGATCAGCACTTTGACACCAGTGACCACTGGGTGACCAGAGGCTTGAATGTGTTTATTACAGTTTACAAGAACAGACACCTCAGCCATTCCTTAGGGGATACACTGAAGTAATTTGGGGTCTGACATGAATTTTACATGGGACCATGTTCTCCTTTGTGCTTTATCATTATTCCTCGGTTGGTACTAGACTCAGTAGGAGAGGCAGCAGACCTGCTGGCCTCATAAACTAACCCATGCCAATCCTGTCTCTCCATCTTAAAGAATCATCTTGCAGTGGGTCAGCCATTTCTTCTGTCTTAGAAAGTGCCTCCTTGGCAGTCCCTCTGCTAAAACACATCTATTTCAGTCCATGGAATTGTCTCAGTTTCTCCCCAAGGCCTGAAGGGAACAGCTAAACCAGATCTACACAGTCTCCTCTCCATGGTTGGTATCCGTATAGTAATGGACATATTTACAGATTAAAGCACTCAGAAATACCTTAAAATAGAAAGTCTAAACTCTTCTTCTTTCTCTAGCTTGGAGATAGCAGAAAGATGATGGTACCTGTATTATACTATGTAATTCTTTTCATGGGTCACATGAAACAGGAAATTTCTGGGGGTTCTTGCAAGCATGTGATAAACAGCAGTGGTTTCAGTGCAATAGTCAGGTAGATTTGCAGCCGGAAGTGTTCACACAAGACATTTGCTGGCTCCTCTCCAGCTCTGGTATAGATGCAGCTCTTTTTACTCCTTGACAAAAGCCATTTGATTTTCACACTGTATTTATTGTTTTTACTGTAATGTCTTCTGATGATACCCTGCAAAGAATGACAAACCAAACCCAGTTGAGGAAAGGCCTGGGTGTAGAGCCTTTCCTCAGTTGTTCTGTAAAAATCCTATTGAGTACTAATCCCTTTGGCAACTAAAGAGACCACTTAGAGAAGGAAAGATCTTGTCCACTAATGTAGTTGAGTGATCTCTTTTGGGAAATGATGCTGAAAGGGAAGCCCTTTTATCTGTATTGTGTTATTAATCTGCCCTCAATCCCAATTGATGTTATTTATCACCAAGAACAAGCATTAATGGAGAGTCTCAAAAGGCCATAAAGTGATGTTTAAGATGCTCAGACTCCTAAGAACCATATGCTCAAATTCAAATGGTCTTGGGTCTTGGGTCAAACTTTTCCCTTTCAAGGCAGATGAAGTCCAGAATTTAGGATACATGCTCACAAACTTTGCAAGCAAGATATGCTTCCATTGTGAAGAAAAGAAAGCAAATTAACAGAGAGGGCTCTTGCACCATTAATTCCAACTGCAAATACATTTCAAGACTTCTAAGATAATGTATTTAACATAATATTACCATACATAGGAGAAACTTTTTATATATTTATATATTTCCCCATTGAGGTTTTTGGTTATTTTTTCAACTTTAGACAGTGTTGCCAAAGAAAGTCATGTCATAAGATCTTAAATGGAAGGTAGCCTTTCTTATCTTCTTCCATTTTCTCCGTTCTTTACTCTTAAAGTCACACAGATTTTAAAAGACAACTCAAATGATACTTCAAAATGGACGTCACCCAGTTTTTAAACTTGATTTATATGGCCAATGTTCAATTATCTAGGTATAGCCATGATGCTGGCATATCTGAAAACTCACTAATGACTTTTCAAACTGATACTTTTGTCATCATATTAACATTTTCTTCTCTAAACCATTGCTGAGATTAAAATAAATCAACAAATAAATGACTAAATAAAATAAGTTTGGGATGTGTTGTCATTTGCTCTTATGTCTTATCTAAATTCAAACCCACAAAGAAAAGACAAGACAAAACAAAGTATTGGGCAAAACAAACAAAAAAACCATAAAACCGAAATCATCCCATACAGTTAGAAGGAATAATCTAAATAATCAAGTGCCCTAGGTAGGAGGTATGGGCAGGGCAAGGGAGGAAGGGGATAAAACTAGAGAAACAGATCCCATCTTCCCCAGAGTTCTGCAGTGGAAGTTGGGGGTACATCCTGTCCTGCAAGTCGCCTACATGCTCTGTGGCATGACTTCCGGCAAAGGACTTCCTGTAGAGGAAAAAACAGGTAGTCATGCTGCTGGCTCCCTACAGCTGTGCTCTTCCTCTGTTTTCAGAGGCCTTTCAGAAAGAGTGCATGGCACGGATATATAATACACAGCCCTGTCTCCAGTCAGGCAATCTCTTTGGAAAATTCTAAATTAATTAGCATTAGCACTCACACTGACATTAAAATATAAGCACTATCATTAAGCAAGCAGGAAGGATCTGCATGGCCAAAGTGACACCAAAAGGGCCTATAGTTATAAGTTTAATTGTATGTCCAACCTTGCCCACTAAAGAATAAATAGATTTAGAGGCTGCAGAAATTATTAATTCTTCATGACACATATCCTGGTTTCATTTATTTTACTGAAGGAAAGAAAGAAGGCCTAAACTATCTGAAATCCTCCTACCACCGATTCTAACAAATATTCTGTGCTATGCTGGGTTACAGAGAGCAAATTCACAGTTCATGTGCTATTATTCTAAGTTGGTACAAATCACCAGAGACATTTGGTGGCTTGGTGGAAATCTGGAGGTCAGCCTGTACTTAACTATTTTTGTGCTATTGTTTCTTAGTTGAAGGCAACCTTGGAGGTCATAAATTAGCACTTTTGTTTTTATAGATGAGCTACCTGAGACCAAGGTCACCTAGATAAATGGTGACACCATTTTTTTTCTTTACCAAAAATCTCCCAATTAAACCTTCAGAGTTTTCCCACAAAACTCTCTAAGTTGTTGACCAGGAGATTCTATTTTAATATTCTTAAAGGACCATGGGCTTCATATTTCAATAATAACCATTACATTTCCTACTAGGAAGAATGAGCTAAGCTGTTTCCTTTGGTAGCCAACAAATGAAAAGCATCCCAATTTCAGGACTACTGAACTGTAGTACTTTGTTGGGTTTGAATCTTGACCTAAGTCACACATTGCTTTGTTATCTTTAAGATAAAGGCAGTTTGAGAATACATTCTTGCATTTTTCCTTAATCTGTGTGACAAGGAACAACCTAGTTGTCTTTTTTTAGAAAAAAACTTTTTATCTCTTTCTCACCTTGTCCTTTCAACAAATTTAGCCAAGAGATAATAATGCAACTATAAAGTTTTATTATTACTGTGGTTTCAATCACTTTACTGGGGAAATAAAAGCCTCTAGAGAATAGTGGAAATTTATAGCGAAACATAGTTAAGGAGACTGCTCCCAGAGTCACTTACTTTAAAAGGTTTTAGTTAAATTTATTAAATGATTTTCTGTGGGATATACAAGAGGAAGGAAGAAATATTACAGTAGTATTGTTTGTTTTTTGTTTTCTCTGATTATTGTTGTGGTTAGTTCCACCAATGAGAGGGTGTTTCAATGGGTTTATATCCAAAACTTGTGGCATAATGAGGATTTTTCAAAGTTGACACTGGTGACATGTGGGATCTGATACTTCTGCATTGTAGAGGCCTATCCTGTGCATTGTCACATGATGCGATTAGTAGCCTCCTTAGCCCCTACCCACTCAGCAATAGCTCCTGTCCTTCAGTGGTGATGATGTAATGTCTCCAGGCATTGCCTGATGTTCTCCCTGCCAATCTGCCCTTCCCAACCCCTAGCTGAGAATATTGGAATTATTTGGAGTCTCCTAGACAGATTTCATAATATACCACAAGAACTCTCAGAGGAATGGGCTTCCCCAGCTTTCTTTTGCTTGATCTATGTTCTAAACACATATGAAAAATTCTAAATGATCCTAGCTACTCAGGAGGCTGAGATCTGAAAGCCAGCCCAGGTAGGAAAGTTCATAAGACTCTTATCTCCAATTAACCACCAAAAGAAAGCCAGAAGTAGAGTTGTGGCTCAAGTGGTAGAGTTAGCTTTGAACAAAAAAAAAGCTTAAGAACAGTGTCCAAAGCCTGGGTTCAAGTCCCAGGACCAGCACATAGACAAAAATCCTAAATGATGATGACTGCCTCCTCCAAATCCCAATCCTCCATTCAGCATTCCCTGTGAACAGAAGCATATGTTATTATTTGAGGAGCTTTGAGCTAATCAAGGAAAGCATTCATATTGACTTGTTATGCACCACATTAACAAATATAATTTTTTTAACCATTAGGCAAAATCCTGCTATTAAAATGCAGGTATGCTTGTAAATTTTTAGTTCCAGTGACTTTATTGGATCCTGAATTTGGCTGATTTTGACCCTGAAGCGCAACAGCTTCCTCTGTGATGAGGAACAGGGCATTGAGTCTAAGCATCACCAATAGTGGGTTGTGTTCATTTTACATTCATGGGAAGCACTGTAGGCATCATAAAAAACCACCTTCCCTCTGTATTCTTGAGACTTTTGTCCCTTAAATGGAGTCCACATGAGTGCTGTGTTCAAACTGAGGCCAAAACAAGGGAATGTGAATTCAGGAAGTATTTCTCTAAGCAGAGCAAGAGGATGGAAGTAAAGAGACCTTCCTTGTTGAAAGCTCAAACTTTGTACCCAAGAGCTATTCTTTCAGAGCTAAACATTCAGTCTTACACACCTGATCCATCCTGCTATGTTGATGTTCAATTTCGTAATGCTTAGGATACACAGAGGTATATTTTCAGCCTTTATGTTAGCATTGAAGGAAGAGTTAGATCATTTTGCATTCTCCATATTCTTTACATTTGTATCTGAGAGTAGAATTTCTAGTCACAGTATAAGTCCAAATGAGTAGATACCACATCAGCAAAATATAATCACTTGCAGCTCATGGTGCTGTTTTCAAATATAAGCCCTTTTGTGCAAGATCCACATGTAAGAGTCTGAGGCCTGACTTTCTGAAAGCAACTTCCTGTTCATGCACAAAAATATTCCATGCAGTGATATATTTCTAAATTTTTGTCTTTTCTCTTTTCTGTTCCTTTTTTCTTTGCAGACTTTTGCTCCACTTATGATAGCTCTGATTGTCTCACTTTAAATACTAGTGTGCAATATCGAGATCTTGCAAAAATGTAATAAGTAAATGCAACTTTGAAAGCAGAGTTTTATATTGTTCTCTGATCCACCCCCAATAAAGCAGTAACAACTCAAATAGGCTCTGGATAAAAGCAGATTGCACTGCTTGTTTCTTTTAAAGGTACTTTCTCCCAATAGAAAAAGTTTTACATGTCTACTACCTTCCATATTTAATAATATTCAATCAAGATAACCTCTTCAGGTTCAAAGCTCAAGAGATTTGTGATAAAAGGGACTAGTTTTAACTTCAGCCTAAATGATTTTATGCCCCCATGAAATATAAATATTATCAGAGAATTAAAAGCCATAAAGTTGCTTTTCTATTAAATTTGAGCTTTCGCTTAATTGAATCTGCTTGAATGTGTAGTTCTTCATTATTTGACTTTGTAGCTTTTAAAAAGAAAACAGCACAAAGTGAGCCAAGAATGCAGAAACATATGACAATCCTTTCTTTATGAAACTAAATTCTAATCGTTGAGGAAAAGAGGAGAGAGAGAATTTTTAAAAAGTAAAAGTGTATAGTTTGTTAGAAGGAAGTAAGTTGCTGGTGCTGGTGGTTCATGCCTATAATTCTCAAGAAGCTGAGATCTGAGGATCAGGGTTTGAAGCCATTCTAGCCAAAAAAAAATCTGTGAGATTCTGAACTCTAATTAGCCAGCAAAAACCCAGAAGTGGAGCAGTGGCTCAAGTGGTAGAGTATCAATTTTGAGTAAAAAGGCTAAGCAAGAGCACAAGTTCAAGCCCTAGTACCAGTAAAAGAAAAAGAAGGAGGAGGAGGAGGAGGAGGAAGAAGAGGGGGGAGGAGGAGGAGGAGGGGGAGGAGGAAGAGGGGAGGAAAGAAGGATATGAGTAAAGGGAATGATGCTTGGGTAGGGGGATGATTTGATTGCAAATAGGGTGCTGAGGACAAGTTTTCTTAGGAAGTGACACTTGACCAATGACTTAGGAGGCCAGGAAATACCACATGTGTACTGAGGAACAGTGTCTTCCAGCAGAAGGAAAAGTCAGTGCAAAGGAGAGTGAGAACATGACTGGCATGGAAGCAGAATGTCATGGAGGCTGATGTGCCCAGTCAGACAGCAGGGGAGTGGAAAGGGACAAGGTCAGTAGGTAAGAGTGGCATATCTTGTAGGCTTTTGCCCACCCTTGTAAGGATTTGCATTCTGTTCTCAGGAAAATGGGGAGCCATTATAGGTTTTAATTCATTACTTATTCTTAAATCACCACAGTGGCATTTAGTGAAGTCACAATATTGTACAATTACATCTCTATTTATTTTTAGTAACATTTTTCATCACCTCAAAGGGAAACCCTATACCAAATTAGCTATCATTCTCTCTACATCTTCTCTTCTCCCCTCCCCCCAGCAGCTGGTAACCAACCATCTTCTTTCTATCTATTTCAATTTGCCGATTGAGGATAATTTGTACAAATGGAATCACACAATATAGGACAAGTTGTGACCAGTTTTTAATCATTTATAAACTACATCCATATTGTAGTATATATCTGTACCTCATTCCTTTTTATGGTTAAAGAACATTCCATTTGCATGGACATACTGCAATTGATTTATCCATTCACCAGTTAATGTTCATTAGGGTTTCCACCAGTTGGCTATTATGAATAGAGTTACTATTAGCATTGCAGTTTTTAAGAAACAAAAAAGAGATGATCTGATATCTACTTTATAAAATACTTCTGTGCTATTTTATTTGGTAAATTTACTTTAAAATGGCAAAGATAGCCAGGTGCCAGTGGCTCACGCCTGTAATCCTAGCTACTCAGGAGGCTGAGATCTGAGGATTGCCGTTCAAAGCCATCCTGGGCAGAAAAGTCCCCAGTTAGATTCTTTTCTCCAGTGAACTACTCAAAAAAGCCAGAAGTGGTGTTGTGGCTCAAGTGGTAGAGTGCTAGACATGAGCACAAAGAGGCTCAGGGACAGCTCCAGACCCTAAGTTCAAGCCCCAGGACCAGCTTTAAAAAAATTGCAGAGATAAATAACCAATTCAATAAATGCTTCTTCTACATTGGAACTATTACTCTGCCCTGTGCTACCACTGGTTTGGCTCCTTAAAATATCTGCTCTGACCAGAGTCATTTTAGAAAATTCTGTTTTCTTTCTTCCCCTGGTGATTAAAGGCCAATAAATTGTCAAATATAAGTCCTTGTTTTCTAAAAATATGGTAGATGGTGCAACTACTTAAAAATAATAATCTAAAAAAAAGCTCCAAAAATATGTCCCCAAAGTTGCTTAGGGATTTCTAAAAATGTGGGACAATAACAATTAAGAGTGAAAATTCTCCATTAAATATAATTGAAAGGGAAAACTGTTCTTTTTTGAAAATATAGCTAGACTACATGCAATGTGGTATTATTAGATCAGATCTAAAACAGAAAGTCCCTTGCCTGAGCCCTAAGCTTTTGAGGGAAGGGCCCCTTCACTCACAGAAAGGACGCTTGTTATCATTTGGCCACATTTTCCCTCTTCCACTAAGAAAATAACTCAAGGGCAATGCTAGGAGGTAAGGGTAAATAGCAATTATGCTTTTCCCTCTACCACAAGGCATCTATGAAAGTAAAACGTGGCTGCTGAGTTGCAAGCACTGTTGTTCCAAGGGAAAGCAATTCCCTGCACCAAGTTTGAAAGGAGCTTCCAGCTCCCCAGCATTTCAACCAAGGTGTCATCATTCAGATCAGGAAAGTTAGAGTGATTCTAGCTGGCACCATCTCCCCAATCTGCATGTTCTTGCTCTAGTTGGAAAGGCACAGGAGGCCCTGCTGAACTCTGAATTCAAAGGCCTGAACGAGAAGCTTCATCTTTTCAGCATAACACTTCCTGCAGATCCATCCCCTGTGCCTATTCCAAAGAAATTTGAGGTTGGAGCAGAAAAAAAAGCTGTGTGATTAACTGCCCTAGCAGGGCCTCTCCATTAGCTCCAAAAAAGGAAGGTTGTCTTTAATTCCTAGACCAAGTTGGCCGCAGGAAACAGAGAGGAAGGGAAAGGAGAGAAAGGAAGAGGCTCCCAGGATCTTTCTACAGCAACAGTTGGATTAAAATCAGCCAGATTCTAAGAAGAAATCACAAAGTCAAGCACAGCAGCTCTCCAGCCTCAGTACACTCTCTTGACTGCACAGAAGGAGAGGAAAGGCACAGAGGTTGAGGGATGAGGCCACAGGCTCATGTGCAGTTTAAAAAATCTTAGATTATGCTGCGTGCTGGTGGCTCACAGGAGGCTGAGATCTGAGGATCCCGGTTCAAAGCAAGCCTGGGCAGGAAAGTCTGCAAAACTCTTATCTCCAATGAACCACCAGAAAACCAGAAGTGGTAGAATGCTCGCCTTGAGCTGAAGAGCTGAGGGACAATACCCAGGCCTGGAGTTCAAGCCCCATGACCGACAAAAAGAAAAGGAAAGAAAAGAAAAATCTTAGACTTCCCCACCCATCTATGTAACTGTTGGTGAAACATGATTCTTGGAGGAACTGGAAATAAATCAAAACTTACTCCAGGATCTCCTCTCCCCAATCTTTCCAATTTGGAAGAAAATGATTCTAATTCTAATGCTAGGTAGAAAAGATTGCAAAATACAATTGATTGCACCAAATCAGAATCAGAGCCACCTACACTACCCCTACACTTCCTGAGTGAAATGTGGCTCTGAGAAATTCATGCATTAACTGCATTAACATAAAATAATTCAGCTTTCCATCGCCTCTCAGCTTTAGGCCAAGTTAGGTGCTGTGATCAGAAGAGTATTTCTTACCTACTTTCCTTTCTCTTACCAGCTTGGTCAATGCTGCCTGCAATTTTGTTTTTATGTCAACTTGGAGGACTCTCTCTTGCTCCCCACCCCTAAACTCCTAGCTAGATTATGTGCCCATTCTGAGCACCTTGGATTTGCCTTTCTTGGAGCCTCTGTCACACTGTGTTTAATGGTATTCAGTACCATGCACATAGTACTTGGCACTGGATGGGCAGGTATCCAAAAGTGTTTTTTTCAGATGGAGGGGGGGGGCTAGTTAATTGCAGATGTGGATTCTATATTTCTTCAGTGGAGCCAGAATTTCTGCAAGATTAACAAGCTAACATCAATTGGATACAATTTTTGGAAAATAGATAACACTTAAGCTAATAATCTGAATGAAAAGGGCTCTAAACTTCAAGTAGTTGGTGGAAGTTTTCCTGAGCTTATAAATCACCTTAATCCTACATGAGCATCTTCATAGGTGAAAACATGTGCAAAAGCTGTTCCATGTGGCTTCCACATAGCCCATAACGAAGAGGACATTAAGAGTGGAGCAGAAGTAAATGAATGACAGGGAAGGTGGGTACCAGAAGGAAGAATCAGGAGTGGTTAATGAGGAGGATGAATATGGCTGAAATAGTTTATTTGCATGTATGAAAATAGAACCATGAAACCTGTTGAAACTGTCTTGGGAAAGGGGGGCAGAGGATAATGGAGGATAATAAAGAGGACATGATTGATCAGGTTAGATTGTGCACATATGTAGAAATGTTACAATACAATTCCCCCTGTACAACTCACATTTGCTAATAAATTTTGGAGAGAGGAGCAGAAATAATTCAGCTGTATCTTATTCCAGACCTATCTTATTTAAAACTCTGGTTTGATAGCCTGGATACACATTATAATCTTGCCAGAAGCCTTAGAAACATTTCTTATTCCAAAGCTTCTTTCAACCCAGTGAACTAGGAATCCCCTAGGCTGGGGTCCATGCATCCATCAGTAGTTGGGAAAATCCCTCTAGTGATTCTGATACCCTTAAACCTCTGACAGACTTCAGCGAAGGAAGTGAAAGCCATAACCAAATGTAAATGGAGCATGAAGTACCAACATACACCTGCTTTCCTCTCTTCCATATCCTTGATTCTGCCAGTAAGAACTGTGGCAAGAGATCAATGAGGGCAGATTCATTTCCTTCTGCATGTCACCACATCTTCTCTCTGTCGTTAATGCTTAGCACAAATGATTGGTATTATTTTGAGAGAACAACAGCACAGAAAACTCCACAAGTAGGTATTTCAACCACTATGAAATAAGTTCCATTTCATATTTATAAGTTGAGCATTATATTAATAATTATGATAGATAAAGGAATTCTACTGTATCATACCATGCATTTGAGATTCTGGGTTAGGGTCCTAGCTTTGTAACCTTACTAGTTGTATGACCAAGTAAAGCAAATTTGAGCATATAACATGGAAGAATTGATAAAGTTCACAGCATTTTGAGGAATATTAATAGAATGCAATCAGTGGGAATGATTATATGCAGTATCCAGGGAATAATAAATCTCTAGCTACTTAGGTTGATTTGTTATTATTCAAATCACTGCTCCAGAGACCAGTGGTCATGAGTGGACTGTTTATTACTCACCTTCAATGAGACATGTGAATTGAGAGATGGAAGCTTAGAAACTTTTCCATTAACTTGACTGAATAACTGGATGTCTATTGAATCTAATAATAGAACTCCTGTGTTTGGATTTTATATGCCTTTCTTGAATGTTTGGAATAACTCATCTTCATTTCATGAGACTATTTCATGGGTTTCTGTTTTGTATATCTTTTTTGCTTTTTTCATAATTCATTTTTATTTCCTTTATGAAAGTTATTTTTTCATGTTAGATTGGAGCTTATAAATTGATTCTTCACAGCAAGAGCTGTGGAGTTATGGAAGTGAATGGAAACTCATTTGTTTGTTAATACTGCATGACAAAGTATCACAAATCTAGTGACTCAAAATAACACCCATGGGCTGAGAAGGTGATCCAGTGGTAAAGTACTTGTCTCGCATGCATGAGTTCCTGGGTTCGATTCCTTAGCTCCACATAAACAGAAAAAGCTGGAAATGATGCTGTGGCTCAAGTGGTAGAGTGCTAGCCTTGAGGTGAAGAGCTGAGGGACAGTGTCCAGGCACAGAGTTTAAGCCCCACGACCAAATAAATAAACAATACCCATTTATTATGTCACAGTTTCTATGGGTCAGGAGATTGGGCATGGTATGATTTCTCTGCTCTGGCCTCAGAAGGTTGAAATAAAGATATCAATAGACTCATTTGGAGCTTGGAACTCACATGAATAGTTTACGGAATTCAGTTTCTTGAAGCTCTAGGCATAGGGTCCTTGTTTTCTTCCTAGCTCTTAGCTAGAGGTACACTTACCTTCTAGAGCTTTCCCACAATTTTGTGTCACACAGCCCGTCTTATGATCCTCTCAAACTATGGCAATTCACTTCTTGGAGACAACAAAGGAGGGGCTATCATTCCAGTCAACTAAGCTTGGAGTCTTACAAGATGTAATCAAGGGAGTGGCATTCAGTCACCTTTGCCAGTTTTATTGGCTGAAAATCAGTCACAAGTTCTCTTGGCACTCAGGAGGAGAAAATTATACAAAGCTGTGTGTCATTGATGGTCATCTTAGGATGTGTCCACCATGCTCATTATTTTAGTGAAGTGATTCTTCTAGTCATCAGCAATAAGTAGGCATCTACTAAGAAGGAAGCAGATTAAGAGAGTCATAGAGAAGTTAGATGCTTTTATGCTCACATAACATGAGACATACATACATTAATCTATGAAAAAACTGTCATGGCATGAGTTTCAAATAGTATGCAAAAAAGGAAAAGTTAGTTTTTGTTTCCTCCCTTTGTGATGCTGATGCTCCGGGAAAAAAATTGGTATGTATGGCACATTTTTCTGAAATTATATCCTGATGAATATAGAGTCTAGCATAATTGCCCTTGAAATGGGATATTTAATGATGTGAAAGCTATTAACCATGTTAATGGTGATTCCCAATAAAGATCTACATTTTCCCATAAATGCACTGAAATATAATGCAGTTGCTGGGGAAATTGCTTAATAAAACTTTTAGATTTGGCTATTTTAAAAATGAACTATGGTTTAATATACAGGGAGCCTTATATTTGACAGTATTGTGGTTTGAACTCAGAGCCCATGCTTATTAGGCTGGAGCTCTGCCATTTGAGTCAAGCTTCCAGTTCTGTTTTTTGTTGTTTATTTTTTACATTGGGTCTTTGATCCCAGCCACGTCTGTGCCTGAGCTATGTTCTGCCTGCTCTAGGCTTCCTAGTGTTGTTGGGATCACAGGTGTTTGTCACCATGTCCAGCTACCCTCAGTGGAGATGGAGTCTTATGGACTCTTCTGCCTGGGCTGGCCTGAAACTTCGATCCTCCCTATCTCAATCATCTATGAAGACTGGGATCCCAGGATACAAGGCATATGCCAGCTGTGCACAGCTATGGGCTCAGAAAGGGTGTTGTAAACTTCTTCTTCCCAGGCTGGTTTTGAACTTCAATCCTCCTCATCTCAATCTAGTTAGTATTACAGACATGTACCACCTGTGCCCAGCTTACAGGGACTTCTTTTCAAACCCTGACTCTCCACCAGCATCTACATGTAAAACTACCAACAAGCCTGACCTGGTATCTATTTGCAGCAGGATTGGTATGCATGTAGAATTGTTTTCCTGCAGTAGAAAACCAGTTTGACAAAGGAGGGAATAACAATGTTTGACAAGAAATACACTCATTACGTTATTCATGTAACTATAACCCCCCATACAGAATCTTTACAATAAAATAAATTTTTTAAGAAATAAAACCAGTTTGGTAGAGCAAAGTGGAAAAACATGCATAAGAAGGGTACCTAAGAGCTTCAGGAACTTTTAGAAAATGCTTTGTCTATAAATATCAAATGAGCAATTGACTGACTGAGTGATCTGTTACTTCTCAAAAGAGAAAGTCATCAATAATAGAATATGATTAAAACATGTAAATCAATAGTTTGTAAGTAAAATTATTTGCTGGTTATAATGGCACTGATGTAGTTGCAATGTGTGTCCCCTCTAGAAATGTAATTGCTCATGTAATACTATTAAGAGATGGAACCATTAAGAGATGTGTTTGCCATGAAGGCTCCACCTTCATGAATAGACCAATGGTATCCCAGGAGTGGGCTCATTATAGAACAGTGAATTTGTTCTTGTACCTTCCACTCTTCTATTAGGTAAACACACAGTACTCTGAAAGATACATCATTCAAGGTGCCATCTTGAAAGTAGAGACCAGCCTTTACTAAGATACCAAACCTGGAACCTTGCTCTTCAACTTCCGAGCCTCCCAAATTGTGATAAAGAAATTTTTATTATTTATAAATCACCCAGTCTCAAATATTCTGTTATATCAATTCAGATGGACTAATGAATACCATCCAGTTTTAAGGAGTTTTAATTGGGGATAAGAATATGAGTGAACCCTAAGATATGTATTCAAATGTTTTTTTCTTTCATGCGATTGTTTCTAACACATTTATAAGATTATTTCTTTGTTGCTTTGTATGTCCCTCCCCCACAGTATAACCCCTGCTTACACTGAATTTGATGTCGGTATAATTTGTGGAGGGGAAGGGGAAAAACAAATCGTTTAAATAGGGATACAGGTGGACCCATTGCAACAATGAGATGTACAAGTCGTTATATCAAAAAATGAACTTTACAACTTTGATGTGGGGGTGGGGGGAGCGGGGAGGATTGAGTGGGGGTGTGGGCGGAGGATGAGAGGGATGGGAAGGGGAAATAAAGGAGGAGGCTACAATGCTTGATAAGAAATGTACTCATTATCTTGCCCATGTAATTGCAACCCCTCTGTACAGTATTTTCACAATAAAAAAATATAAAAAAATAAAAAAGAATATGAGTACAAGAGCTAGGTGTTGTTTCAGAGAATATCTATTTGAAACCATATAATATTCTATTCCTTTAGCAGAGTTAAGATATAGATAGATAGATAGATGTATCATATTATATATTATATATATATATTTATACATATTGCATATGTATGATGGGTTTGTAACTACAGTGTTTGATTTAAATATATTACTCCCAAATACTTCCTCAACTGCTAAAAATGCATTGCTTCAGGGGGCTACTTGGCCAGTTTTCCCATTGGAAAGACTTTACATTTTACCTCCAATAGGCTAATGCAAAAGCATGTATTTCACAATCTTAGATTTTTTTTCTTTTTGTGCACATTCCAAATTCTACTACTGATATATATATATATATATATATATATATATTACCTTTTTTTTGAAAAAACTTTTGTTAAGCTCACATTCCAAATTCTACTACTGATATATATATATATATATATATATATATATATATTACCTTTTTTTGAAAAAAACTTTTGTTAAGCTCACATTCCATATGACATCTGTGTGAGATTCCTATATTGTAGAGGTTTTGAAAATTGAGGAAGAGATGAAAATTGAAAAGACTACTGACTGAGCAAATATGGAGCTCAGGATAGATTCTCTAGGTGGGTCACTTAAGTAGCACCAGACAGCATTAGTAGTTTGGGAATCACAGGACATAGCTAAGAATTGAGAAGAAAGAAAAAGAAAGGTAGCATCCAAGACAATTGTACTCTGATTCATCTATCTGCTTACTCCAGTTCTTAGAGAATCTGCGAGGAAATATACTGGGACTTTAAGGCTACTAATCTATATAGGTTGGGATCACAGACAGACTCACAAAATGCCAAAACCAACTTCCAGAGAATTGTGTTCTCCATTGTACATATAATTCAAATCAAAATAATGAGCTATGTATTTTTGAGGCTTGAACTCGTGGGTGTTTTCCCTGTGCTCTTCAGCTCAAGGGGAGCACTGTACCACCTGACCCACAGCACCACTTCCAGTTTTCTAGTAATTTATTAGAAATAAGAGTTTCCTGCCCAGGCTGGTTTTGAACTGTGATCCTCAGATCTCAGCCTCCTGAGTAGCTAGGATTACAGGCATGAACCACCAGCGCCTGGGCTAAAGTTTTACATTTTCTAATAAATGCATTATAAAATATAAAGAAACATGTAAAATTATTTGACTTAATATATCGAAAGATGTTACCATATCAAAATAGAGAGATCTGTTAGTTTCTTTTTATAATGAGTCATCAAAATGAAGCATATCTTTTCTTTTTTTTTAAATTTAATTTTATTTTATTTGTGAACATACTGTACAGAGGGGTTACAATTGCATGGGCAGGATAATGCATACATTTCTTACCAAGCATTGCAGCCTCCTCCTTTGTTTACCCTTCACATCACTTCCCAGAATATCTGAATTCTATTGTCACATAATAGTTGCTTGATAGCCACATGCAATGGGTGGTTATGTTTGTGTATACTTATGCAAAACAGTTTATAGGCTCTTAGCCTAGAAATATAGTATTAGTTATTGATATACATATATGTGTGTATGTGTTTGTGTGTGTGTGTGTGTAGAGAGAGAGAGAATATTCAGATGTCCTTAATCTCACAAGCTATAATTGCACTTGGAAAACTACAGCAACAATCCTCATCACAGAGGCACAATAGTGAAATAGCAATTACTAAGGTCCCCATTCTGTAAGTGGAGATTTGGCACAATTTCTTCAGGGGAACACATGGGTTTGGGCTGCTACTCAGGATCAAAACTCAGCATCAAAAGTGGACTTTAGTGGTGAAACATTTATAGGCAAATGTGAGTCCAGAAATAGAATGACTCCATAGGAATAGCAAATACCCACTTCAAAGTTGTAAAAATAAAATCTTCATCAGGACACTGCTGAAGATTCATTTTCAGAAAAGGCCTCTCTCATCTCCAAGATATTCCTTTCTGCCCTTCTTCTGAAACTATTGGCTTTCTTTTGAAGCCACTAGTCCAATTCTCATCAAAAGAAAGAAGGACGGTAGGGTTGGGAGTGATGGGAGAGAATGATAAAATGGCTGACATTGGTCAAGATTTGTTGTATTTATATAGTATATTGTTGAATAGCAACTCCTTTGGATAACTACATAAAGAAAAACGAAAATGAAAAAAATGTCAATCCTTTGATATGTAATAAAAATAACTACAAAAAGACAAGGAGCAGAAGGAAGGAAAGAAGGAAGGAAGGAAGGAAGGAAGGAAGGAAGGAAGGAAGGAAGGAAGGAAGGAAGGAAGGAAGCAAAGAAGAAGGCAGGCAGGTATTAGTCTCTCCAAAGAGTAAATGAGAAATTGGTTGTGGGGAGCAAACCTAGGGACTTACACATTTTTAGCACACATTCTACCATTGAACTATACCCCTACTCTAAATGAAGAGATTACTGGGGGGGAAAAACTGAAGTATTTTATGCAACATAAGGATTCTCCTCTCCATGACCTCTCCCTATTGCAGCTTGGAGTCCTTCAAAGCATGGAGTCTCTGCATAGTTGAGACCTCTTACAAAGCAGCTGGTATGCAGAGGGAACACAAAAGGTGCCAGGCCTCTTACAGTCTAAGCCTAAGGTTGAGGATGTAGCTCAGTGGTAGAGAGTTTGCCCAGCATGTACCAGGACCTGGGGTAAGTCCTCAGCACCATGAAACAACGAAGTCTAGGCCTAGAATTGTCATCACTTATAAGGACTTTTTTTTTGTCAGTCATGGGGCCTGAACTCTGAGCCAGGGCGCTGTCCCTCAGCTCTTCAGCTCAAGGCTAACGCTTTACCACTTGAGCCACTTCTGGCTTTTTCTGCTTATATGGTGCTGAGGAATTGAACCCAGGGCCTCATGCATGCTAGGCAAGTACTCTACCACTGAACCACTTTTCCAGCCCCACTTCAACAGACTTATTATGTTCAATAACATTCAGGATATCAGCCTGGGTTCAGGGCCAATGGACACTAGTCTCTTAAGAATGTACATATAGGGAGAGAAGAATCTGATAGTGGCCATCATGGGAGACTTCATGGTAGTAAGAATCTTGGGTATTTGGAATTATAAAAGCTACTAATAATATTTTTCTTGCTTTTTTCAGTTGTTCTAAATTTCAACTTTTTCTAGGAGTACCATTTAAATAATAATAATTTTAAAAAGGAGAAATTCATGAAGTGGTGCAAAGCTTATTATCTGGAATAGATATGAATATGGAATAGATCTGAATAGAGAAAGATATTTTATGAACCTTTAAGCATGATACTTGTCATATTGAAAAGAAATTCTTGCAGTTACATCTACATGAAGAAATCAAACTGAAAACTACTAGCCCTCTTATGTGACTGCTTTCTCTCTTATTTCTAAGAGGGATATGACCTATATCTTTGAGGATAAATTATAATTGTCTCACCAGCCTAGTAGCTATAAGCTTTCTTCTATTTATTACCTTGTTCCTACAAAATCCAAGTAACAGGACCAGGAGGCTTCTCAAATGTGATGTATCTTGGCCACCTCAGGAATATATTTTCACCTCACCTGAAAGGCCCTGACTCTTCATTCCCTATACTGAGCCAGGCAGCCAAAGTGGAACCTACCATTCAATTGTTGTGCAGATCAGATGGAGTGAGATCAGATGAGCTCTTTTGAATACAAGTGATTTTGTGCCATTTCTCACCTTTCTCACCTTTATCTCCCAATAGTGCTTCTAACCACTTTTACAAACTTCCTCTTTTCTCAGGAGCTGCCTATACTCAAGCTCAAGCTGTTCCACATGATATATTTGCCTTTCTCTGTGTTCTGCCCTGTCTCTAGGTCCCAGTTTTTCTTCTCCACCACCATATTCCTTGGCACTTAATGAAAATCTGCCTTCAATGTTGGAATTGTGAAGAGGACTAAAAGTTAAATCATTGCCTTTGGGGAGCCATTGGCCTGAGTAAGGGGACTCTAATGTTCTGATGGCTGTCCTTGTATGCTGTGAGAACCAATCCAAGGGTGTGGGGGAGGTTCAGTTTAGCCTTGGCCCCTCTGAAGCCACCTGAAGAAGGAAAGCATGATGTGCAGAGAGTAAGACAAGATCAAAGGTACAAAGGCGGGAAGGCAGGAAGAAAGGGAGGTGCCAACACATGAACTGGCACCACAGCCCACTCATAGGATACCTTAGACTACAGTAGAATGAATTGGTTACCTGCACAGCATGAAGGTCACCTAGAAGGTAGACTTTCCTGCTTTGTCACCTCCATTACACACCCAAGGCCCATGCAGACAGGAAGTTACATAGAGCCCTAGTTATAACTAGTAGTATACTGAGAATGGATGAGGAATGGAATATACAGCAAGTAAGTGAACCCAGACATATTTACTAAGTCAGACCTAAAAGAGATTTTTTAGCCCTGTAAAACATCACCACTGAGCCTACTATCTATGTATGTATATTTTAGGAAAATACAGTTGGTTATTTTTTGTTTGCAAAACTTACATTATATTTAATGGCTTGTTTTCATATTTAAATAAGTCAATTACTAAATGTTTCTAATTTTCCTACATTAATATCTTATATCATAAATTTTAAGAAGTTCAGCTCCTTGAAATGCTAAATGGAGAGAGATCCTTTGAGATACTCAATTTCTAACAATACAAAGGGGTCTTGAGACAGTATCTTTGGGAGCCACTGGCTTTGCAACAATATTCCCTTGGTTGAAATACCAGTTCCTTGCTGCTGTGTGACTCTAGATTAGGTGCCAAACTTCTCTGGGTCTGGTTCCTCATCTGGGAGCTTGGAATCATAGTAAGAATACCACTCTGAGAATAAGAGGAATCTCTCCCTTGGGTGTTGGAAAGCCTGGTCAGTGTTAAACCAGTGTTCATTAACATTAGTTCATCCAAAAAGCATTCCTAGAAACACTGCCGCAGTTTCCAATGATGTAAAGATGACTGATTGACAGTTACAGTCTCCAGGGGACCCACAGCAGGGAGCCAGAGACCCAGAGGAACCAATCATATTATACAGACTTGGCCAAGACCTGTGGGACTATACCACCAGGACCTTCTGCAAAGGAACTGAAACATCTCACTCCAGTGAGATGCCTTGAAGACAAATTTCCCAGTGAGTCCAGAATGCTCTGAACTGACATATTTTGTTAAGAATGTTTACAAATGTAAGGAGAACTGGCTAGGAGTCTGGTTACCAGGGACGCTCCCTTTATAACTTATTTGACAGACAGTAAACATCTGCTGTATTCTTGGTGCTCTGCAAGGATAGAGGCATCAAGATGACTAAGATACTCCCCCTTCCACCACCCAGATGAGGTAATCCACTCTGACTCACAAAAAAATGCCTAAGTCCATTCCTTCCCCTGGCAAATGAAAATCATACTATATAACTAGAAATTGTTTCCTTGCATCTCCCCAAATGTTATCTGTCCTTTCATAAACTGTGCTTAGAATTTGATGGAAATTGATGCCATTGTTTACTGTGAGGTAACTTTGCTAGAGTGAGCAATAATATTCCCATGTTTTAAGTGGACACACCAACAACCCAGGGAAGATTAGAGTCCTGTGCTGTGAGTCCTGGTTCAGGAAATGGAAAGATTCAAGGATACAGAGAGCTTTGGGCTTCTTTCAAGTTCATGGGCAAGATGTTTTTGAACAGGAGATGAGGTTTATGAATTCCTACCATCTGGTTGGTTACTGCTAACAATTCCTAACTGTATTACCACATGTTTTTGCCTTTGCACATTTCACCTCAGGAAAAAAAAACACAAAGGCATACAAACCTATCTAATACAATGCTATTGCCTTAATCATTTAATTTCCTCAGTTAACAGTAAAACTTAAGTTTTTCCTCCTAGCATGACCTCAGATATATGGTTTACACAATTAAGTATAATGATATTGGATTTGATTTTAGAATTTGGACTTGTATATTCTGTACCTTTATGATGACATTGCTAGAACTGACTGAAATGAGGTAATATCTATAGAACTATGCCAGAATATGGCGTTATTTCTGCCCTATATACAGAGAAACTTCAGCTCTATCCCTTATATTTGTATAAGGAACAGTGATTCTAATTACTTGAGTATTGAATTTCCAGCTGAAATGTCTATACACTAGCGGGAAGCATTTTGCTAATGCTATGCTTTGGTAATCAGCCAAAGCTAAAAGAAATTTAGGTCAATCAGACAGAAGCGAAGCTCAATGCAGACTTTTTTTAGGCTGTTATTTTCTCTTTACAAAGTAGAATCTATAAATTCAGAAAGATCTGTTTGGGAGTTAGTTTGAAACCCTAGATTGTTACTGACTCAAATCCATAATTTGTATTAAGCCTTTTTTACCTTTCACTGTCTCCTCTCCTCCATGCCAATGCCTCTTTTTTTAAGCGCTAAAAGATTCTTATGGTACAGTCTAGTTTTTTCTTAAAGCCTTCACATTGGAAATTCTTAACATTTGCGGGCATCTTTACATTCTTACCTGACTTACATGTCACTGTCACATATGAAAATTTTTCAGAATTCTCTTTTAAATTGCCCTTAAGTAGTTGCAAAAAAGGCTTTCAATTTAATGTGTCATTGTGAGTACAATGCATCTTAATCAATGTCACCCCTTTCATCATTCTGCTCCATCTCTCTCAACTCCACCTAACTCCTGGTTCCATTTACCTGGTTCCATTTTCACATACATACAATGAAATATATTGACCGCATTTGCCTACCCTTTTCTATTCATCTACCCACTTCCCTTTGACTTCACTTCCCCAGGTTCCAGATTCCTGGTATTTATTTTGTTGAATTTTGTTGCATATACCATACTTCTGTTACTATGTTTGTATGTTTCAGAATTTTTTTTGTCAGTTGTGGGGCTTGAACTCTGGGCCTGGGTGCTGTCCCTCAGCTCTTCAGCTCAAGGCGAGCACTCTACCACTTGAGCCACAGCGCCACTTCTGGTTTTCTGGTGGTTTTATTGGAGATAAGAGTCTCACAGACTTTTCCTGGCCGGACTGGCTTTGAACCATGATACTCAGATCTCAGCCTTCTGAGTAGCTAGGATTACAGGTGTGAGCCACCAGCGCCTGACTGTATTTCAGAATTCTTAAGTTCTTCCCTCTATCAAGGCTCCTGTATCTGCCTATTCAATGATTATTGAATATTGCTTCTAATCAGCAATCTCCCTATTTTCAGTGTCCTAATTTTAAAAAAATCAGTCTTCTTGGCATTATTCATGAAATATGAGCAATCAAAGTTAAGAGTATAGTCAGCTTACAAGGAACACAAAGTCTTGGACTATCATGTGTAAAATCTCAAGATCAGACAATATGTACTAGTCATATAACCCAAGTGACCAGTCTGCCCAGTACCATATCAAGAAATCATCAGTTTCATTTTGAAAATATTTATTGACCCGAGAGCATGGTTTAACTTAATCTCACACACACAAGGTTGTCTCTCAAGCTTTATCAGCTCAGACTAGCTGACCTCTTTGCCCATTCTTTCAGTGACTCAGTCTAGTTGTATCTTCTGTCTCAGACTCAAGATAGCATCACTCAGCTCCAGATGAAAACTGCTTTCTACCCTGGACCTCCCTAGGCATATACATTTGGTGATATTTTTCAGGGAGCAAGGGAGCCTCTGAGATGTACTAGACAGATGGTAAGGATGCTAAAGAATTTGTTATGGGGCATGAGGCAGACCTACTCTGAATAAGACAGGAATGAAGTCTAAGACTATGGCCACCATTTCCAGATTTCATACATATCAGCCTCTCTCAGCAAGCTCAGAAAAGTGAGGCTTTCTCTACCCCACTATGAAAAAAAACTCAGATTCAGAAGATCTTGGACTGAAGGGTTCTGATACAAAAGGTGTGAGGACAACCTGAGAATCAGATTTAGGGAGATGGCTACTTGGGATACCACGAGTTTATTCAAATTCCTAATGGTATCTGTACAAAAGCCAAGATAATTCATTTATTGAAAAGTAAAACAGCAAAGACAGAAAAAGTAGCATGTAAATGTAGAATGTTTTAGTTTCTTGTAACCTCATTTAACAAGAAAACTCTGGCAATAAAGATGCCTATGAGATTCATTCCCGATTTGAAATGATACCTGCCATTTCTTGCCAGACAGAGCAAACATTATCTAGTAGGACAATTTGAAGGTCTGGAAGAAAAGTATATGGCCCAAAGCTGTAGTTGCTTCATACTAGGTGAAGGGAAGATTTCCTTTGCCATGGGGTCTTATCTTTCAATTTGGCTAAAGCCTTCAGCTGAAGAGCTGAGGGACAGCGCCCAGGTGCAGCATTCAGGCCCCACGACCGACAAAAAAAAAAAAGTTCAATTTGGCTAAAGTTGGTCCAATATACCAGGGAAGAAACCCTCACAGTGGTATGAATAGAATGACTGCATGCTACTGAAGAAGGTTAAGAGGTTAGTTTTCCTATTCAAAAATCAGCATGTCTATAGAACATTCAGTGGGCACTAGTGGCTCATGCCTGTAATTCTAGTAGTACCTCAGTAGGCTGAGATCTGAGGATTGTAGTTCAAAGCCAATCCTGGTAGAAAAGTCCATGACACTCTTATTTCCAGTTAGCCAAGGAATAGCTGGATATAGAGCTGTGGCTCAAGTGGTAGAGTGAAAACCTTAAGCCAAAAAATAATAATAATCAAGAGAGAAAACAGACTCTGAGTTCAAGCCTTGATACTAGCACACAAAAAAGGGAGAAATGATTGCAAGCACTATTTTACTGCTGTCCTCCCTCAATTATGCTTTGAGTCCCTTCTGCTGTCAGCTACTTTTCACTCATGGAATTTGTGGAATTTTTAACATGCATAGATGGTAACATCTGAGAAAGAAATTAGAACTCATTCAATGTAACACTTAGCTTTTCAGATGAGCAATCTAAGGCCCATGGGACTAAATATGATTTCTCTGCTTTTCCCAAAACATGCATGTGATCTAATGTAAGTTTTAACTGAACTCATTCAAGTATTTGTATTTAATTTTCCTTTTTATTACAAAAGAAAACTTTACAAAGAAATGTGAAAAATAAAGCCAGTGAGCTGGTGGCTCATGCCTGTAATTCTAGCTACTCAGGAGGCTGAGGATCTAAGGATCATGGTTCAAAGCCAGCCCAGGCAGGAAACTCTGAGAGACTCTTATCTCCAATAAACCACTAGAAAACTGTAAGTTGCGCTGTGGCTCAAGCGGTAGAGTGTTTGTCTTGAGCTGAAGAGTGCAGGGACAGCACTCAAGCCCAAAGTTCAAGTCCCATGACCAACTCCCCCACCCCAAAAAAAAAAGAAATGTGAAAAATATAAAACTGTGGAAAATGGCTTGCTACTAGCACATTTCTGAGATACTAAGAAAAAATAACACAAATATGATTTTGTTTATGCATCCTAAGTCCTTATTTCCATTTGTGTCAATAAATAATATATGTGTAAAGACCCAGACCTGAGAAGAAAAGAATATGATGTCTAGATAAATGATTGGTAAATTTCAGCAATGGTTTTATGGACAGTGGAGGTGAGCTTAAGGAGGACACAAGATCCAGAAACAAAAGTTAAATTTTTATTTTGATGATTTCCATGGAGCTTTTGAATGTTACTGAAAAACAAAACAGAAATAGTCAGGTTAATGTTGATTGAATAGAGAGAACAGGTTAATTGAATAGAGAGAAGCTTAGAGGATAAAAGCTTTCATAAAACATGCTAAATATTGAGCCCTTGTGATCCTTTCTGTCTCTTTGTGTGAATGTTTACAGTCCCACTTTATCATGTACAGGTGTAATATTTTGTGTTTTATCATCCATTGTATTTACTTGTAGATTTATAGGCACACTTAAATGACCTCAAGTAAGGGAAACCACACAACCAATTTCTTTGTGTTTGGCATACTTCACTTAACATAATATTTTCCAAGTCTTTCCATTTCCTTACAAATGGTGCAGTTCTGTGCATATAATCATATAAAATAAAATGATGTTTATGAAAATGAAATCCAATAAATGGAAACAAGAGGTTTTTGTTATTTTGCTTTTTTCCCTCTCCCTTGTCACTGTTTTTTTTTTTTTATTTCTCTACCTTTGGTCTTGTACATAAGTTTATCTGATTTGGGGAGGGGGAGGGGAAGCACAGAATCAGTGGGTCAAAGGATGAATCAATTCAGCAGTGAAACCTGCTAGACACTATGTTGGGAATGAGCTATACAACTTGGGGGGCAGGGAAGTTGGGAGAAAAAAAACTGGGAGGAAAAAAGGGAAGAGGTGACACTGTTCAAGAAGAAATGCACTCATTACCTGAGTTATGTAACTGCTACCCCTCTATACATGACATTTACCATAAAAATAAATGATTAAATAAACAAATACCATGCTAGGGAAAAATTATTCTATGCAGTGGGTGGTTAATGAAATGCTGCCCTCCATGGAAAATTATAAACACTAGGTGACCATGACACATTTTTGCTATTGCTGAAAATCATTAAAAGCAATAATGCATGGAGATGAGGTTAGATGAGGTTGTAACAAGCTAATGTGCTGCTTTGTAAATGTCCCATGGAAAAGAAATGCGAGTAAATTCATATAATGTCATTAGAAATGTAGAGGCCTTAGGATAGTGATTCATTCTTACTGCTTGCTTTTTGTTGTGTTGGTTTGTTTTGGGGATGGGGGTTGCTTTGGTTTGTTTGGGTTCTGAGTTTTCTGTTTTGTTTTGGCAGCAAGACATTGAGCTCTCTTATTCACAGGGAATTCCCCAGTATGTGGGTGTTGATAGGGAGTTTCCCAAGGAGGAAGCCAAAGGAAAGCAGAAAATTCCCTCTCTCAGAGATCTCTGAGGCTGGAGCTTGAGCACATTGCCTGAGCTCAGACAATCAGAAAGTCTCACCTAGAACTTAAAATATTGAGTGACTTCCTTTTGGTTCCTTTTGAGTTATCAAGACAAAAATTCAGATTGTGTCATTGCAGAAAGACCATCTAATGGACAAATCTCATGACTAGAGTTCTGAAGAACAACACATAATTTAGGGCAAAAGATTACATGAATATCTGAATACCAGTAAAAGGTTTATTATTCTCTATCTGTATGCCAAATAAGCAAATTCACAATCGTTTCTGAATAGTAAATTTAAGGAATTAACATGTCTTCTCTACTTTTCTGAAATCATCAAGCTCCACCCTCATAATCAAAGTTCCGTGTATATGTGAAAAACTTCATGTAATCAAGGAAAGAGATAAAAATCTAGTGTAATCATAGCATGCAGCTTGCCAGTGAGTGCTATAAATGCAAAATATCTGCTGATTTGCTGACAGAGATCATAAAGGAGAAAGGGTATACAAAGTTTCCATTCCAAGCTATTCCCAGTGACACCTCTGTGAACCCAGGTCCCTTCCTTTCTGAACATTACAACTGGTTTCATTTCTAACATGAACCTATGTACTGGAGGGACTTATAGTTGACAACAACCTAGTATATATTTTATGTAGAACTAGAAAAGATAGGTTTCCAGATATAAATAAATTATAAAGATGATAGATATGCTAATTAGATTGATATGATTGGTGCATATTATATATGTGTATATATGTATTAAAATATCACTCTATATACTGTAATTGTGTATAAGCATTATATATTAGCTAAAATATTATGATAAAGATAAAATAATATTTAGAGCCAAGAAAACAAAAGTAATAGTTCAACCTTAATTTGTAGTATGCTATTTGTATATAGTGCTATGATTATTCCAAGTAGGAAATACTGACTTGGACTACTTAGGAATATCTTCCAAATGAGCAATTATTACTCATCATTAGTGTGATGAATGGATTGTGCTGATTGCAAGCAGTACTAATTTGCAAAGCATTATAATTCTGATTTTATGGGACTAAGTTGTAACCTTTTGAATTTTATAATTTTTATGACTATGTCAGTAATTGCCATGGTGAATACTAACAACCAAAGATCATCTCTGGATCTTTGGTCTTTTCAGTTGATCAATCAATAGGAAGTCAAATTTTAACTGTGTGCATGAATTCCAGACTACTTGAAATATGAACAGGAAAAAAAAAACTGGTGACTTAGAAATGATTCCATACTAAGAATTGATTAGAACCTAAATGATTAGTAATCAAGTTTTTAATCATAAAGAGAAAATTATAATTCTGTTTTTGTATGTTTTTATTGTAAAAATGCTGTACAGAGGGGTTACAGTTACATGAGCAAGGTAATGAGTACATTTCCTATTGAGCATTGTTGCCTCCTCCTTTGTTTTCCCGCTACCATCCCTTCCCTCCCACCTCCACAACTATTCTCCGTCCCCCCCCTATTGTAAAGTTCGTTTTCAACATAGTGTTTTGTACATCTCATCGTTACTATGGGTCAACCCGTATCCTTAAGAATTTTGTTTTTTCCCTTCCCCTCCCCGAATTAGAGAAGTATATATAGAAGATGCAGGGCACAGACATCAAATACAGTGAAAATAGGGATTATACCACGGGGGAGGAGCATACAAAGCAACAAAAAAATCACATGGTACATTATAAATCTGTTAGAAACAATAGCAAGAGAGAAAAAAGATATTTGTGTCCCTATCTTGGGGATCATGTCCCTTAACATCATCTTATATGGTCATATGTACATAGGTTTTGACCTTTTCTGCTTGTCCTACACATCTATTAGTTATTGTAAATAAAGGAAACCATAGGACCTATGTTTCTTTGGGCCTGGCTTACTTTACTTAATATAATTTTTTCCAAGTCTTTCCATTTCCTAACAAATGGGGCAATGCCATTCTTTCTGATGGAGGCATAGAATTCCATTGTGTATATATACCACATTTTCTTGATCCATTCATCTACTGAGGGGCATCTGGGTTGCTTCCATATCTTAGCTATGGTAAATAATGCTACAATAAGTATAGTTGTGCTGGTAGCTTTAGTATGGCCTTGTTTGTGATCGTTCAGATAAATGCCCAAAAGTGGGATTGCTGGGTCATAGGGGAGCTCTATGTGGCGTCTTTTGAGGAACCTCCATACTGCTTTCCAAAGTGGTTGAACAAGTTTACACTCCCAGCAACAATGCAGTAGGGTTCCCTTCTGTCCACATCCCCTCTAGCATCTGTTATTAGAGTTCTTGATTATAGCCATTCTAACTGGAGTGAGGTGGAGTCTCGATGTTGTTTTGATTTGCAAGAAAACCATACTTCTATGAATAAAACACCTTTAAAAAACATTCTAGCCAGGCTGGGTGCCAGTGTCTCATGCCTGTCATCCTACCTAATCAGACGGCTAAGATCTGAGGATTGCAGTTCTAAGCCAGTCCTGGCAGAAAAGTCCATGAGATGCTTATCTCCAACTAGCCACCAGAGAACCAGAAATGGAGCTGTAGCTCAAAGTGGTAGAGTGTTAGCCTTGAGGAAAAATGCTCAGGGACAGTATCCAGGCCCTGAATTACAAACAAAATAACTATATTATACATTCTAGTCAGTAGTGATGCATGCCTATAATCTCAGTACTTGGAAAGCTGAAGCAAGAGGATCATGAATTTGAGATCAGTATGGACCACAAAACAAGACACTCTCTCAATAAATATGGAAAAAGACCCTGAGATGGCCTTAGGTAAATACAGAAAATTTTCTTAACTAAGATATCACTGGAGACCTTTTGTCTCTGCATCTGAAAGGGCCTAGAGAATTATGTTTTCTTCAAGAATCTAGTTATCACTTGTGGCTAGAGACCAAACTACTCGTCTTCACATGGCCACATGGGTCTTGACCCAAAACCCAGGTCAATGGCTCAATTTTACAATGTTCTTAGCAGTTTGAACTCACAAATAATCTTGTAGAGACTCTAGTAAGTGAATTTCCCCCCAACATTCCATGCATGCTCCCCACATACCTTCGGTACTGATAGATGTGATACGAATATGACTACCAACTTCTGAGCTAACCTATGGGCCCACTTTCTAAAAAGATATCCCTTTTAGACATTATTTGGAAGAGTTTTCAATCTCACCAAAGCTGTAATGATGAGTGCAAGTAGAAAAGACATGAAAATTAGTCCAGGGGTTCAGCTTTGACCTTGAAACTAGATTATAGGAGTCACAAGCCATCATTTAAAAACAGTGTGGGGATGTAGGGCATACACAGGGAAGAATAGGGGGGATATCGAAGGCAGAGTAGAGCATCTTAAGAAGTACTAAGCAGGAAAACATGATCAAATGGGGTGAATGAGATGAATTTGGATGCCAAAATACAAATACTGTGGGAAGAATCAGTATAAATAACTTGCCTTTCCAAAAGCTATTCCTCCACCATCCTTGCATGTAGCCAATTACGACCTAAGAAAGCACCCTAGTGGTTCAGATCTTTCCTAATTCCTCTATAATTAGTTGCTAGGATCAACAAAGACAAAATTAGGAAAGCTTAATTTAATTTTCAGCAGGAATCTTAATAGCATAACAACCAAAAAATAACAGGGGCGGGGAGCAGAGAGAAGAACACAATGGAGACATTGCTTTGACCCGTTAGCATCAAACAATAAAGCGAACAAAGGCCCTTGGAGCTGCTCTAGTCCTGGCAAACAGCCATTTTTGTCTTTGAAGCCCTCTGTGATATTGTTGAAATACATCTTCAAAAACAGGAAACTGTGTGATTTTGATTTTCTGACAACCTCGCCCTTTCTTGTGAACTGGCAACCAATCATGATTCACACTAAAATAGGATGAGAGCAGAAACAAAAGTGTTTTCTTTTCACTTAAAATTTCCAAGTTTTCTCTCAAAGGTCTGAGGTTAAGTGCCCTCTGCTCATTAATGTGCCCATAAGCATTCCTAACATGAGGCTGTACAAAAGACGGAAGTGTGCTTTGCCTTAGTTTGGGTTTGCAGCTAGACTAGAGGGGAAGCTTCACTTACATGAGAGTTACGTTCCAAGCCAGGCGCCAGTGGCTCATGCCTGTCATCCTACCTACTCAGGAGGCTGAGATCTGAGGATCACATTCAAAGGTAGCCCATGCAGAAAACTCCATAAGACTCTTACCTCCAACAAACTACTCAGAAAAAGCCTGTAGTTGTGTTGTGGTTCAAGTGGTAGAGTGATAGCCTTGAGCACAAAGAGGCTCAAGGACAGTGCCTAGGCTCTGAGTTCAAGCCCCAGGACCAGCAAAAAAAAAAGGATAAATAGTCCTTAAATTTTAAAAGATGCTTTGTCAATACAAGAAACAGATATAAAAATACAATGGAATGTCTTGTCTTTGTGTGTGTGTGTGTGTGTGCAAGTGTATGTGCACATGTGAGTGTGTGTTCTGGTATTGGGGCTTGAATTATGGCCTGGGTGCTGTTCTTCAGCTTTTTTGCTCAAGGATGAGCACTTGAGTCACAGTTCCACTTCCAGCATTTTGCTGGTTGCGATAAGAGAGTGTCATAGGCTTTTCTGCTGAGGCTCACTTCGAACCATGATCCTCAGATCTCACTCTCCTAAGTACTTAGGATTACAGGTATGAGACATTGACAACTGGCCAAATCTTTCTGTTGAGAGAGTTGAGCTAGATACATCAGAAATTGGCAAACATCCTTCAAAGAGCCCAAATAGAAATCTGGGCACTGGTGGCACGAAACTCTCACCTCTAGTTAACCCCCCCAAAAGACTGAAAGTGAAACCCTGGCTCAAATACTAGAGTGCCAACTTATAGTGTAAAAAATCTAAGACCCCTGGCCCTGAAATTCAGGTTTCAATATTGGCATGGGCATGCAGTACTTTAAACTTTGCTGGCTAAATAGTCTCTGTTGCAAACACTCAACTCTGCCATTGTGATATAAAAGCAGTCATGGACTGTCATGTGCTAGCCAGCAATGGTGCCTACTGCTGGAGATGCCCTGAAGGGAGGTGTAGTAATCCTGTATATTGTAATGTAGTTGAAGAGACTCTAGACATAAACATGTGTGTGGTTTGGTTCCAATAAAAGTGTATTTACCGGCTGGGAATGTGGCTTAGTGGTAGAGTGCTTGCCTAGTATGAATGAAGCCCCGGGTTCAATTTCTCAGTACCACATAAGCAGAAAAAGCTGGAAGTGGTGCTGTGTATCAAGTGGTAGAGCGCTAGCCTTGAGCAAAAGAAGTTCAGGGACAGTGCCCAGGCCCTGAGTTCAAGCCCAAGGACTGGCAAAAAAAAAGACAAACAAACAAAAAGAAAGTGTATTTCCAAACTTCAGTGGAAATCCAGATTTGGTCCAATGGCCAGTTTGCTGATGCCTTGTATACATAAAATGTATAGACAAATGTATGCACTTTCCCTGTGAATGTGTGATTTCAGAGAGGCAAAAAACATGCTAGCTCTGTCACTCTCTCTGTTGTCACTGACACCTTTCCTTCAGTTTACAATGTACAGTATTCTGCTCTTCCAGGAATGACTTAACTTTTCCCTCTCTGGCAATTTTCTGGCTACTGGAGTCTAAGCACTTCCCTAGACCACACCTCAGAAATATTAGGCAAAGTGGGAAGTTCTCCGCCTAGTCTAAGAAGGCTGGTGTCAATCCTACAAGTGTTAATCTCACTTAACACAGCTGAATAGGGTGTTGGAGATGGCAGAGGTTAGGCCTTCAGTTGTTGGAAACCATGTTTCTGAATGACTATACTTATCTTAATAATTTGAGAAACAGCTTTTCAATTTGTTTGAACATTTCCCATGGTCTTTGCAGATGAACTTGAGTGAAAACAAGTGAAATGACCATGTTCATTCTAAACAAAACCTGTGAGCAAGATGCATTTTCAAATCTCTCTGCATCCTCACCCCAGAGTTGCTACAAATAGACTTCCTCCCTTAACAAAGGCTTAAAGATTTGCATACTGAGATGCTTCTTTCTGGGAGACAGCTCACAAATACTCCAGCTGCGAAAAGAGATAAATTACCTCATCTGAAAGTTTAGTACTTCTGAGGTTTTGTAACTTGGACATTTGGTCTCCTGAAAAGAATGTCTTGAGCCTATTTAACATTACCTAATCCTTTTCATTTTGTTTCTAGGTACTTATGCCAAATAAGTAGCTCTGTAATCCTCATTTGTCTTCACTAGACATCAAATCCTGCTTTGATGGAGAATTGTTCCTTGATTTGACATTCTTTTAAAGAAAAATGAGACTGCATTGAATTCATGGCTGAATTCCATTTGTTGGTCTGTGTGTGTAAGAGTGTTTCTGATTATAGAGAGGGCCTAGTAGAGTACTTTCAGTTGAAATCCTTGATGAAACATTGGTAAATTGTGTTTATCCAGATGGGATACAAGAGCAAAAAAATGGTTTGCACAAAACACTCATCAAAAATGTGTTTTTTCTTAACTGTTATACATCTTAAGCTCAAAATAGAGGGAAACCCAGGGCGATTATGGCTTACAATTGCCCAAGATACTGGTTGGCTAATTTGAGTACCAAGTGGCTATGTGGAAATGGAGTCTACTGCTATGTTTAGTGCCAGAAGTTAAAGATTTCCCTTGAATTATTCAAAGCGGAGGGGGTTTGGGAGCAAGGGGAGGCAGATAGACAATTGAAAAGAAGAAGGGGAAAATTCAGTCATAAAATTCACAGTATAGCCTACAAAATTAAGAACAGTGAGGGAAAGCATGGGTTGGGAGGGATGGGGCAGAATGTTGGAAGGGGTGAAATTGATCAAAATATATTGTATTCATAAACAGCTTTTTTTTTTTGGTCGGTTGTGGGCCTGAACTCTGGGCCTGGGCGCTGTCCCTCAGCTCTTCATGTCAAGGTTAGCCCTCTACCACTTGAGCCACAGCACCACTTCCGGCTTTTTCTACTTATGTGGTGCTGGGGAATCGAACCCAGGGCCTCATGCTTGCAAGGCAAGCACTCTACCACTGAGCCACCTTCCCAGCCCTCATAAACAGCTTTGTGAAATGGCAACTCCTTTGTACAACTACTTAAAGATAATAATGATTTTTTTAAAGAAGATTCCTCTGAGAGTTTCAGAGAATTATTGCATATGAAGATGAGTTGACTGACTTGGGGGAATCATGTTTTCTAACTCAGCAATGGAAATACCCAGATCATGACAAATCTCCATGTAAAGGTTGTAGTGCTTGAGATGCAGACTGAACAAGTGAACACCAGGTAGAACTGTGTTTGCCCCTGAGGCAGGAGCCAAGGTCAGGGAGGGTCGAGATGTCTGTGATAGGCAAAAGGGTCAGGGTGTTGGGGCCTATAGGAAGGAGGAAGGCTTGGTGGAAATCTTGGGCACCCACACAAAGATAAAGAGCTTCAGGATAGTAACTTTTGTCTTGGAGAGTAGGATGTTCATGTTTCTGAGTCCAACATCATAGGCAGTACACACACTCTGCCCATTTAGACAGGTCCAATGCCATGTGGAACATAAAAAGCTTGGATAGATTCAAATGCAACCTAGAAGAAGCAGAAGGTTTTCAAGAGTTTCCTAACCCAGGAAATGGGCTGATGTCTACAGCCAAGGGGAACATCAATTGGTTGTTTCTCCCTTCTTGATATAAGCCATAGGGTTGTTTTCTCTGAACACCAGAGTTACTCTGGGGATGAAAGGAGTGACAATGTGGGCAAAGAGATCAGCATTTGTAGAAGGAGGGCTCCCACAGTCAATGAGCACGTGAAAGAAGACTATAAAAGGAGGACAGGAAAGGCATTTAACAAGAGTGGAGGTTGTGTTCCTGAACATGGCTTCCTTTTCTCTTTCTGAAGTAATGTGGCTTCATTTCAAGGTGAAGCAGGGGCGAGTTGCAGAAAAACATAGAACACATCTTCCAAACATTCTGCCTGGTTCAGCCTCTCCCTTCTCCTGCCAGCCATTTGTTGGAGAGATCTTTAACTTTGAGGAAGTACTATAGGATCATACAGTACACCCTGTGAGTAAATGAGGTAGGACAGGATATGTCTGTGGCATAGCTTCTTGTGGAATTCAAGCCCAAACAAAGCCTTTTAAGTCATTTCTTTTCTGTTTTTTGTCAGTCATGGGGTTTGAACTCAGGGCCTGAGCACTGTCCCTGAGCTTTTTGCTTAAGGCTAGCACTCTACAACTTTGAGCCACAGTGACACTTCTGGTTTTCTGGTGATTTCTTGGAGATAAGAGTCTTAGGGACTTTCCTGCCTGGGCTGGTTTTGAACCGCGATCCTCAGATCTCAGCCTCCGAGTAGCTAGGATTATAGGAGTGAGCCACTGGTGCCTGGTTCTTGTGAATCATTTCTAAGAGGAGAGATTCTTACCTAAGCAGTTGATACCTTGGCCTCCATAATAGCTTGAGCACCATGTAAATGAATATCATTGAACTGTAAGAAATTGTTGTGTATGTTATCCCTGAAACATATGTTAACCATGTGTAAGGAAAGCTAAGTAACATGCAAAAACTCCCCATACAATAAACTGGAGATCAGCAAGACGAAAAATGGAGAACAATTGAAAACACTTGGGGGTGCAGATAAATGGTAAAGCCTTAGTACTAGACTCAATTCCTAACTGAATAGAATAGAATAGAATGGAACAGAACAGAACAGAATGGAACCAAAACACTTGAAAGAGTCTGGAGAGATACTGAATCAATATAACAAAATGAACAGTAGTTTCAAGAAAGTTAATTGGGATACAGGTGGACCCATTGCAACAATGAGATGTACAAGTCCTTATGTCAAAAATGAACTTTACAACTTTGGTGGAGGGGGATGGGGGAGGAGCATTGGATGGGGGGAGGGGGGAGGATGGGAAGGAATGGGAAGGGGAAACAAAGGAGGAGGCTACAATGCTTGATAAGAAATGTACTCATTATCTTGCCCATGTAATTGTAACCCCTCTGTACAGTATTTTCACAATTAAAAAAAAAAAGATTATAGGCATGAGCCACCGGCACCCAGCTTAAAAAAAAAAGAAAGTTAATTGAGAAGCTGTGGAATTCCTTCCTTCAACAAGCTTAGTACAGACGAAGAGTGTGAAGGAATAAGAAGATTTTGTCTCTAAAACATGAAGAATATGTTGGGGCTCCAAAACCAATACCCCAAAGTATAGTGCATTGAACTGAAGGATTTTGTTATGACCCCAGAAGTAAAGTCTCTTTTCACCTTCTCCTACTCTTCTTGCAGCTGCTTCCTCCTCATGTCAAATATTCCATAGAAACTAGAATTCCTCTTCCCTGAAGCTAGCCATACAACCTAAAAATCTTACTCTAACCTTCTACCATCTTTCTGTGTAGGAGCCAGCCATAAGGAATTCTCTGATCTATCTTGTCTGGTAGTAGATCATAAAGACCTCATTGGATCCTACCCAATACCCAAGAGGAAGGAAGAAGTTAACAACTTCCATTGTTTCTATTCTTTTATTTCCAAATTCCTCTTATATACCATCTCAATTTCAGGTGTGTATATTTCATATGGACATTTACAGTTTGAGAAATGTTTTGCCATAACAAATATTTGAGATCCAAAACCCAGTTATGATTAGTTTAACAGCTTTTGATCTCACCTAATCTCACCTTCTCAGCCTGATCTGGTTTTCCAAGTTACTGGTATGTCTATTTTCTTTGTAAATTAAAATGATTTCCTTTCTCTGGTGATTATTCGGGTTGATTGGCTTTGCTGGACATTTTACTAGAGGCCCATGTCTTTTCTTTGGCTCACCTTCTGTCTTACCCTTCCTTATTTGTAGATCAGTGAGGGATGCCAGTTTCCTCTGAATGTCATTAACACTTTGTAATTAGCCAGGAAGCCAGCAAGAATACCAAATGTCCCTTTCTCATCAGTGGTGGATGTTTTGCTTTCTTTCCTGGACCCTAAGCAGGAACTGGCTGGGCTGTGACAGTGAGAGGAGTGATTGATTTCATTGGGAAGTCCAATTTACACAATACTCCCAGAAGCTCTTGACCCATCAGGCTCAGAGTTGAGCAAGCTTTTCTTTCCAATCACCATGGTTAATGCCTTTGTGCTACACAACTCATTCACGCCTTAGCTTCCTCCTCAAACATACACTACGAAAGGACCAAAGGACTCACAGAGTGAAGATAATGTTACAGAGAGGCAAGCTTGGCTTCAGAGTCAGACCTGTGTACAAAGAGACATTGACAACATATACTTTGTTTTTAACATCAGGCTGTGAGGTATAATTTATGTATAATAAATTTCACCCTCCCCATGATATTTGGAATTGCATTTTCCATAATCTGTGGTGGAAGCTGTACTACATTCTAAAGCCAGGAAATAAGGTTTATACTCTGATCCCCAAACCATTCCCATACTAGCTCTGAATTTGGCATCATCTGTAAAATGTGAGCAAAACATTAGGCACATTCTACAATATAAATCTTTAGTTTTGTGTCTTATATGACTCAAATAACAACATAAAAAAACGTGGCTCCCTAAAAGAAACTCGTGATTGAAGTTCTCTATTGAATGAACTAAACTTCTGCAACTCAGGGTTTTACTTCAACAGTTGCTGCTGGGAGCAGTTCTAAGTAAATGGAAATAAACAGTTCCCACCCATGCTCCTAAACTAATCCATGCCCTTGATTACCCACTGTTCAGTCTAGTCCTCTGTCCTCATCAGCTAAGGCAGTGGGAACAGGAAATCAAGTTCTCAGAAAGTTCAGGCTATCTTGGATAAGGGCCAGATCACAGGGAGTAAAAGGGTCCAAGGCAGCTAGAGGAGGTTCCCTTTCTCTACTTACAGAAACTTAGGTGAAATGCAAGAGTTAATAGCACAGAGGAAAATGTCCAACCTTCTTTGGCTGTGGATTGGGGACACCCTATTTCATCAATGTTGGAGCAAAACATTTTTGCTTCCTGGAACTTTCAGTTTTCCCTGCCCCTGCTGTTGTTCCTCCCCCAAACCAAAATTAAATGAGTCTTTGGAATTAGTGAAGCATGTATGTGCCTCAGTCCAGGTTTATAGTTGGCACAGAAATGGCATATTTACATCATGTGACAAGCTATATGTTTCTTTGGGGGATGGAGTAGAGAGGGTCCTCCCAAAGTCAAACCCTGGCTTGATTCCAGGAAGGAGACTGTGGTGGCCACTGTCTGGCCCAAATCCTCCAGGTGGACACAAAAGCTTAATGCAGGTGGGAAGGGGGAGGGGGATTTCCAGGGAAGTAATGATTCAGGCTCTAATTCCTGGCTATTCATGGCAGCTTCAGGTTTCTTTCAAGTTCTCTTCAAAGTTGATCTCCGTGGGCACCTCATGGGTTTGAAAAAAATCTCACCAAAGTCTAGAATCAGTTCAATTGGTGGGAGCCTGTCAAAATCTGGGCTATGTCCTTGGAATGACATCTGATAGATGTCATTGATCATTTTTGTTGTTATGGTATCTGTTGTCCCTTCTTATTAGAATATAAGAGCATAAGAGCTGGGATTCATTTCTGGGGGTTTTGTCGTTGTTGCTGCTGTTGTTTGCTTATTTGTTTGTTCAGGGACCAGGGCTTAAACTCTGAGCCTCCTGCTCTTACTTAGCTTTTTCATTCCAGGTTGGTGCTCTGCCCCTTGAGCCACACCTCCATTTCTAGCTTATTTTGCTGGTTAATTGAAGATAAATACCTCTCAGATTTTTCTCTCCAGTTTTTCTGCCCTAAGTGGATTTGAGCCTTGATCCTCAGTTCTGAGCCTCCTGAGTAGCTAGGATTACTGGTGTGAGCCACCAGCACCCGACTTCATGTCTGTTTTCTTTATTCCAGTATTCTCTGTTCTCCAGTTTCTAGAATAATGTCTGGAATTTCATAATGGCTCATCAATACTTGTTAAAGGACATTAATTGCCTTTAATAGAATCTGCTGCAAGAGATTCTCAGCATTTACTGAGTCTGTGATGAACTTCACAAAACTATAGATTAAAGAAATAGAATGTGAGTCAACTGACTAATCTACCCATAAAAATAATAACTAAACACTAAAAAAACCCCAATATGGTGTACTACTCAGGCATGAAACAATATTTTCATTTAGAACAAGATGGTGAGTCTTAAAATTATTTTGCTGAATGAAAAAGGCTAGACTGAAAAAATCTTCTGCTCCAGTCATGGTGATTCATGTCTACAACGCCAGATGCTCAGAAAGCTAAAATCCAGAAGATTACAGCTGAGGACCTCCCTGAAAAAAATAAAGCAAAAAGGACAGGTGTGTGTGTGTGTGTGTGTGTGTGTGTGTGTGTGTGTGTGTGTGTGTGTGTGTGTGAAGTGCAAGAATTCCTGCCTAGTATGTGTGAAGCCCTGATCAAACCACAGTACTGAAAAATCTTCTGACTGATTTTACTTATATAAAACCAAGTCTATAAAATAACATCTACAGTAACACAAAGTAGATGAGGAATGAGATAGTTTTAGAAAACGTGAAAAACCTTTTAGACATGATGGATGGTTTGCCATCTTGATTGTGGTCACAGTTTCACAAGTATAGGTTTAAATCCAAACTCATCATATTGCACATTTTAAGAATCTGTCATCCATGTGTGTCAAGGATGCCTGACAGGAGCTGCAAAAAACATAAATAGTCCTTGTTAATGCTTGCATCAGGAACGGCCCTCTGAATGCCCAAAAGGCAATTGAACTGAATTTTTTGTTCCTTTTCTCCACCTCATCAGAATTTCAACAGAAGTAATCAAGTAAGCACCCAATTAACTTGTATTAGGAAGCACATAAAACATTTTTGTAACAGAACTCTGATCCACAGGACTTTTGCCTTTTAACTTGCTTTTCCATTCCAAGTTTGCTCAGAAATAATTTATCATTCACCCAGCAAGTATTCATCATACTGTTTTTCCTCCAATGAATCTTTTTTCAATTTCCTATGATGTGTAAGTACTCAACTATCAACCTCTTCTCTGTAAGGTGATCTTAAAATTCAGTGAGCAGGTTTTTTCTTCCAACATATAAGTCCCTGATAAAATGATGGAGAGCCTCCAGCCTGTGAAAGAAGATGAGAAAGAGTTTGCAAGGCTATTGATAGACGAAACATTCTCTGTCAAAGAAATCCTGAAGTTTTGCACCACAGAGAGGCTCAGATTAAAAAGAATGTCAATTACTACTGATTTTTCCCTTGTTTTCCATCCACCCACCTACCCACCCAACAAGCTAGCTTTAGCTTAGAGCCAAGCAATATCATAAGCAGGAATAAGTGCTTAGAGAAAAAATAAAAAACAGGAGATGTTGATCTGTGGTCTATATTGATTTTCTGTTTGGTATTCTTTCTGTGTAGACTTTACCTTTGTTTCTTTTTCCAGATGGTGTACTCACTGTTTGAGCCAGTCCCATGGGCATTGTGTGTTATGAGTTCATATTCACACCCTAGTCTCTTCGGTGTGTGTGGAGGGGGGCACAGTCCTTGAACCTTTGTTTTTTGTTTGGATTTTGATGAAGGCTGATTCTCTACCACTTGAGTCATAGATCTACCTCTGGCTTTTTGGTGGTCAGTGGAGATAAGAGTCTCACAGACTTTCCTGCTCAGGCTGGCTTTAAACTGAGCTCCTTAAATCTTAGCCTCTTGAGTTGTTAGGATTACAGATGTGAGCAACCATCATTGGGTTTCTCTTCCTTTCTGAAATTTGTTTGGATCCCCGTTTCATCCTCAACTGCATCCTTGCTTTTTAGAAATCACATACATATAAAATCACCTTTCCCCCATGAGCCTAGTAAAGGTGTGACTGTTAACAGAGACAATATAACGTCTACACACAATAGTCCCAAGTTCTAAGACTGGTCCCTGGTTCACAGTGCTCTAGACATCAAGATTGCTGATGAATCTCAGAGCCTCAGTTTCTTTATCTGTAAAATGGGGCTGATAATTTCAATCTATATTTATTCTGAAGCCCCAGGATTTTATTGGTGCCAACCATATTTTGTTAAAACTTGGAGAAAGACTTGTGCCCATCTCTGAGTAATTGGTAAGCAATGAGTTCTTTTGACCCTCATTGTTTGGTCAGCTCTTTGCCTTGGGGAAAATCTTAGATTCTTTTTTTCTCTTTATCATATATATATATATATATATATATATATATATATATATTATACATGGTACAGGACTTTCATTATGACATTTTCAGGCCTTTTTGTAGCTTCATTTTATGGAGTTTTAATTTTATATTACAATGCTGGTGATCAAGTCCCAGCTCTAACATTGAGCTATTCTGCCAGTTGAGCCTCGATTCTTGGAACATTACATTGGTCCTTTTGTCTGTGTTTTTTGTTTTGTTTGGGGTTTTAGGGTTTGTTCCTTTCTTGTTTCTCCTTGGATAATTTACTAAATTTCTAATCCTATGGGGTATTGGCTGGAGAGACACCATTTTTTTATTTTTTTATTGCAAAGATACAGTACAAAGGGATGACAGTTACATGAGTAAGGTAATGAGTACATTTCCTATCAGGCATTGTTACCCCCTCATTTGTTTTTCCCCTAACATCCCTTCCCTTCCTACCTCCTCCCTCTCTCCACCCCATAGTTGTAAAGTTTGTTTTCAACATAGTGTCTTGTACATGTCATTGTTACAATGGGTCCACCTGTATCCTTGTTTTGGCCTTTTGTTATTTCCCTTCCCCTCCCCAAATTAGAAAATTGTATATACAAGATGCAGAGCACCCAAATCAAATACAGTGAAAACGGGTTATACCATAAGAAGAACATACAAAAGAAACAAAAAAATTACACAGTACATTAAAAACAACAGTGACAAAGATAAAACCTCTTGTGTCCCTATCTTGGGGTTCATTTCACTTAGCATCATCTTATATGGTCATATGTACATAGCTTTTGACCTTTTCTGCTTGTCTGGTAAGATTATCCGAGACATACACCTGTTATTGCAAATAAGGGAAACCATGGGACGTATGTTTCTTTGGGCCTGGCTTACTTCACTTGACATAATTTTTTCCAAGTCTTTCCATTTCCTAACAAATGGGGCAATGTCATTCTTTCTGATGGAGGCATAGATTTATAATTCCATTGTGGGGCATCTGGGTTGGTTCCATATCTGAGCTATGGTGAATAATGCTGTGATAAACATAGTTGTGCTGGTAGCTTTAGTATGTTCTTGTTTGTGATCGTTTGGGTAAATGCTCAAAAGTGGGATTGCTGGGTCATAGGGGAGCTCTATATGTAGTCTTTTGAGGAACCTCCATACTGCTTTCTGAAGTGATTGAACAAGTTTACACTCCACCACATCCCCTCCAGCATCTGTTGTTACTAGATTTCTTGATTATTATAGCCATTCTAACTGGGGTGAGATGGAATCTCAATTTAGTTTGATTTGCATTTCTTTTATGGATAGAGAAGTTGAGCATTTCTTCATGAGAGACACCATTTTCTATTGTTTCTATAAATAATAATCTGTTGATCTAATTCCACAAAAGACTTCTGGGGCATTTTAGCCATTTCATTAATTGTGTTTAATCTAAGACAATGGGGAAGTCTGGTGGTTTCCTTGGAAATACCCAAGTTCAGTGATTTAGGTCATGGATTTTCTGCAGCTGTCACAGCAGGAATTATACTTGAATCAAGGGATTGAAAAAAGTCCTATTAGTTTTCACATCCCTCTAATTACTTACTAATAAGCTAACTAGTACTTTATGCCTATGAACACCGCAGCCCAGATTGAATTGACTTCTCTCCGCTATTCCTCTTGTTTATCTAGAATGGTCTACAACCATGATCTTCAGAAGATAGTATGAACTACTTCTATGATTTGATTAGCTAAATGTCTTTCCATTATTACCAAGAATATTCTGAAACAAGCCTAAATGAGTGGGTGTAATAAGCTGTTTCCTGCCAACCAGCTCTCTCCCAAGTTGGGCAATTGATAGATGAAACCACCTTTTCTCTTGGTTGTAAGACTTATTCCTAGAACCTGTGATGTCATGACAATCAAGTTATCTTAACAAGCACATAAAGAGAGAAAGAGCACTTGTTCTAAAGTAGTTTTAAACTGCAACAAAACCTTCCTAAATCATCATCCACATATAAAGTGCAGTGACAGCAAATCTACCAGGCCATTTTATATTTTCAAACACCTACTTAGGGATGCAATGGCAGCTCACAGAGATCCAAGGGGACAGAAAACTCATCAGCCTCCTGTTGAATTCAAGAGGATGTAAGCATTTCCCTCAGATGAAGAGGCCTAGGAGATGAATTCCCTTCCATGTGTAAACATCAAGTGCTCATACCTATTGTGGGGCTGAAAATAGGCTTGAAGTATCCTCCCATTCACCCCTAGTGGGAAGAAAAAGAGATCAATCAGGATGCAATGTGGAAAGTGGAGAAGCAAAAGAATAAAAGGAAGGACCCTTACAATGCACAGGCAGGGGACAGATGGATCCCTTAAGATAAGATCCTGAAGCCACTCACTAATGTCAATTAGCTTCGTGGATTTTAGATATGATTTTTTTTCCACTTGTCCAATACTGCTCAATGATTCACACAGACCCATAGGGTATTGTAAACCACTTCCTATTAAGTGGGGTGTTCACACTTTCCCTTCATAACAGAGCCTCAAGCCCATTCTTTGTCCATGATGAAGTTATTTAACATGGAATACTCTAGACTCTCCTATTCTGTAATTCCAAGCTTCCAGATAGGTTGTGGTATAGAGGCCCTGGCAAAACTACCAGCATCAAGGAGCTTATTGAGCAACTTGGAAGAACAGGGAGCAGCTTAAAATGCTATGGGGCTACTTGAGGCTCTGTCTGCACAACCAAACAACAAGCTAAAAAGGGGAAAGATATTCAGTTAAAAGCCTGTGACTTTGGGAGGAGAGAGGTCAGGAAGGGGAAAAGTGGGAAGAATGAGGGAGTGGGATAACATTCTTCAAAAAGAAATGTACTCATTACCTAACTTATGCATCCGTACCTCACCTATACAATAAAACTGAAACTTTCAAAAGCCTGTGACTATGTCTACTTGACACCAAATTCTTGTTTTAACTGTTTTCCTTGCCCTTCTATTAAGCAGTTATTGTAACTAAATTGACCTCTTGTGATTGCTACTATTTTCATTGCAGAATATGTACATGGAGAAAATTGTGTCATGGAAATGTGTTGGCTAAGAATTGGGAGATGAGAAGTGTAAGAGTTACAAATGTTTTATAGATCTGAAGCAAAACTGGAAGGAGTCAAGGATGAGTTTTAGTTCTATGGCTAGTTCCATCATTTTCCACCCCAGTTTAATTACTCCTGATCTTGTCCAAGTTGAAATTCAGGCTGAATTCGTCACGGGAGGTGGCAATTCTTGTTCCAAGAAACTTTCCATTGTAGATAAATAAACTAGTGTTTGGGGAAGGGGTTCTTTTCAAATTACTCTTATATATTACTGAGGCCAGAGATCAGCATAGAGATAACCCAAAAGCAAAGCAAACATGAGTATGAAATCAGACTGTGCTTTCCTACCACAGCTTAAACCTGCTCTCTGCATCATTCTTGCACATAGTATTCCAGGTCCTAGTCCCTCCATTGTGTTGCTACTCCATCATCTTCACTTGGTCCTGAGTCCAAGCTCCCTGGCTATACTGTCAGTCCCAGGACTCTTTGCAAATTGATCAGGAGTGATAGTAATAGTTATACCAATACCATTATGATTGTGCATCATCCAGTCACTTCATTCTGCTCATGATCTGTGACATGACAATAAGATCTCAGTCATATATACCTGAACCTGGACCTTAAAGGCCTCCTCTATTGCTCTTTCTCTTTGACTACTGTGCAGTCAGCAGAGGGATTCTCTTCTTTGCTCCAACCCAGGAATTAATCACTCACCTTTCCAGGGCTTTGGACTTGCTGACTCTCAGCTCAAGACATGTTCTCTTGTCATTTTTGTCCCATCTCTAGCATCACACTTCTGCAATAAAGCTTTTCCAAACCACCCAAGGTATTGTTCTCTCTCCAGACCCTCCCTATTCCCTGTGGAACTTACCCTTGCTTTCCATTCTTGGTACTACTCATACTTGGAAATGATCTTTGCTAATTGTTTAGTTATTGTTTAGATTTTACTCACCCAGGACAGGGACTCTGCTTGACTTTTCCAGGCTGTATTTATTGAATGAATAAATGCCAACATACATAAGCCAATTGCCTCACATTGCCTCTCTACTCTACCCAGGATTCAGCTTAAAGATCTTCAAGTCCTGAAAACTCCTCAATTCCCCCCACTACACACCACTTTGTCATTATCTCCCTCAACTCCACCTTCCTACTTGCTAGACTTCTAGCTATATCTAAATCAGCAGTTAACACTCAGAAAGGTAATTTCCTCTTTGAGTACTTTGAAAGTAGGACTGTGTCTAACTCATGATGCTGTTCCATAGCATATGCTCAGCCCATGTGCTTAGTAAATCCTTATTGAATGTGCAAATAAATTAATGATTTCATAAAAGGAGCTTATTAGAACAGCTGATAGCCTTTTCCCAAAAGAATTTTCAGCTTCATCTTTTTAAAGTCAACTTATGTATAAATATAATAAGAGCAATAACAAAACAATCATAAATATTTCTACAAAGTAGTAAACCTTTCCAGGCACTGGTGGCTCATGCCTGCAATCTTAGCTACTCAGTAGGCCAAGATCTGGAAGATAAAACTTCAAAATCAACTTGGTCAGAAAAGTCTATGAGACTCTGTGTTTAAAATAACAAGTATAGAAGCTTACTGTTATTAATTCTACTTATTCTAAATATTTAATCTTTTTTGTGTGCCAATCCTGGGATTTGAACTCAAGGCCCAAGCACTGTCCCTGCGCATTTTAGCTCAGGGCTAGCACTTTACCCATAGCACTTGAACCACAGGTCCATTTCTGGCTTTTTTGAGTAGTTAATTGGAGATACGAGTCTCATTAGGCTGGCTTCTAGCTGCTATCCTTAAATCTCAATCTCCTGAATAGCTAAGATTACAGGAATGAGTCACCAGCTCCCAGCCACATATTTATTGTTATATTTTATTCCCCCAGTAAAAGATAATGTCACATGCTCAAACCTTTGTTTTGCAGTATAGTTTCTTTCTGTTGTTACTGCTATATATAACAAGCACAATTCCTGTTGTATAGTTCTCTACCTAAGTAAATATTAGCTCGAGGTCTCAGCTGTAATTCAGAGGATCATAGTTAAATTAATCCCATGCAAAAATGTTAGATCCTGTCTGAAAAATAAAAGGACTTGGGGCACCTGCCTAGCAAGTGCAAGGCCCTGTTTTCAATCTTCCATACTGCCATGATGATGATGATGATGATGATAGTAATAATAAAAGAACAACAGTCTGGAAGTACAATTCTTTGACCCAAATTCATGGGAGATATGATCAATATTTTAACATATACAGCAGAAAGCTATCTGTCAATATGCCAAAACTAAGAAAGCTCTTTCCAATGGGATATATTTATATAGAACTTTCACAACAATCAGCAAACTTTCTATAAAATCCAGTGAATATCATACTGTTTGTAGACTATACTGACTCTGTGACAAGTACATATTTAGCTGCCATTTTAATAGGAAAGTAGCCACAGATAATGTAGCATCAGAGTGAGTAGATGTCAAGAAAACTTCATTTACAAAAAGTTATAATGGGTTAGATTTAGCTATTTTAAGAGTAGCTTTTGCAGCTACTCAAAGGTCCAAGGAACAATCTAACAACAAAGAACTGTTCCAAATGGAAAATGGAGAATTCAAAGATCACCAGATTCTGTGGAATATATTTTGAACTTCCCATACCTTCATATATTCCTTAGACATCTCATTTTAATAGATGCTTTACATCCCATTCTGTTGTACCATGATGTACCTGATTACTGTCCCTTAAATAAGAATTCAATATATTTCAAATTTTCTTTTACTACAGTTGAATATGATAAAATGTCTTGTGAGAAATCTTTGTGAGGATTAGCTCATCAGAAGAGAGAAAAATGGCAAGTTGTATATCATACAATAGAACACACACAACATCATCTCAGAAGAAAAGAAATGACACAATTAGTGAGTTAATTAAAAACTGACTGCCCACTGTGTAGTATCTTCAGATAACAGACAGTGTAGCTCCTGGGCATTGAAAGCTCTTCCTAATGAATAAAAAAATCATCCCATGATTGGCTGAGAGTTATTGTAGCTACTGATCTGTCAGAAGCTGAATCTGTATTAATTTACGGAGAGAAAAACCAAGGCCCTACCCCAGCTCTGATATTTTAACTACCCCAGGGAGAAGCACATATGGAAAGGTCACTGTGTAGTAAACCTCCTATGTCTTTTGTCCATTGTCCAAAAAAATATGAAACATAATGGGAGTCTGTTTGAAGTATCCCAACTCCAAGATTCTAATGAGATGAATAAGACAGAAGATGACAAGCCATAATAAACTTTTTCCCACCGTTTTGAACAAGGTCATAATTCTCAGAACTGACCCCAGGAAGGGGGAAGGGTTGCTGGGAACAGCACATAGGTGGCAGAATAAATGGATCATTCATTTTCAAAAAGGAATATCTATAGTAATCAACGATGTTATTGTGTGAGTTCTTTTTTAGGAGAAACCAGAACAGATAAATCGTTTCAGCCTCATTGTCTGGAGACTTAGCTACTAAAAGTGAGGAGAAAGGGAGAAGTAGAAAGATTACTGCAAATACCAAATGTGTTGAAACAGTCAAAATGAATTTTGATAGATAGACTAATTAAAGTCAATTTTATCAGCTCAATTTATTTTTCTTGCATATTGATAGATATTTTACACCAATATCATTTCAGTTAAGAGGTAAAATAGAGATAGTAGTAAAAAGGGGCTTTTAAACACAATCATTTTTAATGTCAAACATAAAAATGTAAACTTTAAGCAGGATCTGTATTGTACTATGAGTTTTCTCAGAAAGGATTTATAGCTGACAGTATGAGGATAATGAGTTTTTTCTTCCTTTCTTATATTTGTTTTGTTGTCATGGGAGTCTGTGTTTATGGGGAAATTCTGAATGTATTTGCTATAAGGAGCTGTCTCTGATTTCTTAGACCAATATTCTTCTAAAGCAAAAATAGCTGAGAGGGAGTGGGTCTACTGAATGGGAGTTAGTTAAGCAATAGCAAGTTTAAAATTAGATCCAATCAGAAAGATTCTATTGGACAGCCAAATCACTGTCTAACACATCAGGAAGAATATTTTAATTCCATTCAAATAGGTCTTCTAATTTGAAAGACTATCTGAAATCTTATAATTTTGGAAACCATATGAAGAATGACTTCCTGACAGCTACCCACACAGCTAGGAGAGAAGAATATGTGTGAAGATTGTCATCTAATGGTCTTGGATGTCTCAGAGACTCATGTTCTTGAAAAAGCTAAATGTCCTTTCTAAGCAGGAATAGCACCAAACATAGCAGTCCTAAACCGAAGTGGTAAGACAGCCACCATGGCCCCACTCTGTCACTTATATTCTTGTTTTCTGTTTCATCACAGACAAACACTGTCTTTAAGAGTGGTTGAAAGGGTTATGAGACATTATGTAGCAAACATCAACCCTGTGTCCAGTGTTTAATAGGAGGGACAAAGTTATTTCTGCTTAACCTTTGTGCCTCATCTAAGTTATTGCCACTAGCAACTGTGGTATGGAACCAAAAGCTTACCTAAACATGGTTCATGAATCAGTTAGGGTGTTGCTTAGACATGCCCAAGAGTAATTGCAGTCCATGGTTGCTTTATCAAATCTCTCTGATAACTGAATGGCAGTCATTCCTGATTACTTACCATTTGTGGTAATCTGGTCAATTTAAAAAATCAATTCAATATAATTTTATACTATATTTTATAATATACTACCATGTATATAGCACTTGATCCAATACTATAAATACAGAAAAAAGTGAAATATGGTAGAAACTGGACCCCAACAAAGTGCTCATATAATAACAGTGATTTGGACCCCTCAATGGAAGGAGCAAAATTAGAAAGCTGATGGCAAAGATTTGTATTCGCTACAGTACTTCGTAGAGTTTTAATATAACATTGTAAAGAGTGTGCGTTCATACTCTAGTTTTTGTTGTTTCATTTGTGTTTTGCCCATCAAAGATATTGTTTTTAACACAATTATATTAAGCATAATAATAGCTAAATGCATTCAGTGCTTATTTTATGCCGGTCATTGTGTTAGATGTTTTGCATGCGTGATCTTACTTAGCTCTCAACATTTTGAGACTAACATCATTCCCATTTAAAGATGTGAAAATTAAGTCACAGAATACTCATGCCACTCCATACATCCTGGATTCATGAATATTACCACTGGAATATCTACCTGGTGCCAAATATTTGTTTCCCTATACTGTACCAAGTAAAAAGTACCTGCCCAATCCCTCTCTGAGGTTATGAGAAGGACTATTATTTCTAGGCTAAGATGGAATATGAGATTTGACTTGGTTAGGGAAATGTAATGAATGGTGGGAGACAACAATTTTAAGAAGGCCTGCTAGGGTTTTCCTCTTGGAAATAAATGGTGAAGAGTACAGAGAAGAATCTCCATGGTACTTGAAAGATGTTGAATACCAGTCAATATGAACAATCTGACAAGAGCTATATTCAGTTCTACCCTGAGCTTGTGTCAGAGATGAGACTCTGTAAGTTTAATCCAGACTATGAAATTTCAGGACAATATATAGTTAAGTGAGGCTACCCAATAACCTTCTTCTCAACAAACGGATTTCCTAAGCCTTCAGTATGAACTTCATCCACACAAAAAGACATAAAGAGACACCATATTTGTTACCACCAAGTGTCCTGACTGGCCTTGCACCCATCCTAACAGTTGAGGCGTGTGCCTTCCTTGCATATACCAGGTAAGATGCACAATGTTAAATTTGAAAGTGTCCTACAACAGGCACTCGGTCCCTGTGTTCAATGGCAATTGCAAAGAAGGAAATAATATCATGCAACTTACTGACCTATAAAGTATACTCCAAAATCTCTAAACCATTAAACTTGAGATGAAAGGGAACAAAGCATATCTGTTCCCTTTTTTGCCTTTTTTTTACTTCCTTGTACACTGTGTCCCACCAAGAGGAATGAGCCAGTGCTTTCACTTCCAGTGTAGTCTAGGAGTGGTCTGCTCAGAACACAGCATTGAGATATAATCTAAGTGTGTGAAAAGATCTGGCTAGCGTTCTCAGTAGTAACAGGTCACTCAACATTACTGCACTAGTTACAGTACTTACAGTCTATGGGGATGGAGAAGGGGCAAATGGGAGGAGAGAAGGGTCTTCTAGTTACCTAACTATTGAATGAGTACAAATAGACTCTCAACAATATCAGGCTTGATATTTGAACTTGAGAAATGACTTTGAGAATATAGTTGAAGAGACATGAAACCAAACCCCAGAAGTTAAGTAATGATAGGCTAAAGAACATAATATTGCAGCCTTTCATTGCTAGGACAGTGGCATCACTGATCATTGATATGGCACAATGGTAATGAGATTGAAAACTTGGGATTTTAATCCATATTTTCCAAGTGAGAAATTCAATAAATTTGCCAATGATGCTATTTATGTGGGTAGACCATTTCTTGGGTGTACAAGTTTTCTTTCTCATTTTGCCCTTTTATTCCTTTATCATGAATTCAATCTAATCTATTTAATTAAAATACCACCAATTCTACAGCTTCCTATATTGCCTTAATTCTCACAACCACAATGTGGCATAAAATATTACTACTGTCTCAATAAAAGTGAAAAGACTGAAGCACAGAAATAGTTAATTAACAGAATGAAGCACACACCATCAGTAAATGGCTAAATATAAATTTGAATACTGTGTGAAAAGAGATTCCAAGTTTCTTGCACTGAACAAGTCTAGAATTTTTGAATATTGATCCAGTGTGCTACCCAAGAAGTGTCTTCAGTTTTCCATTCTATTTTACATACATCAGCTTAGCCACAGTAATAGTCTTTAAAAAAATGTTCCTTTCCAATTTCCTGGCTGACCTTACAGACAAATCTGCCAAAAAATGTTTTCATGGAATTGGGAGCAAAATTAGAAGATGTACCCAGGAGTCTAATTCCTTTGATGAAGGATTACAATAGCCTTGGTAGCCCTTGGCTGGGAGTTGATAAGAAATACATGCTGTGGGGAGATCTCTGTTGAATGCTTATTCCTGTAAACTGTTTTAATCTCCAGACAAGCAGAAACATACACAGGAATGAAGTATACACTGCTCGTTCCATGTTATATCTAAGGAGATAACCTGGCACTTAGATCACAAGCACTAACATATCTGCAAAAGCAAGTATCCCACTCTTCTGCCTCCATCCGTTTGACTATGCAGCAAGGCCATAAGCTTGTGTAATATGGAGGAACCAAGAGTGCTGCTTCCTTATTACAGCACAGGATCCTGCACCCCTACCCCAGCTCTTATGAAACAGCCTTGAACTTCACAACAGGAAGTACAATCCCTGGCTGGTAAATAGAGCCTTTCCTTCCTTTTCTAGTAGGCCTCAGAACTTCCTTATCTTCAGTTCCAAATCCTTCTACAGATGTTTACTTAGGAATGAGGGTTTTTCTCTCCTCTTAGCTGTTTCAGGACTCAGCATCATTTACTTCTCATTTCATAGTCACCATAAGCAAAGGGGAAAACCATAATATCTCTTGTTCGTAGGAAAACTTTGAAATTGTGAGGGGAAAAGACCCATCTTTCTCTTCTAAATATTTTGAGCTGGAATCTATCAACATCACATTGCCGTTGAGTTGGAATTTCCGTTTTAGCTTACCCCTGGCACACCCTGTTCAACACGGAACCAGAGAGCCTGAATCAGGCTCTACTGTTTTGTATATAAATCGCCACCAAACGTAATAGAAAGTGTAAAAAGAGCTCTATAAACAGCGGCTCTAAATCAACAACCACATTCCATGCCAGGCAAATGAGAGTTGCAGGAGAGGAATTCACCTGTGATTATGCATACATGAGAAGAGGAGTCTAGGAAGGCAGCTGCTATACAATTCTTATGTCCAAGAATGTGCCAGAATTTCTATGGACAAGTGCATTTGTTTCCTCTAGCTGCTGGACCAATTTTCCCCAAAGCAACTGGATGAAACCAACACACATATTTTATCTTATGTTTCTGTCACTCAGAAGCCTGACAAGAATCTCGCTGAGCTGAAGAGCAAGGTGTTTGCAGGATTGCATTCCTTCCCCCCCCCCTCCTCTCTATCTCTCTCTTGTCAGTTGTGGGGCCTGAGCTCTGGGCCTGCGCGCTGTCTCTCAGCTCTTCAGCTCAAGGCTAGTGCTCTACCACTTGAGCCACATCGCCACTTCTGACTTTTTCTGCTTATGTGGTGCTGAGGAATCAAACCCAGGGCCTCATGTATGCGAGGCAAGCACTCTACCACTGAGCCACCTTCGCAGCCCTGCTTTCTTTTTATAGTGATGAGGATCTACTTCCTTGCCTCTTGCAGCTTGTGGCTTCAATCCCTCCATCTTCATAGCCAGCAAGACTGAGGAAAGTTTCTTATGCCACCAAATCTCTATATCTCTCTTTCATAGTCATATCTTCCTTTTCCACTTTTAAGAACCCTTGCCATTTACACTGACACACCCTAATACTGTAACACACTAGTATAGTCAGTCACCCTAGTTTAACCTGAATTCCATCTGTAATCTAAATTCCCCTTTGCCAGATAACATAACAAAGTACATAGGTCCTGGGATTCAAAATATGGATCCAGTCTTAAATTAGGGAGTCATCATTCTCTCTACTACAAACACACAATTACCCTGTATTTTTCTAATAAGACAGGGTTTGTTCTATTGTTTACCACAAGGAGACCTTCATATTTACTAGGAATTCAAATGTAGAAAAAAAATTCTTCTATAATTCACAAATTTTAAGCAATGGCCACCAGATATAGGAAACATACTCTATGGTCATTTGTTTTCTGAGTTCTTACTATTTTCTCTGAAAGACTGGCAGAGCAGATGATAATGTTCTCATCTCCAGCTAGCTGTTTTAGAGCATGCTTGTAATCCCAGCAATGAAGAAGCAAGAGGATTGGGACTCATAACAATGTGTTTCCAGTGAGGCCCCAGGGGAGTTGCTATGCCTCTCCTCTACAATTCCCAGGAACCCTTTGCAAGCCATTATGACTATGCACACCTACTGTGGTGTATGTGTATAAGCCTCTCCACTCAATTGGAATGCAATATGGTATCATGGATTGGCTCCTGAAATAGAAAAGACGCATTCCTAGAAAAACCAATGAGAGCCTGGGAAGGTGGCTCATTGGTAGAGTGCTTGCCGTGCATGCATGAGGCCCTGGGTTCAATTCCTCAGTATCACATAAGCAAAATGAAAAAAGCCAGAAGTGGCACTCTGGCTCAAGTGGTAGAACGCTAGCCTTGAGCTGAAGAGCTGAGGGACAGCGCCCAAGCCCAGAGTTCAGGCCCCACAACCAGACTCCCCCCGCAAAAAAAGAAAGAAAGAAAAACCAATGAATCCCTAATAAAATCTGAAGTTTAATTTATACTATTGTATCAATGTTAGATTCATAGTTATGACAAATGTACACTGGACATATAAGTTGTGATCATTGGCAGAAACTAGATGATGAGTATATAGGAACTTTTGTTTTTTAATTTAGTTATCACATATATTTGTGTTTTATATGTGGGAACTCTACAAGATTTCTGAAAAATCAAAATTATCTCAAAATGAAATGTTATGCCAACAAACAAAAACAAACAAAAAATGTTCATTTTCTGTAAAGAAATCACAATGTTATGAGTACTATCAACAGAAAGAAGAAAAAACAGATTAAACTTTTCTCTTCCATTCTCTGCTCCTCCATCCAGAGTGTTCTAGAATAGCCCCGTCTGTTGGTATCCACTTACATTGGAGCACATCTGGAAGTGTAGACCATGAAAAGCATAGATGATTTTTAACTATTTCAAAGTAGCAGTGAGAAAAGTAATTCGAATTAAAAGTGGAGGCATTGTGTTGTTTTCAGTGACTGTTTTTTTGGGAAATAATGGTATTTGCCAAAACAATATCACAACTCAGAAACTTTGGGCCAGTGTTAACAAGATTATTCCTGGCAATGTCCAGTTGCTCTCCACTCTACTAAGGACATCCAAGTTGCCCAGCTGGGCTTAGCAATGGCACACTGTGGTAAACTCTGAGATTTGGTGGAAAAAGAATGCTTGCCTGTCCAATTCCCTTTCTCAAGGCTAGGAAGCTATTATCACACTGAAGCTGCCACTGAGCCAGGGAACTGATCATTTTCTCTCCCATGCCTTATTAGGATTCTGGAAAATCTTTCTGGTAATTGATTAAAGAGTCCCACCTCTGTGTGTCACTCTCTTAGTTCAACTTGGAACAAAAGAAACAACTAAAAATTCCAAAGGTGAAGAACAACCCTCTGAACCACTGATTTGGTGCTCCAGCACATTGTATGTGTGCTTAGCACATTTAGGGAGAGTCTGACTGCTTCAAAGTGAAAGAACATTGATGGAAAGCCTTGAGTAAACAAGGATGAAGGAACCCTAAAAGATTTTGGCATATGCCAAGCAAGACAAAGTCAGATGTCTATTACCACTCACCACCCCTTCCTCCCATTGCTCGTCTCATCTTACCCAATCTGTGCTACATGGTGCAAAGTCACATATTGTCATGAAGTTTGAGTCACCTGAAAACGCTGAGCTTGGCAACGCTGGTTTTTGCCTCCTTAAGAGTAAAGAAAACAGTTACAGCTTTTGTCCACTTAGAGGCAAGGCTTTAGTGTGTTTCATATTATTGTTTTCACTTTCTCTGAGAAAGAAAAACTGTGTTTGCTTAAAAAAAAATACTTGGGGAGCTCAGTGCGCCCATGCTGAGTCAGACCACAATGTGAAAGCTTCGCTTTTCCATCCTGCGCTGCCTTCCAGGTCCCTAGGACATACATTCAGATTGCACAGCGATAGCCAAGATTGAAACCATAGAAAAGCATGACAAGCTGGTACATAGACCCAATGGATTGGACACTAGAAGGGAAGCTTCAAAGGGAGCATATATGGGTCTGTAAGCTATCTAACTCATTCAGTCATTCCTTCCTTTGGAATAGCTCAGCAGAGACTCTCAACCGTGGGCAGAGGCAGCCCCTTGCAAAGGAAAAGCCCTGAAAAGACACTTGCTGTGTGCTATTTTTATTTCATAGTCAAGGACAAAACCTTTCATTTGCAGACACAGGCTGAATCACCCTAGCAGCTGAAATTAGTACACAGGAGTCTCTGGTGAAGGAGAAGCTTTCAGAAGTATTTGTACAGTGACAACCCTTGCTCACTTCTCACCACCTAAAGTCATAGACCCCAACACTTCCCTTTTATAGCTATAGCATATGCCCTGTGTGGTCTTCGATTTAGAACTTTGTCAATCTGGTCCTGGCTGTCTGCTGAACTAATCCCCAGTCTGAGCCATCTTCTTGGGCCCAGATAATTACCTGGCTAACACTGTAATTCAGCTTTGGCATTGCTGTTTTATAACCTTTTCTTTTCTTTTGTAAGTTGAATTCTTTCTTTTTTTTTTGGTCGGTCGTGGGGCTTGAACTCTGGGCCTGGGCGCTGTCCCTCAGCTCTTCAGCTCAAGGCAAGCGCTCTACCACTTGAGCTACAGCGCCACTTCCGGTTTTCTGGTGGTTTATTGGAGATAGGAATCTCACAGTCTTTCCTGCCCGGGCTGGCTTTGAACGGCGATCCTCAGATCTCAGCCTCCTGATTAGCTAGGATTACAGGCGTGAGCCACCAGCGCCCGGCTAAGTTGAATTCTTTCAAGAAAGGAGAGCATTTGGAGAAATAAAGAAAGAAAAAATGAAAGATTTAACAATGAGATCCCTTTTGTAATTGTACTAAGAAACCAAAGCAGAGGTGCCTAGACAAGGTAATACTTCAAGGGTAACCTGTGGACCAGCAAACTTAGTGTCTCCTAGGAGCTCAGAAGAAGTGCCCTACCTAGACATCTCAGATCAGAATCTGCATCTTCACAAGGTTACTGGATAAATCATGTGTACAATGCAAGTCGAAGGCATAGTTTTCTCTATGTGTCACTAGGCAGAGTGCTGAGTACAACATGGATTAGATGCTCATGACCGCTTACTGCCCACATGGTTGGCTGAGTCAACTCTTGACAACTTTCACAGTCAAGTGATAAATCAACTCTTTCTAATCCTTGGCTACCAATGCTGCCACTGTAAGTTAGCATTAGACCATTGATTTTGTATTTTAAAATAGAATTTGTTAAAAAAAAAAACAATTGCAAAGGGAAGATATGACAGACTCCAACATCTGACTATGGCATTCATTTCCAATGTGAGCAAGCCTAGAATTGAGACCAGAGGAAAGAGCAGTGGTCTGGGGTCAGAAGAACTGGGATTGAGTTGTAGTGAGCTATTAGCTATCTGGAGATTTGGAGAGGATTGACTTGGTCCTCAGTGCCATAATTCATGAAGAAGATGAAGACTAGATTTAGTGATCTTTGCAATGATAACCCATATAAAATAGCATGGATCCTACCTTCTCATTCTGCCTCTGTCCCCTTTGCTCTATTTTACTTTTCTCCAAGGTGCTTAGTCAACATATGACATATTTCTTTGTTTTGTTGGTTTTGTATATAGATCCTCTTACTAGAGTGCAAGCTTCTTGAGGACAGTGACTCAGTCTTTTAGTGATCTGTAAAACCTGAGGCAGTCTTAAGCATATATTGAACTGTCACAAAACCATTTCCCCCATCACTAATATTCTACTAGAGAAGCACTGAGGACTTTTAAAAAGGGTTTCCAGCTAGACCCATGAGAAAAGTCAACATTACTTTTAAAATTTATGTGACGATTCTGTTGCTTCATCTTATCATCTCCACCCATTGTCACATTATGTCACATTATGTTAATTTCCCCATGAAGTCTTGAGTGCTTCTTGAAAAACCTTTATGTCATGTTTTCTTTATCCCCTCTCACACTTCTGATGAGGTTTTCTATTTTTCTGTATGCATGTTATCCCCTTTCCTTAGCTATTCTTCTCTGAAAAAAAAATACATTTTGAGGGTTGGGGGTAAGTGGTTTCAGTATTTAAACAGAAACAATTCATTTTCCTCTACTCAGAAAAAAATCCCAAGAAAGCATAGAAAAAGGATTCATGTTAGGTAAGAAACAACTATTTCCCAATGCCAGATACTAAGGCTCAGGCCTACAAAATGCTGACTTTTACATGTATTCTTCATTCTTATAAGATGTAAAAATAAAAACCAGAAGAATGGCTTGGGGTGAATAGCTACAACTAAAGATGGAAATTCAGGAAGGCCCAAAAAGGAAAAATTCCACTGTGATGATGTCATATGTTTTCCTCAGCATTTCCTCCTCCTGTTTCAATCCTTAACCTTTCTCTTCCCCTCCTCCTTACACTGCCAATCTCCATTTTTAGATGTCCTTGATTGGTTTTTGTCTTTCATTTAAAGGACTGAGCAAGCCTTATGAAAACTCATGCAGATCATCATTTTCCTGCAATTAATTAGTCAGGACTCCTATGAATGCCAAAAGTACAAACATATTGTAAGCAATGTGCTTGGACTCCCTCGCCTTGATAAGAAATAATGGGAACCAATGGTGGTGGACCATTCCTGGCCCTAGGGTCATGCATTCCACCTCATCTGTTATTCACCTCATGGAGCTGCTCCTGAGATGGACTGCATGCAAATCCCAACTTTTCTCTGCTTCTGAAAAGTATTTTCTTTCATTTAATGTTAGATTATTTTATTTTATTTCTTTGTGTGTGTGTGTGTGTGTGTGTGTGTGTGTGTGTGTGTGTGTCCTCAGTGTTGAACTCAGGGCCTGGACACTGTTCATGGGCATATTTTGCTCAGTTGTTTCAGTCTTTTTAGTAGTTTATTGGAGGTCAGAGTCTCACAGACTTTCTTGACGGGGCTGGCTTAGAACAGTGATCCTCAAATTTCAGTCTCCCGAGTAGTTAGGATTACAGGCGTGAGCCACCAGTGCCCAGCTCATTTCATTTTTCAGCAGGGATTGAACCCAGGTCCTCATTCATGTTAAGGGCCTATTCTATCACTGAGGTAGACTGTCTTTGGTAGTCTTTAAGACTGGGAGCAAACCTCTCTGCTTCCAAGGGCTCATTGCAAACCTCTGCTCCAGAAATTACCCTGATTTGTGCAGACATGGCCATTTTAGAGGTAAGTGGGTTGGTCAAGGATTAAGTACATTCACATTCAACAACCTCTTGGTTCTCTATGTTCAACAATGTCTCTTATTCTCTCTCCCTTCCTCCCTGTGCTCCCCTTTCTTTCCCCCGCCTCATTCTCTCTCTCCTTTTTCTTCTTCTTGTTAGTCTTTCCTTTTTGGCAGCTGAGCTTTGAGCAGTGATGTTTTTTGTTCCCAGAGAGAATTCCCAACAGAAAAGAGGTGCACATTGCTTATCTAACCCCAAGCAGGGCTCTCTTTTTGTAGGCTTCTTCTGCCCACTCACTGCTTCTTATGAAAAGGCATTTAAATTCAAAATTCACGAAGTCAGAAGTGAAACAACCTGACTTTCAGTTCTCCTTATCCATTTGCCCTTCTTAAACATGGAGGAAGCCCTATTTGGAAATGTGTGTGCGTACCAACACTAGGAGTAAAGGGCACTGTGCTGGAAGTCACAATGACACACTGGCCTATTTGTCAGAGACCTTGAGAGATAACAAGGATTGGGAGAGGCCTGGAAAGAACCTAACTCAAGTATATAATTTTCTCAAAGAAAAAAATTAAGCCCAGAGGGAGTAGCCTGCCCAAAGTCACATGGCTAATTAGAAACGAAGATGATTTTCACTGTGTCTTGACTGTATTTGGGTGCAGCTACCATGGTATCCTGAACATGGACTCACAACTTCCCCAGCAAAGTCAAAGAAACTTGCAATCCAAATGACTGGAGCTACTGGCTGGTTCTTGCATCCTCTAGATCCCAAAGCAGGATTCTTTTTTTTTTTTAAAGAACTTTTGCATATGTTTGTTGTACAAGAGGGGTTTCATTGTGACATTTTGATACATACCTATGATGTATCCTGATCAAATTCACCCCCTCCATGATTCTCCCTCATCTTTCTCACCTCCTTGCAACAATTTCAAGGGATGTCATTGTTTGATTCACATACATGCCCAAAGCAGAGTTCTCAATAGTACTTACCTGCAGAACCTCTTGCACTTCCCAATCACTTCCATGAAATCATAGTTAGGTGGCATTTGCATTCTGTATCTGGCAATCTGTGGAACTGAAGTAGTAATGAGATTTGGGAGCTGAATTACCTGGGGAATTTTCACTATGGGAGTAAGGTACCGGGGTCATCACCAGTTAGCGGAAGTCTCTCAAAATGAGCCCCAAGGAAAGCATCAGAAATGTCACCTGATGTGTTCCAGGGCCAAGATATTCAAAGCAAGATTATGCTGGCTATGTGCAAAAAACAAAACAGAAGTCCTAAGTGTATCAAAGGACAACTTTTGTACTTAGAATTAATGAGACCTTTGCAACAATGTGGACCAAATGACTGAAAGTAAAGGGATAAAAAGACACCAGAAAGAAAATACACAACTGACAAGCAAACTGAACGTAGAAAAAGAAGGCCACCACATTCTCTGGCTCTTCTATTAGCCAGAAGCTCCTCTTGGAACCCCTATCCATGCAGCCATGTGGCTCTGATGTTCCCCTCCGGAGAGAATGGATCTTTGGGAATTTTATACACATCAGAAAACTGAAGAACTTTGCAAGGTTGAGAAAAGAGAAAGCAAAACAAGTTTCAAATGAGAGGCAAAATTGACAAAGATGGAAACTTGTTAATTAAATATTTCATTAAATTCTTACTAGATAGAAGTCACTTTATACTAAAAGATAAAGCAAGTTATAACCCCCAAATATTTGCTTGAAAAGTCAATTCAATGTCTCTTCCCAGGCAGAAGAGAATGGACCAAGCAATAAATAAACAAGTTTCTGAAGCAAGCCCTATGAGAGAGAAAAGATGGCCTAATTCCCATCCACTGAATGTGGCAAAGCAATTAAAAGACAATGCAAGACAGCACCCAAATGCTTGGGTGAACTCAACCAGAGATTTACACCTGGGGATCTCAGACCCATTGACAATGCAAGGATTATAGCAGGGACTGAGAAAGTCTTTATCAAGATTATATTTCCCCAATCACATGAATATAATTCCTTACCTACCAGATGCTTGCCTTTCCAGTATGTTTGTTCCATATTTTTATTTACATCATTAGTTGTACAAAGAAAGGGGTTTCATTTTGACATGTCCACATATGGTTATAATGTAGAAAATAAACTCCTTCCTTTCCCTTCCCAAACCAATCTCAAAAAGTTTCATTGTTCCATTTCCACACATGTACATATTTTGAAGATATTCAACCTCCTTTACCCTCTCTGTTCAACCTCTCCCCTCCCACCAGTACCTACACCTCAGGGGGACCTGTTTTACATTCTTGTCATTCATTTTTTTTATTGTATGCTAAATTTTGAAACATGGGAAACAGAAAGAAATTTAGGGCCAATCAACAATATAAAGTGCACACAAGGAGAAATTTCGGGGTTTCCACAAAGGAGAATGAGCATAAAACGCCCACTCTTTAAACAGGAGGGTTTTAATTCCTCAGCTAATTTCTTTATGGCCTCCTGCTCTCATAGGCTTCAATTGGTTTCATAATGGTGGCTTAATTAGAAGAGCAAGAGAATGAAGCTGAGGTTTGAAGGCAGTAAGAATCATCACAATCTATGCGGAGTTTCTTTCCAGCTCTGACGACAAAAAAAATTAAAAGCTGGTATTTTTCTACTGTGCAATACACAGAATTCAGAAAGAGAACTATCTTAACAACTTTGGGGCCTTATTTCCAATCTAAATGGAGCAAAACATTGTCATATTCATCTCAGAGACTAGAAGTACAGTTTAATTGAATTCATCCTCACATTTTATGAGGTTCTTTGAAATGTTCAGTTATAAAAGACCATAGAAATGCAAATGATTCGCAGGAAGTAGAAGAGCGACGGCTGCTTGGCGACCCTGGCGGCAGAGGCGGATTCTTTCAACAAATCCGCCGAAGCACAGAAAAAAGAAAAAGAAAAGAAAAACCTTTGAGATATAGGATCTTCTGAACTCCGCCCTAACTTCATTTCAGATGGAAGGGCTTGTTGGAATTCCGTCTAATATTATCCGACATAGAAGATGCACAGATTCAGGATGTGTAGGCTGAAGACTTATTTAACAAAAACGAAAATGACCATTTCTGGTGGTCTGAGACACAAAGGTGACTAAAATGTAGCTGCAGTCTCCGTTTTGCTTGAACTTGGCTTGGATTCAAAAATCTTTAAAGGAAAAGGAAAGCAAAAACTTCACCAAATCAGGAGTAAAAATCCTCAAAGCACTGTTTAATTTTTCACATTCTCACCGAACTTTTTTCAATTACTCTATTTTATGTTTTCTTTTCAAAACATCACATGCAAGTATTTGTCTAGCGAGAATGCCAACAGAAGTTTGTGTGTTTAACCGCACATTCCTTTAAAAAGCTATAACAAATGGATTTAAATCAGTGATATTTGAGCTGAAGCCTTGAAATTCATGGTCGGTCGGCCTGGACATGCTTTTCTTAGCTTCTGGAGTGCTTGGTTTTTATTTGCATGTGTTTCTGCCCAGCTTGCTGCTGCTGCTGCTGCTGCTGCTGCTGCTGCTGCTGCTGCTGCTGCTGCTGCTGCTGTCAGAAAGAGGAAACACAACCCCATAGCTCCAGTTCCCTCCTTATTTGAGAAATGGCTGAGATGGCTCCTGGGAAAGGCTCAGGCTTTTGAAAATACTGTGGACTGCTCAGACCAGCCATCATAGCAACAACAGTTGCTGCAGTTTCTCATGCCAAATTCAACATCATTTTGATTTGTTTGCTCCCATTTCATATCCAAAAAATAGAAATAGTTATTTCTCAACCCTTTATGGTTTAGTGTCTTTTCCTCTCTCTCTCCCTTTTTTCTCTTTCCCTTCTCTTCTCTCTCTCTCCTGCCCTCTCTCTCCCCCCTCTCCTTCCTTCCCTTCTTCCCACCTCTCTCTTCTTAAGATAGGGCCTCGACATGTTCCAGGCTAGTCATAAACTTACAATCTTCTTTTCTCAGCCTCCTGAGTGCTGAGATTACAGGCATTCACTGCGATGCTTGGCTCTTAGCCAGTTTTTAGAAAAATGTATGGGCAGGCATTTTTGTTGTCTGAAGTGTGTGGGGGGGACACTAGTCCAAAAGAGTGCAAAAGATTTCACTTCCTTTTTTAAACTTAAGTACACAGAAAAAGAGCAATTTGAAAATGCTGCTGGGGAATAGAGTCACTTCCTGATTGCCTTTGTCAAGAGAACCCCTGCTGTCTGACATGTCTTCAAATAAAATGAAGAAACACAGTTTATTTCACCTTTCATGTTTAAATAATGTAGGGTTTTCATTTAACATCCTTGCTCCAACATTCCAGGGACTCTCATAGCTAAAAGGGTGGTGCCGCCCTGGTTAAAAGGTATTCAGGGTGTTTTAAAGATTCCTTCTATGGACAAGCTGCTTAAATGGCTCCAGTAACTCCAAAATGCAAAGCTGAACTTTGCGTAAGAGCCCCCTTAGAGTATTCTTCTTAACAATGATACCACAACTTGTACAAATCATAGATATGACATCGGTTGTTCCTTCAAGAAAAATGCCACAAATGTTCAGAAGAGAGAAAAAGGGCACTCATGAAATAGCAACCCTCCAATGTGAGAAGTTAGTATCTCAAGATATTTGCTCTCCGATTCTTAGCATAATTCACAATATACATTGGGATCACGAACCTCCGGTCACATCCACCATCTTTGCCCCTACAAGCCTCTTTGTTTGTTTGTTTTTTAAAAAGATAAATCTTGACTGTAATGTGGAACCCAAGAGAATAAGAAAGCTTTTATCTCCTGTTTTGTCGCTGCTGACTAAAAAGAAAGTCAGCTGAATCTGATGGGGGAAAATTGCAGTCAGGAAACTGAGCGAGCAAAGCCCCTTTCAGGAAGTGTGTAGGTGACACAGAACACTCAGTACAGAGGTAAAAACATGTGACTGCCTGGTTGTAGGTCTGCCTTCCTGAGAACAATTTGACCGTTTTCTCCTCCAGTGGATATAGAAATAAGAGGAGTAGGCCAGACAGTGGACTCCTCTTAGAAGCATTTGGTAGGTGGGAAACTGAGTTAACCTCATTTGTGCAGTTACCAATCCACTCTTGCTATTTTTCTAGAATTAAGCAACAAAAATGCAATACCGAACTTTATTCAATTTTTACCTATTTTGTTTTGGAATATGAGAAAGGCATATGGATATCAATACAGCTTTGGACAAAGCTTGTCCCAAGATTTGTAGTCTTGGTAAGCCTCTTAAGACCAGAGCCCTTTTATGATTGACTTGTTTGTTTTACCCATAGGCGTCCAGTGAATTAAGTGGGCTTGAGATTCTCCCATCTCAGCCTTCTAAATACACATAACTGGATGAATAAATAAAGAAAAATATGGATGATGAGCCCATGGAAAACCAGGAGTCTGCATTATATTTCTGCAATTTGCACACCTGAATATGTGGAAATTGCTGGATGTTTTCCTCCACTATACTGCTTTCAGTCATTGGTGGTGAGAATGGAAATATTACTTACAGAGATTCAGAGCTAAGACAAAGAAATCATGTTCCACCGTACAGGCAGGCCCTTTGCTTCTAGTACTGCCCTATTAAAAACAGTATTTCATGGAAAACTTAGCAGGATTTGGATCTATCACTTCCAATGGCTTGCTAATGTATGTGACAATAAGAACTAGAATGTTGCTGTCTATTGATGTCACTTACTCTCCTTTTCCCTCTCAATCCTTCTCTGTCCCTCTGCCATTTTTCCTACATTTCCCATAAAGCTTTAGAATAAGTCCTCATTTTGATAGATACTTAGGCTTGCAGTATTTGTTAAGGCTTGGTGGTACATATCTGTAATCCTAACACTTGGGAGGCAAAGGCAGGAAGATAGAGATTGAAGTCGGACTGGGTTACCCTGTAACTTCCAGGACAGCCTGAGCTACATAGTGAGACCCTGTCTCTTCCCCACCAAAAGAATTACACCCACCCTGCTGAGAGAAACAAACAAACAAAGCTAAAGAAACTTTGATAGAAACTCCAAGAGCCCAATACATTGGCTTTATCTGGATTTCCAAAAAAGAATGAGTTACTGGAGCTGCTGAGTGGCCCCAGCTCCCAGGAATTTTCTTTCTGAGCCTCCCAGACTCCACCCACAGCCACAGCAGTCACTGTGAAGAGGCTTTCTCAGTCAGGCTCTCTGTCCATCAGCAGGCAAGAAGCCATTCTTGGGAATAAGATGACAATATACTGAGAAGACAAAAGCCTAGTGTGTGCATGTTTCTGTCTGTCTCATTGTTGCGAGTGGGAGGCTGTTTCGAACTGTACATTCTCTACATATCAGGATGTCTGTAATCATGGTTCCAGAATTGCTGCTTTTCATTCTCAAAGACATGAGCAATTTTAGAACCCTGGTTTTATGGGGAGAGATGGAGAAACTTCTTGTTCTGAGGGTTTTATTCTCCCTTTTTTTTTTTTTGGTCAGTTGTGGGGCCTGAACTCTGGGTGCTGTCCCTCAGCTCTTCAGCTCAAGGCTAGAGCTCTACCAATTGAGCCACAGCGCCACATCCAGATTTTTCTGCTTATGTGATGCTGAGGAATCGAACCCAGGGCCTCATGCATGCAAGGCGAGCACTCTACCACTGAGCAACCTTCCCAGCTCCAGCGTTTTGTTCTTGTTTTTCCTCCCTCCCTGCATAGAAGAGCTAGTGCAGACTTTTAACTTGAAACTAAGAAATGACTAAGAATGCTATTTCAGTGCAGAAATTACAGGTGCTGGATTAAATATTTGTATTTCTCCATTTCCTGACCGGTATTTTATCAAGATCTTTGCCCAGTGTTCTTACACTTTGACTTTCTCTATTGGTTTCATATTAACAGAACTTATCTGAGAGTGGGGAAGAAAGGAGGGGCCACCTGGGCAAACCAAATGTTTGTCATATTAAAGTAATTTTGTGGGTAACACTAAAGGGAAAAATCATTTGGTTAAGCAAATTATTTGCTTTTAATCAAGGCAATGACTTTACTAAGAATTATTAAGCAAGTATTTCTGCATAGATCTAAATTCAACTAACTTTTTGAGGGCTTTTATTTGACATGACTAAGATTCTCACATATCCCAAGGGGATAAGAAATTAGACTTCTAAGAAATTAGACTTCTAACTTATAGTCCAGTTCAAAAAGGGCAAAATATTTCAGGCAACAGCTCTAAACACAAATCAAAATTGTCCTCAGTCCTAGAAGAGCTGTAATTAAAATACCAGCTTCCTTGCAAAATGAGGCCTCAGCAATGAAAAGAATTAGTAAGTTTTGTAGATTCCTAATTACAGAGAGGAATTTTAGACTTACCCCCAGAGGTCCTGACATTACTACTTTAATTTATAGTGTTTTTTTAAACTTTTACTAGCCAAATGAAAGTTTTAATTATAAGCAACTCTTCATAAAGAAAAATAATAGTATTGGTTCACCTTCCATTATTTTCTGTGCCACAGGGAATATTTACCCACACTGTTCCCAACCAAATATATTTACATAAAATTTCTTTACATAAAACTAGGGCTGAGATTATGATTATGGAATCACACAATATTCACAAATCCAGGTGAAAGCTTGTACAAATGGAAGACAAATCTCCAATATATAAACAGTCTGTGTAATAAAAGTATGTGAGGCACACTGAATTAACTAAATCTATGTTGAATACTTGGTATTCAATTAAAAGATGGTATGTTTTTTTATTTTAGCTTAGTTTCTTAAAGTACATTTTATATTCAAATGATTTTGCATTTATAGAAAAGTTGCAAAAATAGCACAGTTTCATTTATCCCTAACTCAACTTTCGCCATTGTTAATATTGTATATCTGCATCATACATTTGTCACAACTAAAAAGCAGCAAAGAGAGATCATAATTATTATTAACAAAACTCAAGAACATGTTCCAGTTTTACCAGTTTTGCTGTTATATGCTGTTTCTGTCCCAGAATTTCTAAGATATCACATTGAATTTAATTACCTCTAGTCTCTTCTGCTTCATTTTTTTGTCTTTTTACATTTTTTCATGACCTTGATAATTTTCACTATCAATTAAGCATTTTATAGGATGTTCCTCAATCTGGATTTCTGTAAGTTTTTCTTATTAGACTGGGGACATAGGGTTTTGGAAGAGGTGACGTGGCCTACTTGTCAAAACATATCAGAGGGGACCTAATATCGACATGACATGACTGATAGCATTGCCTGTTATCATTTAGTTAAGGATGTAGCTGCCAAATTTCTCCACTATAATGTTATTTATTTTCCCTTCCCTTTCCATAGTTGATTGTTCAGAAGTGAATCCCTAAATCTAGCCCACTTTAGAGTCTCTCCTAGAGGGGATAATATCTGCACACATGATTTATCTGCTGAAAAAGACTTCCCATTATGGGAAGGAAATGTCTTTTCTATTTGGACTTTTAGAGAGGGAATAGGAAGTGACATTTATGTATTCATGGGAGTTAGCCAGATTTTTTCCCTTAAACAATGTCATTTATTGTAGTGTTGATTGTCTTTAAATAAAAAAATAATTGTGTTGACTTAAGAGTTGCATCTATACATGATCTGTATTTGAGTCATTTTAAGGGTGATGTTTTATACTCTGTGCCAATGGAAATGTAAATCCTTAAAAGGAATTGGCAGCTACTATTTTTCTTTTTTGGGGGTCCGGTTGTGGGGCCTGAACTCTGGGCCTGGGCGCTGTCCCTCAGCTCTTCAGCTCAAGGCTAGCGCTCTACCACTTGAGCCACAGCGCCACTTCCGGCTTTTTTCTTTTTTGCTTATGTGGTGCTGGGGAATCGAACCCAGGGCCTCAGGCATGCAAGGCAAGTGCTCTACCACTGAGCCACCTTCCTAGCCCAACTACTATTTTGTAATACTTCCCTATACAGATGAAACAAATGTAATCAGCACCAAGAGTACAGACAATAGTAAAATGTAATAAATAGGGGCTGGGGAGGTGGCTCAGTGGTAGAGCACTTGCCTTGCATGCCTGAGGCCCTGGGTTCGATTCCCCAGCACCACATAAGCAAAAAAGAAAAAAGCCGGAAGTGGCGCTGTGGCTCAAGTGGTAGAGCGCTAGCCTTGAGCTAAAAGAGCTGAGGGACAGCGCCCAGGCCCAGAGTTCAGACCCCACGATCGGACCAAAAAAAATATAATAAATAAATTAGGCTATAACTTTTAATATGATGCATTTTATTGTAAGTTTATGTAATTTTTGATAAAGACTATCTTTAAAACAACGAGCTGTCAAATTCTGAAATAGTTTGCACATAGCCATTGCCACAAATATAACTATTAAAAACATCTGGAATGAGTCTCAAAAAAGTAATATGTAGCTAGTCTATCATATATAGATTTATTTTAAATAAAATATGGATTATTCTTATAATTACAACTTTGAAGTCTGACAATACTGTCTTAGAAAGAGGACTTCTAATACCAGCTTTGTAAGGAGAGGATATTAAAATATGTATTTGTTTCTGTGCTTATTAGACAGTAAACAAGAAACTAGTAAAAAAAAAAAGTATTAGCCAAAGAGTACCAAGGAAACCAAATAAAAGTACAGTTTTTAAATATTTGAACTGCTACTAAATGAGGCCTGCCACATAATATATCAATCACTGAGGTGAGTTTTGTCAAAAATGGTGTGTTTCTTTATGAGGAACCAAGTCTGAGGTGGCAGGATCTCCAAGTCTCAAATCTACTTCTTTGAGGATATGGCTTAGAGTATTTATGGGATGAAGAAACAGGGTGGTCTAAGTCATGGGGAATGGTGATTGGATGCAGGTCAAATGAAGTAATGGGTGATCAGTGCATATGTAGTCAGATGTCAAGGCTTTTCAAAGGATGCAGGTTCATAAAATGGCACCCTTCCTGAGATCTAAGGGTGGCGTTTTCAGCCCTCTGACATCAGACCCAAGACACCTGTACAAGACAAGTGATGAAGGAAGTGGTGCTGTGGTTCAAGTGCTGTGGCACTTGGCTCACCTTGAGCTGAAGAGCTCAGGGACAGTGCCCAGGCCAAGAGTTCAAGCCCTAAGACTGACACTAAAAAAAAAAAAAAGACAAGTGACAACTCAGTGATTTCAACTGGTTTGAATAGATAAACATGGCCTCCAACTTTCTAACAACCAACTTGTTTCTGCTATCATAATGATCATGCATCAGAGCTGTGACCTATCACAAAACAAATGGAGATATACTGCTCAGCTCTGTGCCCTCTAAAACTGGGGTAAAAGCAAGTAACTAGAAGCAAGTGAAGCTAGAAGGATTCGTCATATTTTCCCGTGGTTTCAGAACAATATGCAGGTGTTATGGGCTTGGGTCTTGTAGGAAGACGTGTAGCTCAGTGGTAGAGCACAAGAAAGAACCCTGAGTCCCTCCAGTCAATCCCTAGCACAGGGCAGGGGGGGCGGAGGGGGGAGGGATCAGCTGATTCCCCAGCAAAATAATTACTCATTATTTTATAATAATATAATACTTTTGGAGACTGCCTCTTTTGAGGAAAAGTCCTATTGAAATGGTAGGCTTTTCACTGATTTCTATAACACATTCATGGCCAGGGTATCTTTAAAATTACTTTAGGGGTGAATCATTGTTCAAGTACGTGGCTGTGTTAGCACTGGCCCCAAGATACAAATAATATAAGGCACAATTGTTATAAGCAAACATCAGTCCTTGGATGAAGACATTTTTTCCAGGTAGAAGATGGAAGAGGGCCAGACATCCTTGAAGCTCTCCGCCTTTGTAATCCTCTCTTGTGCTGGGGCTCAGAAGGTGTGTTTGACCAACAGAACAGGTGATGTTTACTTAAGGCTTGCTGAAACACAGGCACTTGACCAAAGGCAAACTTGCCATTCTGAAACTACTTCTTGATTCTCAGAGACAGAGCAGATGCCTTCTTGCTGGTGTTCTGTTGCAGAAATGACCTTCCTAAGGGTCCCGCCCCAATGATTCCAGTGGTATTTAGCTTGTCTTCACATAGCAAACATCTATTAGCTAGCATGAACCTGAAGAGGATCTACTTCTACCAACCCCCAACACGTTAGGCCTTTGCCGTGGTCTCTGTAAACTAAAAACATGCAATTTCTCTGCCAGATCATGGAAACAGGATAATATTTGTAGATAAGCAAAATTAATGTTAAAGATCTACCTTGAACTGAACATAAGTGTAATTTTAAACAGACATACCTGCATTTGTTTTTTTTAAATCATAGCCATACAGATGAGAATTTACAAATAAGTTCCTCATCTTCATCTTGATTGAAATGACAGCACAAGCCATCATCAGTTGTACCTTGTGAGAGCCTTTGGAAGTCTTCCTTGTAATGTGGTATCACTGTAATGGTGAGTCCTAAGCTACTTTCATTTTTATTATCATTAGGATAGAGTTTTACATGGTTTGGGTGTAAGAATTGAATTCAGAACCTCACATACTGTAAGTGTGCACTCTACCATTGAAATCTACCCCCAGTATATAAATTGCATTTCACTGGTTTATACCATTGAGGCAAAACCTTTGAAAATGGTAAGTCACATGAGAAATAAAATGGCAAGAGTTAGAAATTCACCTTTTTTTGTCGATAGCACAGAAATAATCGATCTCACCAAGAATCGCTAGTAAATGGAGTACTGATAGCTTAAGCCTGTCATCCTAGCTACTCAGGAAGCTGAGATCTGAGGATCAGGGTTAGAAGCCAGTCTAGGCAGAAAAATCCATGAGACTCTTATCTCCAGTTAATAACCAATAAGCTGAAAGTAGAAGTGTGGCTCAAATGGCAGAGCACTTGTCTTAAATAAAAAAAGCCAAGCAAGAGAGCAAGTCCCTGTAAACATTTGAGGAGGAACAATGTTGAGTCTTAAATCTTCCCACAGTTTACTTACTAGTTACAAAGGGGAAAATGATAGGTTTACAATGTAGAAAACCTAGGCAAATATTAAAACAAGTAATCAGAGTTATCATTAATGAATGGGATGAAATGATATCATGAACCTCTGGTGTGAGGCACAGAAGACACAGCCTACCTCACTATAGTTTTTTTATTTTCAAGGTGATGTACAAAGGGGTTACAGTTACATAAGTAAGGTAATAAGTACATTTCTTGTCAAACTTGTTACCCCTCCCTCATTTTTCTCCTCCTTCCCCCCCCTCACTATTTTTTATCCACAGTTACTTTACTCTATACATGACAACACATGGGATAAACCCAAGTTGAATGATCCAGTTTTTTTTTAATGTAAGATTTTTTAAAATGTGAAATACAAAGAACAGTTCAGGGATTGTTCCAGATTAAAGAGGCAGAATAAGTAAATTGAATGCATAATCCTGGATTGGATCCCAGATGAGAAGGAAGAAAAGTGCTTTGAAACAATGGAACGACTGGCAAAATTCACACCTGCACTTTGTATCAGATAGTGATATCACTGTACTGATCAAATTTCTACATTTGATTGTTGTAGTATGGTTATATAAGAGACTATCCTTGTTCTTAGGAAATATAAGCTGAGGTACCCTAAAAGTACTCAAAGAGAGAGAGATAGAGAGAGACACAGAGAGAGACAGAGAAAGTGATAAAGCAAATTTAGTAAAATGTCAGTAATGGGTGAGTTGGATGAAGGATGTAGGAAATTCTTTTGACTATTTCTGCAACCCCTCTGTAAATCTGATATTTTTTTTTCTGGTCCTGGGTCTTGAAATCTAGGCCTGGGAACTATCTCTAAGCAACTTTTGTTCAAGGCTAGCACTCTTCCACTTGAGCTACAGTACCACTTCTGGTGTTTTCTGTGATTAATTGGAAATAAGAGTTTCAAGGACTTTTCTGCCCAGGCTGGCTTTGAACTGCAATTCTCAGATCTCAGCCTCCTGAGTAGCTAGAATTACAGATGTGAGCTTCATGTTTTACATCTGAGACACTGGCTCTGGAATAGAAGGCAGATAATATCAGGAGCACGAAGCTCTCTGGAGATCCTGTATTGCAAGGACAAAAAGAGATGAAGCTGAGAAATATAAAAAAAAGTAATAAAAGAAATTGAAACAATATTTATTTCGTCCTCCATTGTGTAGGCTGAAATCCACCATCAAAGGGGGTCAATGACAGATGGAGTCTGGGAAGCAATAACCCTTAGAGGGTAAGGGTAAGAGAGAAAAGGTAATGAGAAATATTGCAGGAGGAACAGTCAGAGGAGCCAGAGATTAGAATGTGATGAGAAAGGAGAGGAAGTCTGAAAGCAGGGTGTGGCCAGAATTGTCAAAACCTACCGAGAGGCCAAGTTTAGGAGCAAACACTGTGTGGTTATGTGGAAACGAAAAGTCTGTTGTAATAACGAGACTATATATTGAACATCTATAATGTGCTTATTTCCTTCAACCCTCATGGCAACCCCTTATGGAAGGGCCACCCCTCCCCAACTTTGTAGATGAGAACCTTGAAGCTCATAGTAGTGAAGAAGTCAATGCAAAGTGCCACACTATTCACAGGAAACTGAACAAGAACAATGACAAGTTTAAAGGTGACAGGAGGGGAAAATGTCTCCTTATATGTGTAAGCAGTTAGGGGCCTGGGTGAAAGCAGGGAAAAGAGACTGATGGAGGGGATTTAGGGCTGGAGATGAAGGGCAATTCAGCAGAGTATTACAGAGAAGCTTTAAAGTCAATAACAAGTGACTGGTTAGGAGTGGAACAAAGAGAGGAAAAGAGACAAAATAGGTCGGGCACTGGTGGCTTATGCCTGTAATCCTAGCAACTCAGGAGACTGTGATGTGAGAAACAGTTCAAAGCCAACCGAGATAGGAAAAATCCATGAGACATATTTCCAATTAACCACCTAAAAGCCAGAAGTCGAAGTATGGCTCAAGTGGTAGAATGCCAGCCTTGAGCACAAAAACTAGGGCACCCACTGCCTGAGTTCACGCCTCAATACCAGCAGAAAGACAGAGAAACAGAGATAAGAGAAAGGAGAGAAAGAGAGAGGGAGAGAGGGAGACAGACATATGGGGAGAGGGAGAAAGGGGGGGGGGACTCCTTGGAGGAGGTAAGAGGTTGGGAAATGGGAGTCGTGACAAGTATGAATGTGACTCACTCTGAGAGAAACATTTTACATCATAGATCAGTACACACACACACACACACACACACACACACACACACACACACATCTCTACTCTCTCACATATAAATAACTCAAATGTAAAAACTTGATGCAACAATTCTTACTCTTACCATGCATGGGAGTCAGGTAATTCCTGTTTTTTAGTGTTTTTTTTTCTTTCTTTTTAGTGATTTGTCTGGTCTTGTTCTTTTTTTATCTATCTTGTTTTTAGTGCTGGCAAGAGTTAACTAAAATTGATTTCCTGCATCAGGGCCTGTGGTTTGAAAGCCATGCTCTAGGGTGTGGCCTGAAGCAGAACCGTGGTATAACTGCAGTGGGGAGTTGACCTGAAAATGGTGGTTGGCTGGGCTGCTTCTGCTTGCTTTCCTTAGCTAAGCCTGGGCCCCTCATAGTTTTCCTCACCTGGTCCTGCGATCTATCGATCCAACTCCCTCTCCTTTCCTAATGAGACACACTTCTTGGAAACACCTGTGGTGCAAAGAATGCTGGCAGGGGGCCAAGTCACAACTGGCCTTGGCCCAGCCAAATGTCTAAGACATTTTTAACAGATATAGACTTGAACATACATAGATTTCAGCTTCCAAGAGAGAGAGAAAATTCTGTAGCATTCTTGGTTATTGTTCGTGTGTGTGTGTGTGTGTGTGTGTTCCTGTGTGGTGACTGCAGTTTGAGCTCAGGGCCTTGTGCTCCATATACTCTACCACTTCAGTCATTCATCCAATGCTTTTTGCTTTTAGATTTTTATATAGAGTCTTATGCTTCATCCCCCCCCCACTGGCCTTAAATCTCTGTCTTAGCATCTCTACCTCTCCAATAGCTAGGATTTGAGGCTGGCAATGGCCATACCAAGTTACAACACAAAGTGTATAAAAAGGCAACAGAACCTTAGATGAATGTCTTATACAGGAAGCCTTGAGAATTCGTTTGGACTAGGAACAAGCAGTTTTTTACCTTCTGACCTCAAGGTTTCCAATAATTTTTGAAATCTCAATGTCAAGGTTATATATTACGGATCCTTTAAATATCCAGATGATAGACAACATTTTTTATATTTTCTTTGTTAGCTTATATTTTCTTTCGAGTTTTGAACTTTTGAAATTATTTATAATAGTATCATTTTTTTTATTTCCCAGGTGGTATGTTTTACATCCAAATTATCATACAAGCACAGTTATTTTCTTCTTAAGACACCTATGTTATTTATCTCTATAATTGCAGGAAACATAGCCAATAAACCTTTTACTGTTGTTGTTGTTCATGGGGCTTGAACTCAGGGCCTCAGTGCTGTCCCTGAGATCTTCTGATCAAGGTTAGCACTAGCATTCTACTACTTTGAAGCACAGCACTACTTCCAGTTTTCTGGTGGTTACACTAATTGCAGATAAGAATCTCACAGACTTTCCTGCCCTGACTATATTTGAACCAAGTGCTAGGATTACAGGCGTGAGCCACCAGTGCCTGGTGATAAAAAACAAACAAACAAACAAACTCTTGATATGCCTTCCAGTTCATGCTCCATGGCTTCTATAAGTTTGCCCATATAAGTCCTTAAATCATGAAGTTATTTTCTGATCAATCTATAAATAAGTGTCCATTAACTTCTTCTGCAAAATCACTTGTTTAATAACATGTCCCTGCCCCAGTGCTGGTCACCAATTGGTTGTTTCAACCATCACAAGGCAATACCTAGTCTAGATCTATTTATTAGGACTTGTAGTAGGTTGAATAGTAACTCCCAAGAAACTCCTGGAACCTGGTAATGTTAATTTCATTTGGAAAAGGATGCTTTGCATGCATGATTGGGTGAGATAAGATCAACCTATATTACACAAGTGGGTCATAAATCCAGTACCCTTACAAGATACAGAAGAGGAGAAGTCATGAGAAAAATATTAGTAGTCATTGAAAGTATGCAGCCATAAGCCAAGGAATACTAGGAGCCACTTTAACTAGAAAATATATAGAAGTATTCTCTTCTTGAGAATCCTTTGGAGGGAATGTATTACTATCAACGTTGTTAGGTTCCTGGCCACCAGAACTGTGAGGAAACATATTGCTGTTGTTTTAAGAAGATTGGGATAATTAATTGACAATTCTGGAGCTGTGATAATGGATTACAGTAGCCTCAGGAACATAGTACATAATGAAAGACCCACTTTTAATGTACAAGCCCTGAATATGACACTACAAACCTAAATCCCCCACAAAGTAATGTAATCTCAACCATTTCAAATCTATCAAAATTCTCTGCACACATTAGTCTGAAAATTGGTAGTATGTGAACATGAAAAATGTTTAGAATCCCGAACTGTTACAAGCTCATGTGACTTAAATGTCTACTGAGAAATATCAATAAAAAGTAAGATTTATTACCTTCTGACACTCCGTTACTGTAACACTGATTATCTTAATCTGCTTGTTTGATGACAAGTATGGACTGTTTCTTCTTTGCCCTACCTTCCTTATGTATGGCTACATTGCCATACATAAAAAAATCTGCAAGCTTCTTCATGAGGCCTCAATGATTTTAGCTCTGATCTCTCCCAATTGCCTAAAGTTAATTTTCAAACTCTTAACCAGGTGCAGCGACCCTTTGCAATCTGATCCTGGTTCAGGTCCCAGCCCAAGATTTTCCCTGGCAAAAACAGAAACTAAGTGAATGTTTTTTGGGTAAATGAATGGATGGGTACATGGCTTTTGCTGTACATGGCTGCTCAGTTGTGACTCCATCAGCCCATAACAAGGCCCAGAGCTTATTCCTGTTCCTAGCATCTAGGCACAAGCCAGGTATACAGTGGGTGCTCAATAAGTGTTCATGGAGTACAGAATGACTCTTTTCACCTTCAAACCAACTACTATGTTAGATAGAAACAACCCCATGAATCTAACACATACATATTAACCTTGTGAAATATTTTTGTTTCTAAATTGAGAAACACTATCCTAAAAGTCTTTGTGTAGTCAAAGGTATCAGCCACTTACAGAGCTCAATGTGGTAATGAGGAAAAGCATAATTTCCTGTGGTTTGACAGTAATGTGACAAGAATAGTTCCCATTGTTTTGAATAGATCATGAACATAATTTGTCTGACTTTACTGACACTTGAAGCTCTGGAAGCAGACCAAACAAATGCGACCTAGCTCTCAGCCACCCATGTGCTGAATTTAGAGATAGTTTCATGTGATCATTGTGCTAGATTCTCTGAGGAATTTCAAACATCCCATAATCATGTCTACTCCCAACAATCATATAGTTGAACTGGAAAGAGAAGGTGAACAGAGCGAGAGTAAAGGATTTAACAATTTGTGTTTCTCTGAGAATTTGACATCTAAACCACAAAATCCTAACTAATGATAGATTTTTTTTTAAAAGCTATCAATCCAGTTCATACTTAAATATGGAGAGTTCTCTAGATAAGGTTCTCAGAAGATAATAGGCAAGAGTAACTGTACGTGATCATTCTCTTGTGGAGTTGATTGCAATGTGAGGATGGTTGCTTTCCACCAAAGTTCATTCACCATTGATTTGAATTGATTTGAATGCAATGATTATTGATGCAGTTGGAAAAAATATACAAATCCCTTAGCTTTATCATGTGTACTAAAAATAGGAAGAAACAATTTCTTAGCATTTTTCACTTTAAGTTAGATGGAAAGGACATCTTCTGACTAATGGAAGACACACTAGTTTCTAGAGTGTCTTATTTATACTGGCTTCTTATTTATACTGTATGTCCATAGCAAAAAAAAATACTTGACAGGTGTTAGACAATCAAATATTGGTAAATCTATGAGCCAGTGCTCAGACCTAATAATGAGATTATATACTTGGCTCTAATCACTGGTCCAAATTGACACAACCAAGGACAGTGGTAAGTCAGTGTTTAAAGCTCTTTAAATATATTTCCAAAACTATTTTAAGCTGCCAGATGTGGTGGTATGCACCTGTAATTCCAGCCCTTGGAAGGCTAAGGCAGGAGAATCACAAGTTAGAGGCTGGTCTGGCTACACAAGACCCTGTCATTCATTCATTCATTCATTCATTCTCTCTCACATACATATTACTTAGGATTACTTCATGTGATCACATGAAACAATCTATAAATATACAAATACATGTGCACATACATGTCTTTAATTGTGTTATCTGGGATGATACTCACTTCAAAGGTACTTTAAATCAAGCATGTTAAATGTTAAATGAAGTCTCCATCAATTAAGTCCCATGGCATCCATTTCTGTGCAAGGCACCCTGGGATATAAGAGTGCACAAGGTATCTTGTCAGTGTAGTGTGCACAATTCTGCCCACAACAGTTCTGAGAAGACAAGAGTAGGGATAGCAGTAGCAAGACAGCTTCCCTAGAGAGATATAAAGACTGGGAAATGCAGACTGACTATACACAGGTCTCAGAAGCATGCTTTCTTCTGTGCTTCTTTCTACATCTGTGCTTTAAGTTTATAATTTGGTCCTTTCTTGTTATATGCAAAGAAAATACAGTTGAATCTCAAATTGATGTGTCATGTTTCCTTAGGTTGCACTGTAAGGCACTGTTTAAAATATAATCTTTTTTTTAAAAAAGGGAACTACAAGCTGTAAGTGAGCTTTATTGGGGGGGTGACAAGGGTATTTTTCTTATTCTCTAGCGAGGATAGTGAAGGCTACTGGGGTAAATGAAGCATTACATGCTTTCAACATCATTAAACATTGATATAAGTTCAGTTTGTTTTATTAGCATGCGTTTCACTGCAACATTTCTACCCACATATACAAAGCATTTTGATTAATCTCTTATCACTCTTATCCCCTTCCCCTTCTTAAAACAACTTCAACAGATTTCATCGTTCTATTTTCATCCACGCAAAGTAAATTTATATTCTTGACCAAGAATGACTCAAGCTTTTTTGTATTTTTATTCAGTTGTTTGGGCTATCATATGGCTTCCAAAATGCCCCCAAACTTTTAGAAATAATTCAGCAATCATTTCATCTTTGTGTCTAGAAAAATCCAATTCTCCTTTGGGAGAAAGAAACAGATCTTAAGCATGCATTTAAGGGCAACAATACCTAACTGTGAGTATAAGGACTGTACGAGGTCTCCAAACAGCTCAGAGGCTCTGTGTACTGGAAGATTTCACATGCCTGCCTGAACACACCCACTTCACCCCCACACACACTGGATCCTTGCGTTTGCAGCCCAAAAGCTGTGTGGTTCTCCTGAACGAAGAAAAGCACTTGAAAATTCCATCCATTAGGAGACTGAATTAGGGAACTGTAATCATTGAGAAATTCATGAGATTTAAAATGGAAGACTGCTCCATCTCAAGAATCTTTTAGTGAGCTTTTGTCATCCCCCCCCTTTGTTTTATTTCTCGTGTGTGACATTCAGCTCTTCATTAAGCTCTTTAAGCCTCTTTCCTGGTGGTGGCAATGGGGAAGATAGGGTCAACGGTCCAGTAGGGAGGGGCTTCAATTAGGGATTTGTTTTGTTTAATAATAGAATGTCCTCTTCTCCTTTGGTTCTATAAAAGAAAATTCTGTCTACCCCTAAGTCTCATATAGCAGAAGCATACATTCCCACCGTGATTCATAAATATCTCCAGCACTTCGGGGAAGGGTCTCTTTTTGGAAAGAGTAAAGAGTCCCCCATCAAATTGAAAACAAAACAAAGACAGCAAATCAGCCTGTCCTATGCCCCAGTACAACAGTTAACTAACAGCTTGAGATACAGGAAGAGCTTGCCAATGTTTCTCTTCTCTCACACCAAGCACCCAACACTCATTCAATCACTACTAAATTTCTAATATCACTTTCATTTCATTTTTCCGTTTTAGCTCTGTCTGTCCTCCCAGGAAAGAAAGGTAATTTCTTCTATCACCTGGCCCCATGAATCATCTACTTGCCTTAAAGTTCTTATTTCCCTAAGAAACACTGGAACTCTGATAATTTCTAAAAATGTCTCATTTCAGCAGTTTGAAAAATGCACGCAGCACAAATTGCTGTGGATCTGGTTTTTCTTTGCAGCTTGAACATGTTCATTGGGCCTTTTTATACTTTGCCTGGTAGGTCAGAAAAGAAACTGCAAAGCTCCGCCCCTTCTAGGGCTGCTTCATCTTGAGCCCCACTCTCCCACTCCCCTCCATCTTTGTGTTTCTCATATCTCCTCTCCACGGACTGAAGACACTGTGGCTTGCAGGTTTGAAGCAGCTCTGCACATCCTGCCCTCCCCTCACAGATAAAGGCTTCTAGCTGATGGTGTGTCTACTTGATTGTCTAAACCACAGGTACAAGGTTTCCTGTGCATTTCTCAAAATGTTGTGCAAAAGACTTCAACCGGTTTGGTAATGATCAACAACTTCTCTTCACCCCTATTGCGCCTTCCTCCACAAAGGGGATTTTTCTAAGTTAGCTTTTAGGGGGAAAGTTTTCCTTGAACATGTGCATGGGGCATTTCAGATTTGCTGAGTTATTGGGTGAACTACCATTCTTAAATATTGTTGCGTTTTGGCCTAAGAAAATTGGGGCTCTTATTTTAAAAATAATCTGTACCCTTCTTTATGGAATAGAGGAATCCATTAAAGAGCTTTAAGAACATTCTTTCACCTTGTAAAAATTGATATCTTATTTCCCTCTCTCCTTGATAGTTCTGGCCTGGCTAAAACAAAGGTTTTTGTTTGCTCCACACCCCCCTCCCACCAATTAAATATATAATCCAGATAGTCCTGTATGGAGGACTGGATCAAAGGCCAATTCATTCTTGCTGGGCTTCCACACGGCAACCATTTTCATCTATGTCCTGCTTGTGCCTTTTAAATCCAATAGTCATTGTTCAAATTGATGATTCAGTAACTTAAAACCACTCATTAATGGTAAATACAATTTTAAACATTGAATTCCAACTAGAAACCAGCCATTAGACTATAAGGAAGCACCTACTAAAATGTCATTTTTATTCATTTTATCTGATAAACATGGTTAAATTCCATTTGTTCAATGCTAGTAATTGTTTAAAAACCAAGTTGATTTTGAGACTGAAACAAGACGTACTTTCAATCATCTTGAGCACTAAGTAATAAATTAAGCCTTGGCTTATCAAAACCTGTATAAAATGTATGAATTGCAAATATGTTGCCCAATATAGCCTCAAACTCCTGGCCTCAAGCCATCTTCCACTTTGTCCTCTGGAGTTGTGGGGACTACTGTAGTTAGTGTGGCCCTACAAAGTTTTTGTGAAAGAAAATCCTCTCTCAATTTCATATGCCTGGGTGAAAAATCAGCCTTATGCTGTGAGGGCATTGACCAAAATGGTTTGCATTTTTCTAGCCAGGTCCCAGGGAGACCAAGAGGCAGGTTCCTTTGCAAATATTTTAAAAGCGATTAAACTTGCTCCTTCGACACACCAAGCAGTGACAACAGCCAGGTTTTAAAACTTTATTTGCATATTAAAAAAATTGTGCATTCCAATAATTAAAATCATTTGAACAAAAAAAATGGCACTCTGATTAAACTGCATTTTACAGCCTGCAGGATATCTTGGACCAGCTTGGATATTACTCTAGACTTCTCCTTCCTCCCACCCAGCTTTCTTCCTTCATGCACATTCAAGTTGTTTTCCTTCCCAGCCAGCCAGACAGATGGGAGAGGCAGGCTCGGCCTCCGTTGTTGTCAGTAGTTCTCAATTCTTTGATATGAAAGGGGCAGCACAGTCATTTAAACTTGATCCAACCTCTTTGCATCTTACAAAGTTAAACAGCTAAAAGAAGTAAAATAAGAAGGCAATGCTTGTGGAATGTACAGTGCATATTGGCGGTGCACACCTCATTAGGATTCGCCTGCTTGCTTCTCCTGTTCGATTGCTGTGGCAGGAAGAGACAAAAAAAAAAAGGAAAGAAAGAAAGAAAAAAAATGGAGGCTCAGAGGATGCATAAGATGACAAATACTTTCATTTGAAACCTCTATACATATCATAAAAATGTCCCATGTGTACATAATCATTGCATCTTGAAATAAAAGTCATATTAAATATTGTAAATCGACGTACAATGTGATAGATAAATTGGCGGCTTGTATATAAATATTCTATTAAACACTAAAGTCCGTGTTTATTGGCTGCAAAAACCGTTTCTAATGAACCTTTCCAAACCACACATTCATCATCATCAAACTGTTGGCTCCTCCCCCAAAGTACCCCCCCCCCGCCTTCGCCCCGCTGCCCCTCCCTTCCTTCCACCCGCCGCTCCCGCCCAGCGCTTTCTGAAAATGGGTGATGGGTGGGGGCTTACTTTCTTTTGAAGGCAGAGGATTTTTCTCTTGCGTTTCTGTCTTCTTCAATTTCGACTTATCGAATTTCTCGATCTCAGCCATATCGGGTTTGTCAGACATGGTCGCTGAAGGAGCTGAAGGAGATAAAGCCAAGAGCCCGGCTGAGAAAGAGCCACCCGCCCTCACCCCTCCCAGCTCAGATATGTGTCGCTTCCCCCCCCTTCCATCCTGAACCCCCTCTCTTCCTCTTCCACGCAGCTAAGAAGGTTCCTCTTTTTACAAGAGGGGGGAAGCGAATACCTCAATACCCCCCAACCTCGAGGACCCCTCCCCCCGCTCCAGACGAGGCGTCTCAAAGCGCAAATCTCACCGAAGACCAGAACTGACCTCCGTAGGTTATCTGTGGCAGCTGGTCAAAATTAAAACGTAGGTCACGCGCGTAAACTGCGCAGCCACGTTCAAGATTTCAGTGGCGAAGATCGATTCAAAACGATCCAAATGCAGCCAAGGGCTGGCCATCTCCTAGATGCGGTCTCCTCGCCCCAAAGATGCTGACGGGGTGCAGCCGCCTCACAAAGGCGACAGCTGCCATGGCCACGAGCTTCCCACCACCGCCGCGCCGCCGCCCCTCGCTCGCCCTTTCGCCCTCGCGCAACAATGCAGCCGCGGGCACACAAAGCTGCCTCCCCAACCCCCCACCCCCCAAACCCATCGCGATCGGCATCGAGGGGTGATTTAGGCAGCCTTGGCACGCATTCCCTGGCAGGATGGACTTGAAAAGGTTCTCGGGACCGCCCAGCCATCTTAAGCCGGGACGGAGAAGGAGATCACAGCCTTGGACACCGTCGCAGATTAGCGGACGGGAGAGCAGCGCCAGCCCCAGGTTGAGTGACTGGGCGTAAGAACAAAGGGATCTCTCTGTTCCTGATTAATTACAGCCTTCAAGGCATTGCAGAATGCCTTTTTTGGCGGGGGGGGGGGGAGGCAATTCCCTCGAAGCTCCAAAGCAAAAAATAAAATAAAATAAATCCCTAAACAACAACAACAAACCCCTCAGATTCGTTGTTTAATTTTTTAAAAATCAAGTTCCCGATTCCTAGACGCAGCATCTGGAAGGATTTAGCATCCCCGATCTCCCCCAAACCACCTTCCAGGAGGACTACTTAGGATCGGCTTTTAGGGATGCTTCGTGGGGATGCAAATAATGAAAGGGCTAGCACGGGCGGCCGCCAGTAAGGGGAGCAGGGGACAGAAAGACAGGAGGAAGGGGCGCTGGAGCTCACCGAAGCGAAGTGCGTGGACGAGAAGAGACGGCTCTGCGCAGTGGCCACCAGTGAATGTCGGGCGGGGTGCGGCGAGCGCCACTTTATGGGCGCTCCTATGTAAATGAGGTGATGTCACCCGCAGGCTCGCTTAACTCCTTCGCGCCGCGTCTACGGAACAGCGTCTGGAGGGCTTTGGGGCAAGAGGAGAGCCTTCCCCCTCCCCCACCCCCCTCCCCCACTCACCCCCATATCCACCGGATCACCCTAACCGCAGGGATGATAGAAAAAGAAAAGGAGTCAAAGCCCATCTTCCATCCCTTCCTTATAACGCATTTTCTTTGCCCTCGTGTGTGTGTGTGTGTGTGTGTGTGTGTGTGTGTGTTAATATTACAATGAATTTTTGCAGCCGTGCCTCAAACCCAATGAAGAATAACTAAAAAATGGTCCAGGTGGTAGTTTGGGGACTTCGGGCATTCCTCTACAGAGAAGGGCTTTGTCTGCTGCAGACAACCCCAAGGTAGGGCGCGGTGGCCCTGGTACCAGAGCCTCGCCCACTGCAGGGGTCTGATTTCTGTGACTCAGCTTTCAGACCAGTGGAGGGCATTCGCCCCACCCGGTCCTCTTTGTCTTCCTGGCTTGCGTTCCCCTTGGTTTGGGTGGTTCGTTAAAAAAAAAAAATCTTTAAGTGGTTTTCTTTTTTAAAGTTTCATCGCTGTAGCATTCATATTTTTCATTGCTGTAATTTTTGTGAACACTCAAGTCGTACTGTTTGCTAGCTGGAAGGTAATTTGGAGTTGAGAGAGCACAACGCTTGCTTCTCCCTTAAAAAAAAAAAGTCAAGTTCAAGCGCTGCTATGGACTTGGAGCCTAACAATGAGGAGGTTCTTTACCTTCCTGTTTCTTGTTTTCATAAATTAGAAGTGCTTGCCAAAGAGGCCCAGGTTGATTGGAAAGCCTTCCAATCCTATTCTCTCAAATATCCCAACATGAAATTCACATGTTGAGCAATATGGTTTGAGGCCATTTCAGAGATACATCTGGAAATATGAAAGATTCAGGTATAGAGAAGCCTTTTTCAAAATGGCACCTGAGTGTGAATACCAGTGACCCACTCGCTACTGAAAATTACTTACAATTATCATGCCTGTGCCTGCGAAAGGCACATGAAGATAGAAAGACCTGCTGATTAGCAAAAGACCACGCTGCAATTAGTTTTGAGATGCAAAACAGTGTATAAAATATTTCTTCCCCCTGTCTGTGTCCTGAGGAAATGTTTTCAGAGCCTTTTCTAAATCATCATTTTTATAACAACGGCTTTTCTCTCACTGGGGATTAGAGTTGACAACTGCTATATAGACCCTAAAACTGTCACTTCTCAAGCAGCTTAGACTTCTCCATTTTCTTCATTGACTTGACTTCCTTTTTCCTGGGGAGGAAGGAGGTGGAGGGGGCTGTGCAGGAGCAGGTGACTGTCTAGTTCCCCAGTGAATGCTCCTGAGTAGCTGACTTCCTGCCCTGGGCATGGGGCCCTGGACCAGTTCATGCACGCACCAGATGTCACCTCTCTGGTAACACAGCCACCCCTGCCCCTCACTCCTGCTCTATATTGACATGCTGGGGAGGGGATTCTACTTCATGGAGGAAGCACAGAAAAGAGCTTGCAGAGTGACTTTCTGGCCTGTTCTGCTGGCAGCTGCAGCTACATTGACACCATTTTTATGGGTTCTTTGATTCCATTCCCCTTCACTCAGCTGCTGTCAAAAATCCGTTTCTTTGTTATCAGGTCTCCTGTCACTAGCAAGCATCACTCTCCTTGCTGCTGTTTTGCCTTAGGAAAATTATGTCTTTAGGAAGCCATGTCACCAAAGGAACTGGAGGAGTGGAAATCCGTAAACATCTGGACTTCTCTCCTTTGGTAACAAGCATCTTTCCATCCATCATATGTAGCTATGGATAGAGGGCAGTGTGAGTAGATAGAAAGCGGGTATGTGATGGAGACAAACCTCTGGAGGAAAGAATCCAGTATACTTAGGCTTAACGTGCTAACTGGTAAGGAGAATTGTACAGGAAGGGTAAGCAAACAAAAGGAAAAGTCTTAAAAGAGACTAGTGGGACTCTTATATTAATTTTTCAGTGCCTAAGTCTTTGTCTTCTGTGGAATGGATCAACTGAACCCTATCTTGACAAAGTTGTGGGGAGGTGAATTGCTCAGTACTGCATGTGACCATTAGCAAGCTTTCTGTTCTGTATTTATTGTGAATACACAGTTTTAAAGACACATTTTAATATTTGGGTATAATTACAAGTTTCTGATGTCTTAATAGTTATAAAGAATGCATTTTATTTCTGGATAATATATTGGGATATATTATTATGATTATTTGGTCAATTATCAATAAAAATGAGATCTTTTGTTAGTTTCACAGCAGATACATCATATCTTCCTTTGGTTGATGCCTCCTAAGAGTCAGACCTCACAGTAGAAGCTTTCTATTCATTGCTTTCTTTCATACCCTGTAACTCTCTCCAGGAAGAGAGATTTTCAGTTGGGCCAGCTAAAGTGAATGGATCCAACTTGGAATAACTCAGCTGATAACCCTTATTATTTATTAATGCTAAGGGGCACATTCATATCTTCACCTCTTTTCCTTTCCCCAAGTCTGTGCCTGAGAAACACCACAAAGAATGTGAGGGGGGGCGGCTACTTTGTTTGTTTGTTTGTTTTACAATACCAGGTAGATAGTATTTTTCTCGATATTGCTATGGCTGCATTCAATTGACTTTCTTACGCTCCTGAACCCATGACTCCAGTCACATTTTCTTCTCCAGACAGTCAAACACACAGTATTAATGTTCCACAGGCCAGCAATGATTTGTGTTTTAGGGAAGCTATCACTGGTATGTGCTGGACACTATAATGATTGAGACAGGAGCTCAGGGCCAATTTAAAGAACAGAGGCATGCTTGGAGAGGCAAAAAGCTTACCTCCAAAATGGCCTCAGCCACTCTCTATTTCATGGGCCACTCCAACTTCAGAGCTCTCCAGTGAAAAATAAGCCAAGAACTTAGGGGGCAAATGCCCAGATTGTCCTTCACTTCTGGCCACAACACCCTGTGAAATGTATGTCAACAGAGCCCATGTGGAAAGGTGGCCCCCATCCAAGTCTGGGCTGCATGGAATCAGGAAGAGATGTGAGGGGACATCGTGTGTTAGTTTTCCAGGGCAGGCCTGAGCCAGAATTATGGCTATTTTGAATGATGAGGAAACAGCTACTAGAGCAGTTCATGAAAATTACTTCTATTGTTTTCAAATTTATTTAATTTTGTGCTGAGTATTGACCAGAAGAAGGAAAAGGAGGAACAGAGGAACAGGAAGCACTGAATGTCTCTCAGCTCTTTGCTTACTCAAGTGCAGGTCCCTTTGTCTTGGCTCACGGCCTCTTGCTGCCTACCCCCACCTGCTTGAAACCCACATTCCCCTGGGAGCCCTCCAGTCCAAACCTGTTCCTTCTGCCCTCCCTTACAGCTAAGCTCCCCCTTTCCACATGAGCATGGAATCTAAATCCACTTAGCCCACGGGCCCTTTGTGATAGGCAGAAAGGATATTTCAGACACTAGCGAGATCTCACACAGGACCTGGCTCAATTCTCATTCCATGCCATGGGTTACTGATCGCCTTCTGCTACTAAAGAATCCCAGGCTTGGAGCATGGAAGAGATTTGTTCTAGATCAAGCATCCAGTCTATATTCCAACTCTATGTCCTCCCTGAAAGCCACCCCTACCTTCAAGTTACCTAATAGATCTTCCTCCCCATTCTCTCTCTCTCTCTCTCTCTCTCTCTCTCTCTCTCTCTCTCTCTCCCTTTTTTCACCAGTCCTGGGGCTTGAACTCAGGGCCTGTGCACTGTCCCTGAGGTTCTTTTGCTCAAGGCTAGCACTCTACCACTTGAGCCACAGTGCCACTTCCAGCCTTGTCTGTTATGTGGTTCTGAGGAATCGAACCTAGGGCTTCATGCATGCTAGGCAAGCACTCTACCGCTAAGCTACCTTCCCAGTTCCTCCTCCCAGATTCTTCATCCTCACCTCTCTCCCTCCCCAGCCTCCCAGGCCAGCTGGCTCCAGGTCATGTACTGTGCAAGGGAACACAAGACTCCCTCTGCCAGTGTGAGGAAAATGGTGGAGAAAATTGAGGAAGCCAAAAGAAGAGGAACACCATGGAGAATGTGGAATGTGGTGGTGCTAATTGTCCAGTGTGCTTTATTGAGCTGATGGAATCTCGAAGCCGGTTTGGTTTCCTTTCCGTGGTGGCTTCACTTTGCCTCTGCAACATCCCCTCCAAGTGGTTACTTAGCTTCCAAACAGCCAGGGGAACCATCTCAAAGGTGGAGAATCTTTTGAGTCATCGAGGGAGCATGGAGGAGCATCCTGTGGCAGGAGCTTGCATGGGATAAGGGAAAGTGAGAGGAAACCAAGTGTGGAGAGGCAGACAAGGGCCAAGTTGTAGAATAATATCATTTTATCAAACCCAGCTGTCATAAGAGCAAAATGAACAGCAGGCATTTTTCCAGTACTTCAAGCAGTATCTCTTTAAGCTTCATAGAACTCAGGGTTATTTCCCTTACTTTGCAGATAAAGGTGCCCTAGTGGGATTAAGGACACACCCAAGGCCCTATTATGGAAGCCAACGTGGCAGGGTGTGAAATCAGACCTGCTGGTTTGAAAGCTGCCATTGTCACATTTTGCTTCATTGTACTCTCCTCACTCCCCCCCCCTCCACACAAATCCTAAGGTCTTCAGATTTTGTTATAGGCTAGATAGGTATGAAATTATTATTCTGTCTCCACAAATCTTCTAGCTTAGAATACCATTAAAATTTTAAAACAAGCTGGGTCCTGGTGGTTCGTGCCTATAATCCTAGTTACTCAGGAGGATGAGATCTAAGGATCACAGTTTAAAGCCAGCCCCAGTAGGAAAGTCCATGAGACCCTATCTCCAAGTAACCACACAAGAACTGGCAGTGGAGCTGTGGCTCAAAGTAGTAGAGTGCTAACCTTGAGCAAAAGAGCTCAGGGAAATGTTTAAGCCCAGAGTTCAAGCCCTGTTACTGACAAAAACACAAACAAGCAACACAGGTTAAAACAGGGCTGGGTTGTAGCTCAGGGGGTAGACCTGTGCTCAGCATGTGTAAAGCCCTGAGCTCAATCCTCAGCACCAAAAAGTAGAAATCAAAATAAGAACCTTTAAAACAATCACTATAATCTCTTATCATATACTTTGAATATGTGCCTGCTCCAGTTTGCAAATTATTTCATTACAGCAATTCAAGCTGCTATTTGCTTTCTCCTACATAAGTCTATGAATTGTCAATAAAGGGACTTTTGTAATCTGAATGTTGGTAGATTCCCACAGCTTTCTCCCACTTTAATATTTTTCCCAGTACTCATTATAATGGTTCAAAATTAGTAAGTAAAATAATACATTGAAAGGAAAGGCATTATATATTCTAAACTCCCAACAGCTTTCTATGTTAAAAAAATTACAAGCTTTTATTTTATTCTATTGTGAAACAGAATTGTCATTAGCAATAATCAGTGTTCATGTACTTTAATGTAGTTTTATGGATGGCAAAGCTAGTGTGTGTGTGTGTGTGTGTGTGTGTTTGCAATACTGGGAATAGAACACAGGGCCTCACACATGCTAAGCTCTACCACTAAACTACATCTCTAGCCCTGCTGAAGCCTTTTTATGAGATTTAGATCAGATCACTAACAAAAGGTGGTTAATGGCTTATAGGTGATGAAAATAAAGTAGAGGTAATAGACAATGCTTCAAATTTGGGGAGGAGGTGTAGGTAGGTCAGGATCAACCTTCTTGACTGGCCATGATGATCTGACCTCTCTGGGTTTGCCAGTGTGGGTTTGTAGCCTGTGCATTGGCAGTGGGCCCCATGTGCAGGAAAGCACTCAATTTAACGCTCTTCTGTGCTGCTGCCACTGTGACAGTCTTAAGATGATGGACAAATGCCTTGGATTTTCCTTTTGTACAGTGTCTCCTAAATTATAAAGCCAGTCTACCCATTCAGATCCTCATTTCCTGTGTGTCTCTAGTACTACTGGCTTTTACCCAGCATAGGCCCATCTACTCTGGGGCCCTCTCCTGTACCTTCCTCATAATGGCCACCAGGACTGCACAGGTGTGGAAACTTACTGTTTTTCCCTGTTCAGTAGGGAAAGTGATGGCAATTTTCAGAAGAATATTTTTTTTCCTTAACACACAGGAAAAAGAAATACAAACATAGAAGAAAACACATTTTAAAGTGCAAGTACGAATGAACCAAACAAAAGAAGATAATAGGCTTCTCAATCATACAAGAGGTCAAACATACATTGATATGGACAGCATGACCATCAGCTACTGGGTCTTGGTATCCTTAGCCACAGCCCTAACCCATCTGGGAAAGAGGTATGTTCTGGACCAGGGTTCTCTAGTAGAGCCAGTGGCGTTAGTAGAATTCTTCATTCCTCCCTTTACTAGCCTCTCCAATTGAGTCCCAGACTTGCAGATCTAACACTTAGCCACACTTATACTCAGAATACAGATGGAGAGAGAGAGAGAGAGAGAGAGACCCCATGTCATGTCCCTGTTCTTTTGACCCATAGGAAAGGAACTTTCCTAGTTGACTTCTAGTGCTTCCTAGGGCTGCTTGAGTCATCTCATCCCTGACATTGCAGTTATCAACCCTCTTGGAAGTTTTCTAGGCTCCTCATCTGTAACCCTTTCCTTGCATTAGTGGATCAGTCTGGTTGTATGCATGGGATAGTTTGGTCTCTTCAATTCATGAAAGCCTTCAATCTGAGCCTACTTGCCCCTGGAGCTGTTGACCTTGTGTACTCAACACCTTTTACTAGAGCTTGTGTGAGGTGCATATACTAGCTCTCTTCTGTTATTCTTTCTGCCTGGTTACTACCTTTTCCCATTCAAGGGCTGCCCATATAACTCTCAGCTTACATGCACTTAGGAATTGCCTGGTATGTACCAAGGCCAATGAAAGAAGGAAACCTTTACCAGCTTCTCCACCCATCTCCCCAATTCTCTCTTATGTTTGCATTCACAGAAGCCTTCCCAGGAGGAAGAATCCCATCCTACAATATTTCATCCTGGCATTTATTTTGCATCTAACGTAGAAACAGTAGATATAATTTTCACCAATGCAAGAAGTGAAGGATGTCACTGTCTCACAAAATCCAAACCCAGGGAAACAAAAGTACCAGCAACAGGCCACTTGAATTCCACTATCATATCATGTACCTTACAACAATTAGTACTCGATTTTCTGAGTTGGTAAATATGATAAGAACAAAAAAGCAACCCCAAGTACTAGGAATGTACTTTACTGGTAGAGCACTTGCTTAGCCCACTATGAATAAGGTACTGGGTTTCATCCCCACCACACACACACACACACACACACACACACACAATTCAGCAGTTCCACTCCTATGGGTATACCCCAAAGATGTGAAATCAGATATTCAAATACTTGTACAGTTGTTCATAGTAGCATTGATTACAATAGCCAAAAAGTAGAAACAAATTCAAATGTCCATCAGTGGATGAATGACTAGGAAATGGGGTCTAGTTACACAATAGGACATTGTTCAGCCACAAGAAGATATGATCTATGGAACTATGCTACACCCAGGAAGAAGCATGGAAAAGTTATTCAAAGTAAAGAAAGCCAGTTACAAAAGACCATATATTATATATGATTCCATTTATAAGATACAACCAGAATAGAGAGGGTAGACATTTTTGCTCTTTGGGGTTTTTGTTTTTGAGACAGGGTCTTGTTATATAGGCCAGGCTGCTCTTTAACTCACTCTGTAGCCAAGACTGTGTCTTCAAAACCTTTATGCTCCTGCCTCAGCTTCTGGAGTGCTAGAACTACAGACATGCAATACTATGCTAGGCTCCGTGGGTATTCATTTGATTAGCTAGCTGAGGCAAGACCACAAATGAAACATCCTTGCTTTCAACTGTGGCATGTTTTTGCACATGGTACGTGGATGTAGTGGCAATGGTGGTGATGATCATTCACTCATGAGGAGAAACAAAGAAGAAGAAAGAAATGTTGAAGTAGCCATTTTCATAAATGAGTAAATTGTCTTAGGAAACCAGGTACGTGATTTCAAATCTGAGAAATGGATGCTTGAACAATCATCAGCACCTTTGTAACATGCACCATGGTTGGAATCACCAGAATGTTTAAAAAGTTTCATCTTGGAATCACTTTAAACTTAAAAAAAAAGCTGAACAAATAATACTGACAGACTCCTGTATATTTAAATGTTTTTATTAGCATATATTAATTGTACTAAATCTTGTATGCTTTTCACCTGGATTTACCAATTGTTAATATTTTACCAATTTTCTTTATTTTTCTTATCTATTTATCCACCTACATACCAGTTCACCTGTTTTGCAAAAACACTTGAGAATAAGCTGTGAATTCTAGGTTTGTATTTTCTAACAACAAAGACATTCTCCGACATAGCTAGAATACAACTATCAGTGCCAGGAAATGACATTTTGTCGCAATCCTGATAATCTAATCTACAGACCTTATTCAAATGTTCTCTATTGGCCCGATAACATCTTTCCAACAATTTATTTTTCTAGTCCAGACTCCAGACCAGGATCATGCATCACATTTAGTTGTGCCATCCTGTTAGTGTCTTTTAATTTAGGACTTCCTCAGCCTCTCTTCATCTTCCAAAGCATTCATATTTTGAAGACAGGCCAGTTGTTCTGTGGAATTTCTTTTGATTGAGGGTAGGCTGATGTTTCCTCGTGATTAGATTTAAGCTTTCACTTTTTGGCAGGAATATTGCACAAGGGACTCTGGGACCTTCTCTGTGTCTCACACCAGGAGGCACATGAACTTGTTCATTTCATGACTGGAAATGGTCACTTTGATCATTTGATTAAGGTATTATCTGACAGGTTTCTCCACCAGAAAGTTCTGCTTTTTTTTTTTTTTTTAAGACGTGTTCTTTAAGATATCTGTTTCCTATTCGGATAGTTTCACTGTGTTTAGAAAAAGATCTTCCTAGCTGGGTGCTGGTGACTCACACCTGTAATCCTAGCTACTCAGGAGGCTGAGATCTGAGGATTGTTGTTCAAAGCCAACCCGGACAGGAAAGTCCATGAGCCTCTTATCTCCAATAAACCACCAGAAAACCGGAAGTGGCACTGTGCTCAAGTGGTAGCGTGCTAGCCTTGAGCTGAAGAGCTGAGGAACAGCACCCAGGCCTAGGGTTCAAGCCCCATGACTGACCAAAAAAAAGAAAAAAGAAAAAAAAGATGTTCCTTGGTTATAGGAGATTCAGTGAAATGAATGTGTGCCTGCCATGCACACACATGAGTGAGATTCTGTGGAGGGATGAAGGACACAGGGAACCCACAGCCACACCATGCCTACTTCCCAGAACTCCTCTGTCATTGGAGCAACATTGTAGAATTCAGTCAGTGTACATACTGCTTCCAAGAAGGAAAATCTTCCAAGGTAAAATTTGGCAGGCATTATTCAGAATAGAGTTGCCTCCTCCCACTCCTCAGAGCATGAGTGTATTTTCTTCTTGTTTTGACCTTTTTTTCATTAATCATAGAGAATGGGATTGTACCTCATCTCTTTAGAGGAGATTAAAAATTACCAGGCTGGTCACTCAATCTGTCTCTTGAGCACAGCCGGATCTAGTTGTATTTCAAAAGTGGACCAGCAGAGTTGAGGGATACCACTCAATGGTAAAGTTCTTGCCTAGTATGTAAGGCCCTGCACTCCAACAGGGCCATACCACTCAGTGGTAAAACCCTTGCCCAGCATGCTAGACCCTACCACCACGGAAAAGCCTTGGATTTCATGACCACCACCCCACAACATGCACCAGGAAGTGGAACATTGGTCTTCTACAGGTCCTTCCTGCAGTTGTATGAGCCCAAAGGGTCTGCTACTAACATGGCATCTAGTTTGTGCTTATAAATATTTGTTTTAGCGATGGAGATTCAACTTACCTCTTAACCTGCTGGGTTAAGCAGGCTGAGCTCTCTCTTGCTCTGTGTGTGTGTGTGTGTGTGTGTGTGTGTGTGTGTGTATGTGTGTGTGTGTAATAACTAAGACAACAAGGAGCCTATGAGCCATCCAGCACTTGCCAGGGTACTACCTTAAATGTTTTAAAGTTACCCTAACCACATTGCTGCACCTTGTGTTTTGCTAATGAACACCCCTACACAGAATAGAACAGGACTCAGAGAAGTAACATGCCCAAGGTTGCTTAGTTAGTGAAGCCAACCATTCGGTGTCCTTTTATTTGTCACCATTTTATTTTCATTTCCCTACCTCAATCATGGGGATGCAACTGAGAAGTATGTGAGCTTCAACATGTTATAAAAATATCATCAGGCTGGGCGCTGGTGGCTCACGCCTGTAATCCTAGCTACTCAGGAGGCTGAGATCTGAGAATCGCGGTTCAAAGCCAGCCCGGGCAGGAGAGACCGTGAGACTCCTATCTCCAATAAACCACCAGAAAACCGGAAGTGGCGCTGTAGCTCAAGTGGTAGAGCGCTCGCCTTGAGCTGAAGAGCTGAGGGACAGCGCCCAGGCCCAGAGTTCAAGCCCCACGACCGACAAAAAAAAAAAGTAAAAAAAAAAAATATCATCAGAGCTGGACACCCGTGGTTTACATGTGTAATTCTGGCTGCTCAGGAGGCTGAGATCTGGTGATTCTGGTTCAAAGCCAGCCTGGGCAGGAAAGACTGTGAGACGTTTATCTCCAATATATTACCAACAAAAGCCAGAAGTGTAGCTGTGGCTCAAGTGGTAGAGTGCTAGGCTTGAGTAAAAGAAGTTCAGGGACAGTGCCCATGCCCTGAGTTCAAGCCTCGGGAATAGAACAACAACAATCTCTCTCTCTCTCCATATATATATATATATATATACACTATATATAATCTCTCTCTATATATAAAATCAGCAATTGACTAAGTTGAAACCAAATTTAAAGCATAAAGTTTATAAATATATTCAAATACATAGACTATATGAGCACGTAAACACATATTTTGCTTTGATGGAAAACATTAACATTTGTTATAACAGTTGTAATGCTTTATTGCATCCTCTCAAACCCCATAACCTTGGTCATAAGGATTCTTGTTTTAAAGATGGAAAACCCTGAGGTTTCTTAGAACAAAGTGATCCAACAGCTGAGCTAGGATTGTATTTAGTACTATCAAGCTTCAAAAGTTTGGCCTGTAAGCCTTTCTTCACTGAACCAGGATCCTGATTGGATGAAGACTCTATAGGGTCGGCTTTCAAATGCAAATCAAACAAGGAGGACTTCTCTTTCCCACAGACAAAAATGAAAGAGTTGAGCAATCGCTCCAAGTGTCCAGAATGCAAGGAAGAAGCGGAAGCAGCCCTCACATGCCTTTGTTGGTAGTTGGAAGTGTAGATGGTAGATTGTTGGTAGTATAAATTGTTTAGAGGTAGCTGAGATTTTAGCCATTAAAACAGCATTTCTTGTTCATATTACTTCTCTACAGCCAGACTTGGCCATTTACTCAGAGACAGACTCATCTAATCGGGTATGTATGCACATACCTAGCTTCTCCTCTATAGCTTTCCTAATAGGAACAAGAGCTAGAATCAAGATAAGTGAATTTTATTTCAAAGATTAATTAAATATATGATAAATAATGGAAAACTATATAGCCCTTAGAAGACTGAGCCTCACTTAGTCATAATGCTATGAAGCTCAAAATATTCACTTGAGTGGAAAAAAAAGCCTCACAAATACTATATGACTCCTTTTCCACCTTGTGTAATGAAAATAGATGAGATCCTCAGAGTTAATTTCCAGAAGGAAATTCAAAGTAAGACCAACAGTTTACCTCTGGGGAAAAGAGCATGGAGAATCCATATGGAAATTTTATGTTTGTTCTAGAAGCAAAGTTTACTTTTTTTTCTTTGCCTGCTTCAGGGCTTGCTCACAGCTGGTGCTCTACCATTTGAGCCATGCCTGCAACCCAGCTTTTGCTAATTTACTGAAAATGGAGTCTTGAGGACTTTTCTGCTCCAGCTGGCCTCAGCGTCATGGGTAGTGAGTGTGGCAGATGGTGAAACATTACTTTTCTATTGCTTTTAAATGTTTATACTTAACCTTCATCTTTTCTATCTTTACATTATACATTGAAAAGTGCATCATTTCTTTTTCTGCTCAAGAAGTTTTTTTCACACAAAAAAAGTAATACAACAGCAGTTCAGAATGCCCTTAAAAGAACAAGAATGTGAGCCAGGGCTTGAGGTCTCTTTAGTAAGAAAACACCTTTGGAAGGAAGTGAAAGGCACCGCCCAGAGGCCTGCTGGAAGAGGGGGACTTCCTGCTCATTTGCAAGTGAAGCAGTGTACTGGGGAAGGAGAGCAGTTATTGCCCATGTTCTGTCTCTTAACTATTCTAAAGCAAATTAATCTTAGATCAATGTGCAACGGACCCTTATCTAAAATATACTTGTAGCCTACCAAGTTTAGTAAGTCAGCTCTCCCCCTGCCCTCCCGCCCCCCCTCCCATTACAGCAGCTATCTCTTTGATATTTCCTTGTAAACGTGAGCACAACATTACATTTTGGTGAACCACTTCTTCTTTTCAGGGAAGTAAGAAAATTGCTTCTGGCATCTTACCGTGTTGTGTGGATTCGCGTGAGTGTCTGAGTACGCATGTGTAGGTTTTTATTTTGTTTTGTTTTTAAGTAGAAGCACCTGTGGCCAGGCTGAACCACTATAAAAGCGCTAAGGTCTTTCATCCTTTTCCTAGCTCATTTTTACCTCCCAAGAGAGCCCCGTGAGCGTGTCACCAGGCAGGCAGAAGGGAAGAAATGAGGCACATGGTAAGTGACTTGCCCAAGGTCTCTGGGAATGCAGTGAGCTTGGAAATAAGTGTCCAGCTCAGGAAGGTGGCAGCGGGCCTAGGGGCCCCATAGGGGAGGAGCTGGGGTTTCCTGGGGTTTAAGCATCCAGTTGTATTCAGGACTGTTTTTCTTTCCATGGAGTTCTCTTATGAGTAAAGGGCCAATGAGGGAACTGAAATGGGGGTGCTGAGAGAGAAGGGCTCATGTGGGTGGTGGATGGGTGGATGTTCAGAAAAATGGGTGAGACCCGCAGGGCAGAGGTGTTACCTTGCTCCCCTCTTGGCCGCTGATCTCAGTGCCTATAATCCCCAGGTACTCCTGCTTGCCTGCCTTAAATGGCTGGGCAGCATGGGGGATGGTAAGGAGTGGGAGGTGGATAGAGAATGCAGCATATTTTTCGTCACTCTTCCTTCTCATGTTTGCCAACCACCTGTTTCCCACTTGAATAATTGGGTAATCATGCCACTGAAGCAGAGCAGAGAAGGTTCTGCTCTGCAGTCTCTATTGTTCCTGTTTCCTAGGCCTTCATGCTGATGATCCTGGAGAAGGAAAATGTGTAGGCTTGCTCCATGCTTTCGTTCTCTGAGAGTGCTGAGTGGGGGCTTCAAGAAATACTGTGTATTCTCATCTCTCCCACCATTTCCCATCACACCCTGAGGGAGAGGTGAACAGATTCCACTAATAAAAATGCAGAGTTCTCAATTACAATGGAATTCCAGATAATGAATCACTTTCTAGTACAATATTTGAAACCCACCTTACTGAAAGCATATTTTATTTTTCTTAAGTCATAAGTGGCTACCACCCTACCCTGAAAAGGGAAACTCAGCCCTTTGGCAGATTTCATAGCAACTTTACCTGCCTGCTTATGTACACACACACACACACACACACACACACACATTTCAGGCCTCTTCTGTTTGGAGGGGTTTCTACACCCTGCCAGAGCGGGAAAGAGAGAAATGAAGAGGAGAAAACTGAAGAGGAGGAAGGAGGCAAAGAGGAGGGAGGAAGGTAAGGAGGAGGGAGATGTGGCCTTCACAAAGCCTTCGCAAAGGTTGTGGACAACTAGTTCCATGAGCAAATGGGAGTCACCAACATAACAAAGGAACTTGAGAAACTCAGAGCTGGCTTTGCCATAAACACAGTGTTCTGATCGGGGAGCCTGTGCTGTTCTTGTGGTCACACAAAGGCAGAGCTCATAATCAGGAGCAATATTCAGCTGGCTCCTGGGAAAATGTATAGTTTCCTCAGCTTCATCAGCAGTGTATTAGGGAGAGTCTAGTATGCCAGGAAGGATGCTAACATGGTGCCTCTCCTTTCAGAACTTAGTGTATTGGATTGAGGTTATTTACATAAACCAAAACGCATTCATTTTGACACATATATTTTATGAGTGTTGAAAATCATGTGAGAACCACATACATACCATTTGCATACAGATACTCATTTCCATAATCTAGAAGGTTCTCCATCTCTCTACAGATTTGTGCTATACATGTTGGCTGTGTGAAGCTGAAACCCCCGGAGGTAGGATACAGTCCTTGTACCTATTGTCTTAGGAAGTCTTTTGTTGTGATATCTGACTCTGGCGTCTTCATGGCTTATACCTTATCTTCTCTACATGCCAGGCTGGGTCTCCTCAATAATGAGCCAAGTCTTATTTGTTTGTACCTGAAGTACTTAGCAACATCACTTAGAATGAATGCTGCTTACTGAATGGATAATGACTGGATCAGGATGGCAGGACTTGAACCCTGAAGAATCAAAAGTAGGGACATTGTTATTAACTTGGAGAGTTCATGTTCAGAACCAGCTAGAGACCTGGTTCTCCTTCTGAATTTCTTGTGGCCCTCTTCAATTTACCATATTTGGCTGCAGGCCTTTGTTTATGGCCTTGAGAGCCCATTTGCCCTTTCCTTCTAGGCTTCTAGAACTGTCATGCCTAACCCCATGGCATTTTCTGTCTGTTTTGTGAACTGAAGTATAGTAGTGATAGTAAAATAAAAATTTTATATGGTGGTTTCTGATTTTCAATGTCATTTGGGGTCATGGTAGAGAATGAGAAGAGAATGACAGCTGACATTTGCATTGCACTTATTGCATGTTGGAAACTAGTCTAATCCGAACATTTCTCATTTAATCCTCAAAAAAAAAAAAAACAGTGATTCAGTGACTAAGATGAGGGCCAGTGTAGTTGCTCCACTTTGGGAAGGAAACTGGGATATCTAACTTGTCCAAAATTGCATTGTTGGTCAGTGGGAGCTGGGTCCTTGAATCCTGGCAGGTGGGTTTAAGACATCCCCCTCTACCATCTCCTACCTCCTTTGACAGAAGAATCTTAGAGAGATGTAGACCTTTTCTTTCTGCTCATGTTTGGTTCTAATTGCATTGTTTGTTTCCTCTGGAGTTTACCATTGTTATTACTATTATTATATGATATAATTATATGGGAGGAACATAAGCAGAAAACTGATGATGCCTCTGAAACTTGGAAAGAAATATTTGCGTAGCAAAGAAAATTGAGAAATGGTTGTGTTTATGGCCAGTAACAGCTGTTCTTTTTCGGAAATTAGTGTCCTTTTTTAAACTTCCTAACGAGTTTTTTACTTATGTGCTCAAAGGTATACACTGTATGTGATGACAAGCCAAAACAGGCCTGTTATCCTCCTCAAACAAAAAGCCCAATCAGCAGGCATCCTGTCCCTGCCCCATTCCCAATATCCACATTATAGTCCAATCATCATTTTCTCTTTACACCTACATTGTTCACTTGTCTTCTTTTCACTGGTTTCACTCCATGTTATGGAGGGCCAAAGGCTGCTGTCATAGCTTCCTTAAGGAATATCCTTATTCTCTCCAAGTCTGCTCCACACTCCTTCCCAGGGATACTGCTCTGACCTGTTCTGCTTCTAAACCTCCCAGCGCTCCATTCCATGGGCAGCATGAAGTGTAAGGGCTTTGGGTTGGCCCTCAGAGACTGTCACCATGTGTAGCTAGTATGATCTACCAGTATAATTGTATTTGTTTCCTCCAAGCAACCAAAGCTAGAGCCACAAAGGATTCTCATTCCTTCCTTGTACTCCTTATATGCTCTACTTTGACATCCATATTCACTGTCATGTCAGCCAGGAATGCCTTGGGAGTCTTAATGTCCATTTCACAGCAACCTTACATGACAGCCATTGTAGCATAGATGAAAAGACAGAAGGCTCTAAGAGCAGACTGCCAGGATTTGTGTGCTAATTCTGGTCAGGACTAGCTTCCTGATGTGCAGCCTAAGAAGGGGCTCTTGGTTAACATTCTATGACTGCCTGCTTGAAATCTGTTTCTTCGTAGTGTTGAGATTCAAATCCAGTTCCTTGAGCATGCTAACCAAGTACTCATCACTGAGCTATATCCCCCACCACACACTTATAATTTTTGAACAAGGGCACTAGGCTCACAAATTATACAGCTGGTTGTGACTCTGACATTGACAAGCTACCTAATAGCAAAGATCAGCCATCTCAGGCCAGGCACATTGGAAGTGGTCAGTAATGGGAGCTATCATCACCCTTATCTTACAAGGCAGGAAACAGGCCCAGTGAGTTGATTAGCATCCCACGGCTGTCATGTGACAGGAACATTGATGTCAATTCACTTTCATTTCCCATGTGAATGTGGACTCTCTTACTTAGCCCTGCCTCTTCTTAGCACGTGGTTATGCCTGCTCTCAGGGTATTATGGAACAGGATTCAAAGCCTACTCATAGCTCTATTGTTTCTTTTTCATAAATCTTAGAAGGAAGCAGAGCACCAGGCTAGTATTTCTCACATTTGATAAATGAGAACAATAAAAATAAGCAACTGGCCTAAAGGCCCAAATCCAATCATGAGCTTGGCTGAGACAAAGATGCCAACAGCAGAGAATGAAGCTCCTAGAACTCATACATCATGCCTGTCTCTTTTCAGTCTGAGCCAGAATCCTCCTCCCTGTGCAATAGACACTAACAGATGCACGCTGGTCTCTGGGGAAAGGCCTTTTCTGCAAGCAAGTGGGAAGACAGTCTTGATCTTTCCTGCACGTCCCAGGATGCACTGCAGGAGGGGGATGGGTAATCACAACATTACCAAGAGTTGCTTTCAATCCTTCTGTAGCATTTATAGCCAGTTCCTGATTCCTGCTGGTGATGAGAGGCAGTACTGTGGCTAATGTCAGCTTCCATTCAGTCCTTAATTTATTCACACACTCACATATTCAGAATCTAGTTCATTTGCTCTGATTTGGGGGAAGGAGCTATGCTGGTGGAACATTCTGTGAAAGTGACAAGAATAATCTTGCCCTTAGGGATCAGGGAGAAACCTGACAGGTGTGCAAAAAAAATTGCAACCAACTGAATGGTAAGTGCTAGAAGCCAGGAATTATGAGGAGGAAGGAAAAATGTAGAAAAAGCAAAAAAAAAAAGCATTTGCCCAAAAGGTGGAATAAGAGCTAAGACTGAGGGATGAAGAATCTGGTTAAATCCCATTAAATCAGTTTCATATTGGTACATTCACTAATTACCACCAAGTTAGGAGCCTGCATAACACACATGTATTATCTTACAGTTCTGATGGCCAGAAGGTGTGAGGGGACCATATCTGTTCCTGGAAGCCATAGGGGACAATCAACTTTCTTGACTTTCCAGCTTCCTCAGACAGTCCACATTCTCTGGCCAGGGGCCATCGTATCCCTCTTTGGTTGCATTTTGCTTTGTGCCTCTCTCTCCCATTTTTTTTTATCAGCCAACATTAATGGTACAAAGCAATGACTTTCATCATATTTTCATACACACAATGAACTTTGATCCCTCTTCCATTTTTTTTTAAATTTTGTTGGTCATGAGTCTGAATTCTGGGCCTGGGTGCTGTCCCTCAGCTCTTCAGCTCAAGGCTAGCGCTCTACCACTAGAGCCACAGCACCACTTCTGGCTTTTTCTGCTTATGTGGTGCTGAGGAATCGAACCCAGGGCTTCATGCATGCAAGGCAATCACTCTAGCACTGAGCCACCTTCCCAACCCCCTCTTCCATTTGTGTGTGTGTGTGTGTGTGTGTGTGTGTCTGTGTTCTTCCTGGGGCTTAAACTCAGGCCCATGTGCTGTTCCTGAGTTTTTGTGCTTAAGGCTAGCTAGCATTCTACCACTTGAGCCACGGTTCCATTTCTAGCTATTTAGTAGCTAATTGGAGTTAAGAGTCTCACAGATTTCTTTCCTGGGCTGGCTTTGAACCATAATCCTCAGATTTCAGCTTCCTTAGTAACTAGGATTATAAGTGTGAGCCTCCAGCTCCCAGCCCTCTTCAATTTTTAAAGATCCTTGCCATTACATTAAGCCCACTTGGATAATCCAAAACGATCTCCCTATTTGCCGGTGCAATCCCATAGACGTTTCTGCAATAACCAAAGTATCCACATGTTTCAGCCGTTAGAATGCATAGGATGCAGCCATCTTTGAAGATTGTTATTCCGCCCACAATATGCATTTTATGAATTATTTGCAACATGCCCTCAAGCACTTTGTTCCAGTCTCTTTGAGCAGAAGGAGTCTCATCTGAAAACTCAGACAACATACCCTACTAATTTCACAGTACTGTTCTGAGAACTGAATCCACTGGTGTATGTACCTAAAAATGGGAGAGCCTCATGGCAGTATAGATTTTTACTCTAAGGGGAAAGGTGGAGGATTATAATCTGTGAGTGCTGCATGCTGTAGACAAGGTGTTACAGAACAATTCATCCCTAAGGCTGCACATCTCTTCCCAAGTCTGCAGTGAGCAAGTGCACACTACGCATGCTCAAATCAGCCCTGGTAGGCATAGGAGCACCATGGAAATTGAACAATGCTGCAAAGCAGAGCTTGCCCACTTCAACGACCAGTTGTCAAGCATTTATCAGCCCCGAACTAAGTTTTTATGTATTTAAGAAAACTCACTGGGAATAGTTTTAATTTCTTTATAGTAGAGATGAACAGAGGGGGTTTGATTGTCTGGACAATCACATAAGCTGACAAGTGAGTGTTGTGGCCAGCTTTCTGCCATACCCTCAAGACCATTCTCCTCTGACTCCATCTAGTTATTCTGGCTGTCCAAGACAACCTTGGGCCTTCCTAGCTCGTTCCACTGTAGCTGTCATGGTGAAGGTGGTGGAGTTTTCATGAGTGGGGTATGGAAATGACTTCATGGGGTCACTACTGACTTGCCCTAAGTTATGTTTGAGGCCTTCCACTCCCAAGTTTAGTGTGGCTATGGAAAACATGTAGTCTCTATGATCACTTGCCAAGGTTTAAGCGAACTGCATGTAAACACTTTTTCAGGTCACACAAACGTCAAATGCCACATGACTTCCTCTTAGACAACCTGCAAGGGTTTGAGGGCAATCAAACACAGTGTTTTTTTCAGCAATTGAGAAAGTAAATGTCAAGCTAGCATTACCGACCTTTGAGAGTGATGTCAATGATGCCAATTCAAGGGACCCAAAACAACCACCAAAAAAACCCCAAACCATCTAACTTTGCTTTATACCTCTTTCATCAGGTCCCTATTGTAACCCTGGCCTACCATTTGCATATTAAGTTTGGGGTTTTATTTTAAATGGGCCCAAGATACAAGCAATCTAAAACAGTTAGTGGATGTGAGGACTTAATGAACCCAGGAACCAAGCTTGCTCTTTCAACAATGGTTCTTGGCATTTGGCTCTAAAGGGAACTCTCCAATCTCCTGCTGGCTGGGGTGTACCATGCCAGGTATTCAGAACCTGGGGATGGAGGGGGATAATCAGATGGATGAAGTCAACCTCCTAGGCCATTCCCATGGAAAGGCCAGCCAAGATGAGACCTACTACTTTTTTTTTGTGGGGGAGAGGGATTAGTCGTGGGGCTTGAACCCAGGGCCTGGGTGCTATCCCTGTGCTCTTTCACAGCATCACATCTGGTGTTCTGGTGGTTTATTGGAGATACGTCTCACAGACTATCCTGCCCAGGCTGGCTTTGAATTGGGATCCTCAGATCTCAGCCTCCTATGTAGCTAGGATTACAGGTGTGAGCTACCAACACCTGACTGAGAGCCACTACCTCAGGGTGTTTGCCTTGCTCCTACTTTGCCACCTGTATTTTGTGAGCATTCTGTTGTTATAGAGTCTGTTTGAGAAAAGCATTGTATGTAGCTGGTTACCAGGGAGGCCCTCACTCCACAGAGCAGAGAAGCCTCAGGGTTTCCTGGTGTTTCAGGGAATAATGAACCCTCACACCTAGAGAACCAGTTCTCCCACACTTAACGGAGTGACATCATCAAGAGCCAATAAAAATCTTCCATTTGAGTTTACCAGCTTAGGTCTGAATTGATTTAACCTGAACATTGCTGGATAGACTGTATAAGGCTAGTTTCTCAAACAAGGATCTTTTACAAGAGTCCATTCTCCTGATTTATAGTGGATTTGGCTTTTTACCAATGCTGGCCTGTCTTGTGGCTGCTGGGGTATTGGGGTGGAGGAGAGTTTGAGTCTACAGGAACTGGGTTTCAGAGTATACAATGAAGATGCCACACCCTGCACTCCTGGGGAGGCCAGAGCCTAAATGATACTTTAGGTAATCTTTTGCTGCCATCTACTGGCTATTATTGGCATTGACCCCTGAGGGTCAGAAGACCCAGCTGGGTAAAGAAACTGTACCCCCCACTCCCAACCCTATGTTGTTCTATATTTTACTACCAATGCTGTAGACAGAAAGGCATCCCATTAAACATTTCAGATGAGCCGGGCACCGGTGGCTCACGCCTGTAATCCTAGCTACTCAGGAGGCTGAGATCTGAGGACTGAGGTTTAAAGCCAGCCCGGGCAGGGCAGGAAAGATGTGAGACTCCTATCTCCAATACCCCCTTTCTCCCCCCCACCCCAATTGGAAAACCGGAAGTGGTGCTGTGGCTCCAGTGGTAGAGCGCTAGCTTTGAGCTGAAGAGCTGAGGGACAGCGCCCAGACCCAGAGTTCAAGCCCTATGGCCGACAATAATTAACTAACTAACTAAATAAAATATTTCAGATGGTAGCCAACAAGGCAGAGCCCAACACAGCAGCAATTGCATATTGAGAAGTAGCCATAAAACTGAGTTACACAGAAATCCCACCCAACCTACTGAAGAGATACATAGCTCTCCTGTGTTTATCCCAAGCTAAAAGGCAAAAGAGGGCAACTTTGGGCTGGGAAGGTGGCTCAGTGGTAGAGTGTTTGCCTTGCATGATCAAGGCCCTGGGTTCGATTCCTCAGAACCACATAAGCAAAAAGAAAAAGCCGGAAGTGGCGCTGTGGCTCAAGTGGTAGAGCGCTAGCCTTGAGCTGAGGGACAGCGCCCAGGCCCAGAGTTCAGGCCCCACGACCGGACCCCCAAAAAAAAAAAAGAGGGCAACTTTTATAACTTGTAATTACAGGACACAGATGTGGACTCTAAGAATTCAGGATGATTTTTCCATATATATACAATCTACAAACTGTAGTCAGGAGGGAACGTACTACTCACATGCAGTAAACCAAAGCCAAAATGCTACCAATCGTTCTAAAACGCTCAGAAGAAACCCCTTGCCAGACCCCACCCCCAAAACAACTCAATTCTCCAAATGTCAAGAGTGCCAAAGTTAGAGAGCTGTGCCCCCAAATATTTTACCATCACCTCCATGTAAGCATGTCAGAATGAAAGCGCTGTGTTCCTTGGTTTTGTCTGTTTCTACAGCTCTTCCTTCCATGTTCTTCCCACACCTCTGGCTGCAACCTCTAGCATTAACTTGAATTCTTCTGAGCCTTGCTCTGTAATTCTATACAGTATCCACACAGTATGAGTTTTGGCCCACAACACATTTCTTGTTTTTTTTATTTTTTTGAAGAAACAATTTTTATTTCTCATATTTTCATAACCAGTTGTTCTATATTTTACTACCAATGCTGTAGACAGAAAGGCAATATATTTCTGATTTATGACTTTTTTCCCATTCTTACCAGTCTAGCCAAATGAGACACTCCATTATAGTCTATCTAGGATCCTTCCACTGGTTTGTGCTCTTGGAGGTCCAGAACCCTGCATACTCCCCTCCAAGTCCTCCACATCCAGCCCCATGCCCAGTGAAAAGATGACATATATTTGAATATTTAGGGAGAAAGGTCTTTTGGGTTAACAGAAACAGAAACGTCTAAGCTGGGCACCGGTGACTCATGCCTGTAAACCTAGCTGATACTCAGGAGGCTGAGATCTGAGGATCATGGTTCAAAGCCAGCCCAGGCAAGAAAGTCCGTGAGACTCTTATCTTCAATGAACCACCAGAAAACCAGAAGTGGCACTGTGGCTCAAGTGATAGAGCACTCGCCTTGAGTTGAAGAGCTGAGGGACAGCGCCCAGGCCCAGCGTTAAGCCCCATAGCTGACAAAAAACAAAAACCCCAGAAATGTCTAACATTTCAATAGATACATATACAAGATATTTAAAAGGCTTGTAGTATATATGGTATGGTGGAAAACTTTTGAATAAGCATGCTTTGTAAAAGCAAAGTCAACATTTGCTGCAATAAAATTTAAAGGTTTGGGGCTGGGAAGGTGGCTCAATGGTAGAGCGCTTGCCTTGCATGCCTGAGGCCCTGGGTTCGATTCCTCAGCACCACATAAGCAAAAAGAAAAAAGCTGGAAGTGGTGCTGTGGCTCAAGTGGTAGAGCGCTAGCCTTGAGCTGAAGAGCTGAAGGACAGTGTCCAGGCCCAGAGTTCAGGCCCCATGACTGGACCCAAAAAACAAAACAAAATTTAAAGGTTTTTATTTTTTAATAGACGTTCCACTCAACCATTCTTATTAGTACTGTCATTTGTGTCTTAAACTGCTATATATCAGTGAAGGTTGTTGTAGAGAGGCCACAAGCATTTGCGGGTGTTACAGCTGTGCAATGACTTTACTTTTCATCCTACTTTCACTGTCTGCTAACTGTAGCTTTTTCTCTTTCTGCCAGCCTTTCTTCTCTTGCCTGAGCACTTACACCCATCCTTCCTAGTTCCACCTCTCCTCTCCCCTCTCCTTACCTCTCTCCTTATTCTCTTATATTCTTCTCTCTTCTCTTTTCTGTCTCTACCCTTCATCTGCCACCTTTTAGTCTGTGTGCTTAACAAGAGAATTAACACCTCTGTGGAACGCATTTGGATTTTGTCTTTTCAACCATAGAAATGCTCTCTAAATGTATAGTCTTAGACTTTATCTTTTCTATGTTTTGTTTGGATGAGGTGTCTCTCTGTGACTCCAATATGATAAATTGCATGTTACAAAGAAGGCATTTAAAAGAAATATAGAAATGACTGTGCCATGTTCTTTTTTTCATTTTTCTTCCTTTTAAATGTACTCTCATCATTTTTATATTTATTAGACAGCAGTGACCATCTCTATTTGTATATAGATACTTCCTCATCTGCATGTGTATATTATACCCACATGTACACATTTCATCTATCTATAAAATCTCTATCTATAAAATCTCTAGAATATCCAATCTTGATTGGATCTGATTTACCAATTCAAAGCTGGAAATTCTTTCAAGATCAGAGACTAATTCTTTTGTCATTCCGAATACGTTAGTATCCCAAATAAGTGACTAGAGAGTCCCTTAAGACACAGAAAACATTAGCCCAGTCCATGGAAGGATTATGTCTGTTTTCAGTTAATGTCAAGTGCTGAAATTATCCCTTCTATGGTTAATGGTGTTTTAGAAATTATTAACATCTTTGTCCAACACCAAAGAAGAATTTGTCATTTTTACAGTTTTATTATTCCCAGCTTCTGGCTTTTAATCTGCCTTGTCATCAGTCTCTGTGGAAGCATTAATAGCCCCCTGGAGACCAAGTAGACTCAGAGCAGGACCTCTTCACCTGCATATAAAAACTGCAAGCTATGTGGCCTGGATTCTTTCCCCCCATTTTGGAAACAGAATAATCCACATCAGAACAGTAAATGTCACCATAAATCCCTGGGTACATTTTAGTGGCTCACCTGGTTGAGTGAATCAAGCCTTCAAATTACAATTTTAGAAAAGAGATAAAGAAAGAACATTAGTCCCAGAAGATGTGTCGGAAAGGAAAGGAAAGGGGAAAAGGAAAAGAACAATGCCTCAGAAAGAACAAAAAAGAGAGAATAATTGTCTCCAGACATCTTACCAAGGAAGGGAGAAAGGAAGGAAAGAAATGAGGAAAAAGGGAGGGAGGAGGAAAGAGAGAAAAGAAGCGAAAGAGGGAGACTGAGACAGAGGGGTAGATGTAGAGAGAGAGAGAAGGAAAGAAGGAAGGAAGGAATCCAGGAAGGAAGAAAGAAAGAAGGGAGGAGAAAGAAAGGAGAAGGAAGAGGAAAACAGTCCATAGCCAATAAGTTTGAGATTCCCTTTTGGAAATCCCTTTGCACATGAGAAATAATGTCATGGCCAAATAGTTCCGGAACTTCTTTGACTGAAGGAATAGTTTTCCATGGAAAACATAAGGTATGAAATAAATGTGGGGGAAATCCTGCATTGAATGGTGCTATAAAACCTCTGAGCTACCACAGACGGGCAGCCAGTACCAATTTCCCATGAGGCTAAATTGAGACTCACTGCTACTCTACTGTCTACTCACTGCTCCTCATGGACTGTCCCACAGTCTGCACAGAGTTGCATTCGAGTTCCCAAGTTCTTCTATTTTGTGGCCTATTCTCTTGCCTTCCTCTATGCTTGATCTGACATTCAGAGAAGGAAGCAAATGATTTCTGCTGAGACTCCTAGCCTTGTCCAATCAGCCCCATGGCATCCAAAATTGTTGGCACTTGATCATACCTAAGAGACAGCAAGCATGCTTAGCTCTGGGAGTGGGTGAAGAAAGGCTGTAGAGTGACCTCACATCTATACTGCCCCAGGACATGGCTGGTGGAGTCAAACTGCAAGTCCGTTCAGTTATTCATATATGACTTGAAAAGTATTCTTGAGAATTTTTATGGTGTAGCAGGCGTGGTAGGGAATTCTGGGGACAGAGTGATGGGCAAAAATCCCTCTTCCCTGATCTCTTCAGCTTACAGTGGAGTGAAAGGTACTTTGGTTGCTGCCACTGTATTTCTGTGCCATCTACCCAAGCAAACCTGTGATAACTGCTAAGACGTTCATGTGTAGGAGAGCATTGAAGGTTGGATAGAAAAGGCTCTATATTGCCTTTTAACCCCTTGCCCATGTAGGATAAGCAGAAGTGAGCTGCATGAAATACAGAGGAACAGCTCCTTAAGGTGGGGGCACATAGCTACTGAAATGGAAGTTGGCTGTATTTTTTTTTTTTTTTACATTTTGTCAGTTGTGGGGCTTGAACTCGGGACCTGGGCACTATCCCTGAGCTTTTTATGCTCAAGACTAGTGCTCTACCATTTGAGCCACAGTGCCACTTGTGGTTTTTGGGTGATTCATTGGAGATAAGAGTCTCACGGACTTTCCTACCCCAGCTGGCTTCAAACCATGATCCTCAGATCTCAGCTTCCTGAGAATCTAGGAGTATAGGCATGAGCCGCCAGCACATGGCTAGATCAGTGTCTTTTTGTAGCATGAACAAGGGGCTAGTGGGTGGGAGTAAGTAAGTTAACTCAGAGGCTATAGGAAGAGACAAACAGCAGCTACAGAGTGTCTTACAGGGTCTTGAACAGGAGCTGCAACGTTAAATTCACTTCAGAAGAAGCCATATTGTTTAGAAGAATCTAGCCACTGGAACTGAGTTGCAGGGACTAGAGACTAGAGTGCATGCCAAGCAATCAGTGCAAAATGCAGTGATCTGTCACCTAGCACAGGATTAGGATCCAGAGACCCCTGCCATAGGTGAAAATCTGCGAAGTAGCAGTGTTAGTTGTCCCTTGCTCTATCGAGGTTCACTTATTGCTACCTAGAGAATTTTTACCAATCACGCAGGGAGGGAGGGAGGGGGATGGGGCGATGGGGCAGAGGGGGGAGGTCTCTGGAATGTAACTCCCATGATAGGTGAGGGATCCCTATTTACTCATTCAAAACCAAAACCACACAATACAGTGAAGCCAATAAATGAACAGCAATGTAGCGAGGGATGACTGTACAGGTATCTTGGACCAGGGGTGTTGAGGATGGAGAGGACGATGGGAGTGGAACTGTAAAGTCCTTCCTTTACACTACCACGGTCACAAAGTAAGGTCCAACATGACAGCATTAAATTGTACTTGACAAACGTGTGCTAATTTCTACTTTATCCAAACTGAGTTAAACTATGACACATGGTCTTGCTCAGTTCCATAATAAAGACATAAAGGTATCCTGCAGGGTTAACAAAAGGGATGTACCTTAGCAAAGATGGTGCTTTGGAGATTTGTCTTCATTACGAAGGGCTTTTACTCTCTTATACTTAATTTCCAGTTGCTATCAGATACAGTTCCTAAAATATTCCAAGATTCTTGCCTATAGTGGCTACAGTGTGCTGTATGCGGAGGAGCCAAGAGGATAGTGGAGGGCATTGGGGGTGTGGAGAGCTGTTCTATTTAGGAAACTGCATCAAGTTATCTATTAAAATTTACCTTAATATGCCAGGTGCCAGTGGCTTGTGCTTGTAATCCTAGCAACTCAGAAGGCTGAGAGCTATGAATCATGGTTCAAAGCCGGTTATGGCTAGAAAATCCATGAGACTCTTCATCTCCAATTACTCACCAAAAAACTGGATGTGCATGTATGGCTCAACTGGTAGAGCACTAGCCTTGAGCAAACAATCTCAAAGGCAGCACCCAGGCCCTCAGTTCAAGTCTCAGGGCCAGCACCAAAATAATAATGATAATGATAATAATAATAATAATAATTACCTTACTATGAAAATGTCTTTCTCTTTTATTTCTATAGCATATTTTTTTTAAATCTTGAAGCAAAATCCCAGAATAGATGGCAACTTCCCCTCTGTTATAGCTCTATTTCCCACTGTGTGTTTGTCATACATTTATCACACAAAGTGAATAAATTGTAATGTACAATTTATTAGGAATGAACGAATATTCTAAAAGCTTTTAATTTAGATGTACACTTTTAAAGAGTGGGTACGAAATAAAAGGCAAAAAAAATCCCCATCCATTCAGTCTTTATATGCCATCTAAATCTTCAAATGAAATATTATAGGAAATAATTGTAAAAGTAATTATCCATCACAGCCATAGATATATGATAAATCTAAATAGCTTCTTATTGTCAGAACCATTAGTTACAGTGGCAAGAGTTCAAAAGCAGGCTGACTGTGAAGGTAAGCTAGAATACTCTCCCTTTCTTGGTATTTACAAACTATGGCCAAGAGGACAGGCTATCTCTGGGACAGGAGAAATGATTGATGACTGAGACAGTCACTTATCTCAGTCATACACTGTTTTTCCTAGGCGGAGATGATCACAGCTTTATTTCTTTGGTGTTCTCCTCTTTTCCCTGGAGTAAGAGGGTCTGTCTTCTGGGTCCTGGTAGGAATCTGAGGTTGACTTCCAACAAATAGAATAAAGCCAAAACGATGGGATATCATTTTCCTAAGCAGAATTCAAGTTTTTTTTTAATCCCTCATGCCTGTGACTTTGTTTTGCTAGTGCCTTCTCTTGCTGGCTGTAAAGAGGAAGCTGTCTTGTGAGAAAGATCTACATAACAGGGAACCGAAAGCAGCCCGAGGCCAGGAGCCTAACCTAGGAGCCACTGAATTCTGAAGACAACCACATAAATATGAGCTCAGAAGTGGATCTAAACCCCAGAAAGGCCTACTAAGAAAGGGATCCAACCCCTAGATTGTAGCCTGATTGAGAGACCCTGCCCAGTGGATGACTCCAGTGATAGTGTGCCTGGCTCCTTCACCTCTCGGGACTGAGAGCTCACAACTGCACCCCATTTGAAGTCACTAAGTATAAGGGTAATTTGTTACACAGCATTAGCTCACTGATAAGGGTTTGCTTGGCATTTTTCATGACACTGTTGCATCCTGACTACTTATTGGTTAGTGTAGCCTAATGGACTCAACGTACAAATGGTTATACCGTGAGTCATTTTCAGTTAAGACCACGTTTTTTAGACTTTGCCAAAACAAGCCTTCCGCCTTGGGGTTGTCAGGCCACTGGAGGATGGAGCTCTTGCAGAGGCGCTGCCGCAGCCTCAGGTACTGAGAATGCTGTAACACAGGCTCGAGCAGAATAAATATGATCACATCCAAGTTCTCGTCCATCAACCTCTGCAAAGCCAAGTAGAAAGCTGTTTTGAAGTTCCAACTTTTGGCATACTTTTTGGTTAGCACAAAGATGGTTTTCTTGCTCTGGTTGATACTCTGCATGAGGTTATCAATGATGGCTAAGCCTGGGTCCCAATCTCTCTCCTCTAAACAAAGGAGGACGTTTTTCTCCTCGCTCTCTTCAAGTTGGTAGCGCAGCTCGTTGATGACCCAATCTGTAACAGAAGCATCTTCAGTGTCATACGAAACATAAGCATCGTAGAAGTTTTGGGAAGTGGAAAGAGACATGTAGCCCCTGATCTTAGCTAAACACATGTGATAGATGAACCAAACATCCCAGTAAAACAAATGGTGAGCCAGGGCAGCCAACATAACCATGACCGTGCTAAAGAATGTGAAGAAAAACAAGACCGCCGCAATGGTATCTGAAACACAAGTTGTGAGTTCGAGAGTCATGATACTCTTCCCTCTTTGATCCCCAGGATTGGCACAAATGACATCCACCAATCTAGGTATGGTGACATTCAGATTTTCATCTATCCACCTTCGAAAATCTCCGATGTCACAGGTACAGTCAAAAGGGTTCCTACCTAGCTCTAACAAAGCTAAGTTGGTGGGGGTCTTGGTTTGCAGCGTGGATTTGTTGATCATCTTAATCAGGTTGGAACTTAAGTCCAGGTGTATCAGGGAGCTAGCTTCAGCAAAGAAGCCAGCTGGCAGGTGGGAAATTCTGTTCTGCCTCAGTAACAACGTCTGAAGGGAAGGAGTAAAGCTAGATAAGCCATGAGCTACCGAAGAGAGCTCATTTCTACTTAAGTCAAGCAAGCGGAGTTGTGGAAAATGTTGGAGTGATGACCACTCAAAGAAATTTAACCTATTGTTGTTTATATGTAATTCTCTGAGGTTCTGGGGCAAATTAAGGAAGGCCTCATTGGGGATCCGCTGGAGATTATTGGAAGCTAAGTCCAGACGAATAAGATTTATAAGACATTTAAAAATGGGCCAGTAGCGGGTATCTCCCGCATTCCACAAAAGGTCAAGGCGGTTTCCACTGAAAACTAATTCCTTCAGAGACGTGCTTTTCAATTCATTCTCCTCCGTTAAAGTATAAATGCTGTTGTAGCTCAAGTTTAAAACCTTGAGGTGGGTTAACTTTTGGATGAATCCTAAACGATGCGTGACCCCCGCTATACTGAAATAGTGGGCATTGTGGCTGAGATCTAGAACTTCTAAGTTGTGCAGTTCAGTGAGAGCTTTGTTATCATCAAAGTCTAGCCTATTGTAGGTCAAATCCAAATATTTGACCTGAGGCACAGCTGAAAATTCCGTTCCATGTAAAACCTGACCATTGCCATTGGAGGACAGATTGAGACAGGCGATGTCATGAAACCCTTCAAATTGCTTGTTCCCAATAAAGAAAATACTATTTAAACTTAAATCTAGGGCTTTTCCATAGGTGGTGCATTGGGGCTTTATTAAAGGAGTCGTTTGGTGATAAAAGTTCGAATGTGGATCAAACTTGGTATCCGTTGAGCGTGGTTTCAGGCTATGCCTTTGCGTTATGCCATTCTGCTGGTCATGTTTGGCCAAAGGTGATATTCTGTTTTCTGACAAGTAAATAATTTTCAGGCTGGGTAAATGTTGAAAAAGGCTAAGATCAATTTGCTTAATAAAGTTGATGCCCAAGTTGATGGTCTTTAAGTGTTGAAGACCCCGAAGGGGCTCGAAATGTTCCTGTTTCAGCTCTTGGAACACATACCCTCTCAAATGTAATGCTTTCAGAGAATGAAGCCAAGAGAAGTTGGAGGAAATATTAATTTCTTGTGGATATTCTGATTGCTTGTAGTTAAAAGACAAATCAAGTATTTCTAAGAAGGGCAGTTTTGTTAAAAATGCCCCAGAGGCGATTTCATCTACTAAAAAGTTGAATTCAAGATGCAACTCTTTCAGATAAGGCATGTTGTCAAACCAACTGGAGGGAACCTTGTGCAGGGACGTGCTCGAGAGGTTTAGATAGCGAAGTTGGGTCAGATCTCGAAAAGCATGAGGATGGATCTGAAGGGAGGCATTATTCGCACAAGGGGTGCAGGGAAACGGCGCATTGAAACACCTTGGACAGTTCCCACTTAAATCTAACAGTTTTAAATTCCTCAACCCCATGAAGTTATCTCGATGGATGGTTTTGATCTTCGTGTTACTCAAAAAGAGTTTCGTTAGGGAACTGGGGAGTTTGGGTGGCACATGAATAAGAGTATTGAAAGATAGTGACAGCACCTTCAAGTTTGTCAGGTCTTCAAATGTCCCATTTTCCACATCAAATGTTTCATTACAAACAAAATAGCAGTTCCAGCCCAAATAGAGACTTTCCAAGTTCCTAAGACCCACAGTGTCATTTTTTGTTATGGAAATTATATTATTTTGAATGAGACTGAGTTCTCTCAAAGACTCAGGCAAGTCAGCAGGGATTTTGTCTAACTGGTTGTCTTCAAGCAGTAACTCTCTCAAGTTTCTTAGGTGATGGAAGGTGCCATCTGTAATATTCATGCCATTTTTATTCATCCAGGGATTTTCGTACTGGTGCTGCTGATTGGCATTATGGTTAAGATTAATTTTTGTGAGATTGTGTAGCCCTTGAAATGACTCATTCGTTATGCGTGTGATAAGATTCTCAGAGAGGTCTAGTTCCGTCACGTATTTGCTCACTGTTTGAGGAACTTCTTGTAGGTGACGATTGTTGCATTCTGCAATCACAGAAACATTTTGCCTTTTCTCATCACAAGGATAGCTTCTAGAAGGAATTGTTTCATTGGAGAATTCACAGGAACCAGAAATAAGCAGGGCTAGGCAGGTCAGGATTGACAAAGGAAAGGACATTTTGTCCTGAGGAAAATCAAAAGTACAAAACACAATGTTAGAGTAATAGTATTTGCCGGGCTTTCCATTGTGTTGTTAACAGGACTTCACAATATTTGAATGAACTTTCAACTGTGAATTCTCTTAACAGTTAAAGAAATGGTATCAAATTAAATTAAAACCGATTTTACTTAAAAAAAATTCTGCTCAGCTTCAGGGTGTTAAAAGAAGACAAAGGGAAGTGGTTCTGTGGCTCAAGTGGTAGAGCGCTAGCTTTGAGCTGAAGAGCTGAGGGACAGTGCCCAGGCCCAGAGTTCAAGCCCCATGACCAACAACAATAAAAAAAAAAGAGGACAAAGAAGCTGAATTTACAATGATGCCAGGTTTTTGCAAGAGAGTCAATGAACAGGCCTCACTGTCATATAGAATCTAATACTGGATTATGAGTATAGGCCATACTAAGACTATGACATAGCACCCTTGTGTATTAATAGCACCAACCCATTGGCCTGATTCTTAAATCCAGCTTCTATTATGGATCCACCTAAGAAAAGCTTGTCTCTTATTGGTATTTCCCACAATTTTCTATACTTCAGTGGTAATGATGCACATCAAGTTCTCCTCTTTCCTTACATAACCATAATGTTTGTGGAATGACAACTACTTTCTGTTGCCTCTCGTGCACACATTGGCATTAATTAGCATTGATAGTTATTTGTTTGCTAATTCTGACACTTCTCTAAGGACATCATGTGCTTTATACTTTTGTACATCTTCACTGTGATTACTTTAAAGAATATATAAAGGGCTAAGTGGTTAAATATACATTACATTGGTAAGCATACCACATAGTAATCAACAAATTTATGTCATTAGTGTGGTCAAAGACTTGTAGTTACAGGACTTTGTTCAAAAATCTTATTTCCCTGAACAGGAAGATTCACTAAAGTAAACCAGATTTTTACTAAAGCCCAAGTCATGTCTTTATTGTGACTTAAACCAGAAAAGTACCAGTTTTAAAAAGTCTCATCTAATTTAGGTTTGGTGAACAAATACCTGTATGGAATATTAGAAAAGATTTCAATGTATATGTTGATTATGTTAAGAATCAGTAATTATTGCCCATGGTAACAACCAAGGTAAAGCTAGCTCCTTGTGAGATAAAAATCAAAATGGAGCCACGTGCCCACTGCTCATGCCTATAACACTAACAACTCAGGAGACTGAGATCTGAGGATCAAGGTTTAAAGCCAGCCCAGGCATGAAGTCTTTGAGACTATTACCTCCAATTGACTACCAAAAAGTCAGAAATGGAGCTGTGATTCAAGTAGTAGAGTGCTACCCTCGAGCTAAAAAGCACAGGGACAGTACCCAGACTCCCAATTCAAGCTCTAGGACAGACATGCATACACATAAAAATCGAAGTGGAGCAGAACACTTAGACCTTTTCAGTTGTCTACAGTTCTTTCCAAATAGAGCAGTATTGAGGTGCTTCTGCTTATTATTTACCTTGTACTAAAAGAAGACCTTGCTTTACTTGGTGTGGTAGGCAGAATTTTGAGATGGCTTCCATGAACACTGCCTGAATCACTCCTGTCATTATGTTACATTGTATGGGAATGGAAAATGGTGTGGTGAGCTTGAGCTTATCATGGAACTCTTAAAAGATCAAGATTTCCTCTGGCTAGTGGCAGAAGAAAAGTCAGATTGGAGGCCCAAGAAGATTGAATGCCCTGTGCTGACTGCAAGATGATGGGGGCCATGGCAGGATTGTAGGCAGTTTTTAATGTTGAGAGTGACTCTATTGACAGTTTGTCAAGAAATGGAAAGAGGAACTGCAGTGCTATGATCACTGCAAAAAACTAAATCAGGGCTGAGAGTGTGGCTTAGTGGTAGAGTACTTGCCTAACATGCAGGAAGTCCTGGTTTGATTCCTCAGTACCACATATACAGAAAAAAACTAGAAGTGGCACTGTGGCTCAGGTGGTAGAGTGCTAGCCTTGAGCAAAAGAAGCTAAGGACAGTGCCCAGGCCCTGAGTTCAAGCCCCAGGGCTGGCAAAAAAGGACGCTAAATCAACCATTGATCTGAGGGAGATGAGAAATTTTTATCCAGAGCCCCATAGCTTAATGACAACTCAATTTGGCCAATAAGCTGATTTCAGCCTTATGAGACATGGTGAGTCTGTCAGATTGTAACTTGTGAAAAACTAAGTTATAAATTGCTCTTGTTTGAAGCTTCTAAGTTTGAGGGTTATTTTTTACACAGCAATAGGAAACTAGTATACTCAGGAAATGCATTTATAAGTGATGTTGTCTTGAAAATATTCAGCTTTGCAGAGGTAGGCATGGGTCGCCAGGCTCATTTCCCCTTCGCTGAGATACAAGCATACTAGAGGACGTATTCAGGAAGGCAAGGACATGTTAGGTTCACCTGGGGACCTCAGCAGATCTAAGCCAGTATGAATCTAAAAGCAATCTTAATATTGATAGTTGTTCATTATTATTATTATCCATTGTGTGTTGGTCCTGGAACTTGAACTTAGGGCCTCTCACTCTGGCTTAGTTTTTCCTCTCAAGGTTGGTACTGTATGACTTGAATCACACCTCTACTTTTTAGCCTTTTGCTGGTTAGCTTCAGAAAAGAGTCTCATAGACTTGTCTACCTGGGCCGGCTTCGAATTGTGATTTTCAGATCTCAGCCTTGTGAGTAGCTAGGATGACTGGTGTGAGCCACCCAACTAACTTCTACATTAAAAAGTCACATGCCAATTCTTCCATGTAGCCTTGGAGTTCACTTGATTATACTTACAACTGAATCAAAGTGCAGTCCTCTGAGATATGACCTATATGTAGTGGCTAGAGAAGTAAAATACATCACAGAGAAATAAACAGGTCTGCAGGGATTAGGACGGTAAGTAGGAGGGAATGAGTGAAGATGAGGTTAAGAGGCTCAGGATCTCCTGTCAACACATTCCGTGGACATGTCCCATCTTATAAGCGCATTGTGAGGAATATGGTGGACTAAGGGACTTAAGACAGAATGAATGACTGGGAACTGGTGGCTCATACCTGTAATCCTAGCTGCTCAAGAGGATGAGATGTGAGGATTGTGATTAGAAGTCAGCACAAGCAGAAAAGTCCATGGGATTCTTTATCTCCAAGTATCAGGCAACAGCCAGAAGTGGAGATGTGGCCAGATTTCCAGGCTCTAAGTAGAACATTCTAGAATAGATGAGGCATCTTCATGTGGATACTTCAGGGAGTCCACAAGGCAGGGGCCATCTTGTGTAAATTCAAATTAAGGTCTTCACATGTAACAAAGAACACAACTACTTTATCCAGAGTAGAGCAATTGAGGAGAAATACCTCTAGAGGTCACTAGAGACCAGTAAAGGAGCCTTTGAGAGCCAAGTTCTTTTCAGGATCAAAATGGCTTCTCAGAGAGTCTCAAGGAACTTACGTGTAAAATGTACAGGTTTGAAAATGAAAAGAATATTCCCAAGGATATTTCTGAAAATGAAAAGCGTTAAGTTCCCAATGACCACCTCCCCATAAAGTTCTTCTGTAGGAATGGGAATTGACAAATTCCAAATAACTTGAATTTGCAAAGTTCTTGAATAAGAACAGTGAAAAATGAGGAGTAATTGGATAACAAAGAAGTTGAAGAGAAATTGTGAATCATTCAAGCCTCTGCATTCCACCGAGGACCTTACAGAGTGAGAGGATTGCTGATGCTTATTTCCCAGGATGCCCAGCTGAAGGTGTCTCTGTCTCTGCTTCTCTCTCTCTCCCTCCCTCCCTCCCTCTCTCTCTCTCTCACTCTCTCTCTCTCCCTCTCCCCCTCCCCCCACCCCCTCTCTCTATCCCTCCCTCCCTCCCTCTCATTCTCCCTCTCCCTCTTCTTCCTCCCTCCCTTCCTTCCTTCCTCCCTCCCTCCCTCTCGTTCTCCCTCTTCTTCCTCCCTTCCTTCCTCCCTCCCTCCTGGGGATGGAACCCAGGGCCAATATGTATGAGCAAGCATTGTCCTTCTGAGACACAAATTTATTCTGTCATGTTAATTTTTTAAAAATCTAGGCTGGCAAAGTTGAAATGGCAGCTATGCTATGCAAATAGGGACAAAGTGCAATTATGCAAATAAAATAGACTGTTGGAGACAGGGAGATGGAGAGGGAAGAAGAGGGAAAAGGAGAGAGGGAGGGAATGAGGGAGAGAGATTCCTGTGGATTACATATGACAGTTGAATATTCCCATTAAACCAATAGTAAAGAAATAAAACCCGACCATGTCAAAGGAAGTATAAGGAGACAAAACAGCATAAAGAGTAAGTGGCATATGTTAAACCGAGAGGAGAGTCAGTTTACCACAGAACTCTGGAAATGTGCAGCAGCTTCAGGTGGAAGACTGTGTGTGTGTGTATGTGTGTGTGTACGTATGTATGTGTGTACATGGCACACTCTTGCAGCTGGACAGTAGATAATCTGAGAGTTTGCATGAGAAATTAACCCCTCCATCTTCCCTCCTGCCCCATTCCTAAAACTTACTCTCTTGAAAGGTAAAATCCAGGAGCCTTAGGTACAGGTGGAGGCCCAGGTAAACTGCCAGAGAGAAAACCTGTGAGTTAAGAATGGTCCATATGTGGAGAACTCTAGGAAGTAAGGCATATGCCTGGTTTTGAACACATTTGATCCATATTTAAAACAGAGACTGGACATACACACCATATGCAAGACACTGAATCATTTGGCTCTCCAACAGCCTGGCTATGATATCATAGACTGCTATTTATTGAAATACCTAGTCTGTAGGTTGTATTTTCCTGTTTTGGCTTTCTGTTTCTGTGTTGTTGTTTTGAAATAGGGTATAGCTACAGAACTCAGACCCGCCTGGAACTCATTCTGTGGCCCTGGCTTACATCAAAGTTGTCATCCTCTTGTCTCAGCCTCCCAAATGCTGGGATTATAGATGTACACCATCATGCCCAGCCAAACCTGTTCCTTAATTCCAACATTAAAGTTATTTATCTTGGTCTGTAGGAGTGGCTTGCAGAGCACCTGCCTAACAAGCATGAATCCCTGAACCTAAATGCCAGTCCCTCTAGAAAAACACAATTATTTCGCTTCATCACTGACCTTCTTGCTTTCCTTCCCTTCAATTTTGCACCTAAAGCAAATGATTTGACCCCCCCCTTGATCCTGGCCTTATCTCATAGAAAGGATTTCCAGATTGCATTAGGAACACCCTAACCAACAAATTGACCCATGCCCTTCATTCCATGGGTGAGACCCGCCAGGCAGGAAATCTGTCTATGAAGCTGGAACTTCTAGGTAGACCTGCAATATGTTGCTGTTACAAAACAGTCAGCAAAAGGTATCTCAGAGATTCCTCCAACATGTAAAGAAGAGATGACACAAAGGGGAAAAGCAAACAAGCCGAGAGCCATTGGTAGATTTCACCTTTCCAAGACAGTGACTGATGGTAGTTTCTTTTTTAATTCTAGTTGACTTAGACTTCAAGTTTTTTCCTCTGCAATTCTGAACTCCTAAACAGTCTGAGTACCCAAAGGTTTATTTATTTATTGTTGGCATGGGGCTTGAACTCTGGGCCTAGGTGCTGTCCCTCAGCTCTTTAGCTCAAGCTGAGAGCTCTACCACTTGAGCCACATATATGGTGCCACTTCAAGTTTTCTGGTGGTTTACTGGATATAAGACTGTGATCCTCAGATCTCAGCCTCCTGAGTAGCTAGGATTGCCAGGTGAGCCTGCAGTGTACCCTTCCGAATCAAAAATGCAGGTGGACTAGGAGACACCCAGAAGCCCCTTTGAAATTATACCATATTTTTATTTTTTCCCATCTCCTCCTAGGCTATAGGCAGTTATTTTGCAAAAATGACTAATTCCTTCCTTCCTTCCTCTTCAAGGCTTACTTCAAGATGAGCTGGCTTGCAAGGTAATAGAATAAGTTTGAGGTCAGGCAGGGTGCATAGCTAGATCCTGTCTCAAAATTACCAGGGCTGGGGGATGGAGCATCGTGGTAGAGCACTGGCTGAGCATGTGCATGATCCTGGGTTCCATTGCCAGCACTGAAACCAATGCATGCTGGATTTCCTTTGGACAAGGTCTGATTTGCTTCAGACTATCTCCCTAGCTGCACGCTTCTCTGGCATTGGTCCTGCTGATCCTCTAACTCTAAAGTGTCCAGAACTTATTGTCAGATGCAATGAATCTCCTTTAGTGATTACTTAGCTGTTTTTGTACCAAAATTCAAGTAAAATGGAATTTTTGCCAGCCTGTAATTAATTCTAATTTTTAATAAGTTCCAAATCATTTGCAATTGACAGTCTTGACCATGGATTCATTCTAACAGCAAATTAATTGAGGAATAGTTATACAGATAAGATTTGACATCTTAGGTGAGATTTACAACTAATAGGGGATACTTTCAATTTTTCCATCTCAAATTTGAAGAGTCCACAAACAGATTTGGAAGACAAAAGAAAACAGGACATTAAGATGCACCTTCTCATGCAAGAGATGGGTCTCAGTTTTAAATCCATAGAAACATGAAAAAATATGCCATTTGAATTGGGGAATGTTCTAACGTGCACTTGTTGAGTGCTTTACTGTGAAGTAAAAACAAGAGCAAGTATAACTCTTTAATTGACTCATTTAATCCTCTAAAAGTCACTAGCTTTGGCTTTCCAGATGTGGAACCTAAGGTTCCCAAGGTCACTCAAATAGGTGCAGAGCTGAAAATGAACCTGTGTGACTCATGAATTAGGGACATTGGGACAAGGAGCTCATTGGCAATGATGTGGCTTCTTTGATGAGCAGAGACATCACAGCATATCTCAAACCAACATGCTTCAGTTGTCAGAGCCAGGGTTTCTACTTTGCCTTTCTGCACTGATCAGGCTACCACAGAACACTTCCACATTTTCTGACATGTCTGTACAATAGTAAAAAAGCTACTGAGTTGAGATTGAACTAGCAATTCTTTGTCAGCATCTGAAAAGTCAACACAGCCATATTTTCTAGTGTGTGTCTGTCCAAAAGCCCTAGGTTCTGCATCTGAATGGACCATGGCTTTATAGTGCTGAAGAGTTAATAGCTAATTGCTTAAAAATAACAAATCCTCCAAAATAACTTATTTGAACTTAAAGGACATTCCTTTAGAATGATGATCTCTTCGGTAGATGCTGCTACTAACCAAGTGTTATGGTCTCCTTCCTTAGGAGACCCAGTGAGACACTCTGTAAGTCTAGGGCTTCCTATTGTTTTATGATTATTACATGAAGGATAAGAAGCAGCAGCGGGAGGAGAATGAACCCTATCAAGTGTCTCCACCTTAGTCCACAGCCTCAGCCTGTCAGACAAACAAACCTAGAACTTTTAGAAAGAAAGTTTTTGTTTCTTGTTATCTAGCACTGCTGGGGAATGAACACAACACCTTAAGAATACTAATCAAGCACTCTACCATGATGCTACATCCCAAGCCCATGGTCTTTTTCTTTGGTTTCATTTTTGTTGTTGCTGTTATACTTTGAGATAGGGTCTTATTATATAGCCCAATGGGGTCTCAAACTCATGTTTTCTTGCCTTAGCTCCTTGAAACTGTATAGATTACAGGTGGCTGTTACCATGCCTACTCCTAACTGGAGCTTCTATTTTGCTTTCTGAAATCAATCCAAAGATGGCTAATAAACAAGCTTCAGAGTCTTCTCCTCTACTTCCACAACAAAAGTTGATTCTGATGGATGAAAGGGACAAAAAGCTTCATGTGTCCCTCAGAGAAATGATTCCTAACTTTGGATGTACATTGAAGACAGGTGGAAATTTAAGTTACAAATGTCCAGATCATCTCCTCCATGGAGATTTTGGTGTTTGTGTCCTTTGCGACTCAACCTGGGTGGAAAGACTTTTTCAAGTTCTTGTGACTACTCTGTAGCCAGTAGATCTTGACCTCCATCTGCCACCAGTGGGAGCAAAGTAGGCATTTTTAAGCTTCATTTGATTCTATAATTGTTCTATATTCTATTTTCTTATGATTGACTATTTTTGACTATCATAGAAATCTCTCAAATAGAAATTGGACAACAGTAACTGCAATTTCAGATGTGCCACTAGCCTGACTGCCTAGTCCCCTGTGGACTACCGTGATTTTTTTTTTTTGTTTAAAGCATCATACAATTTTAGTGCAGAATTAATTGATCTTCAGGATTCATAATGGACATTAAGAGCAAAAATTTCAAAAAGTTAAGTATGCATGAAATTCTTATCAAAAAGCTTTATAAGGACTTCAGTAAACACTAAACATCTAAGGAAATTCTCTTAAAATCAGTCTTTTAAAAAATGCTCTTAAACATCATTGAATTTTCTAGAAAAAAATCTATTATTTAAAAAGTGTTGTGCCAGGTCCTGGTGGCTCATGCTTATAATCCTAGCTACTCAGAAGACTGAGATCTGAAGATCGTAGTTCGAACTAGCACAGGCAGGAAAGTCCATGAGACTCTTAACTCCAATTAACCACCAGAAAACTGGAAGTGGCGCCGTGGCTCAAAGGTTATTATACTAGCCTTGAGCCTTGAGCAGAAAGAGCTCAGGGACAGTGCCTAAGCCCCAAGTTCAAGCCCCACCATTGACCAAAAATAAAAAAGTAGTAACGTTTGTTTTTCAATCTGATAGTTTTGGCAATAGTCAAACAGACTACTTGCTAGGTCTAGTCATTGTAGAACATTAATTACAGAAGTAGTAGCATGTTCTTTAAAATTCTAATGAGAAAATAACAATTTATATTGAAATTTAAGCTTTTAGTAGCTCTGGTAGGCTTGGTCTTTACTAAGTAGTTATATTAAAGTTAGACTAAAGTTAGACTAAAGGGAGAGAATTTGTCCTTTTACATTGAAATAGCCAAGTAAAAGCTTTTGTCTGCCCCCTTAACATCCAAGGCTGTTGGTCTTTTTAAAGTTTTGCCAAGGTACCCATGGCTCATGCCTGTGATCCTAGCTACTTAGAAAGCTGAGATCTGAAGATCACAGTTCAAAGCCAGCCCAGGCAGGAAAGTCTGTGATTCTTATCTCCAATAAATCATCCAAAAAGCCAGAAGTGCCACTGTGGCTCAAGTGGTAAAGCACTAGTCTTGAACAACAGAAGCTCAAGGAAAGGGCACAGTCCCAAAGTTCAAGCCCCAGGACCAGCAAAAATCATTCAGTCAATCAATAAAACTTTTTTCTGGAAGAGAATACTGCCTCTGACAGGGTCAGAAAGTAATACTCAAGCTTAATTTAGATCTTGCATTTTTCCTATTTTTCCTGTTCTAAATGAAAAGATAATTTTCTTCGAGTTTCAGAATTTGCTCTCTATGCTAGCATCCACCCAAATTGAAACATAGCATGCCTCTTTGTCTTGTTTGAATCTTTAACATTCTTTGACTTGTTTTTACCTTTTATGACTTCCTTTGTTCAAACCTGTGGCCCCAATCCACATTTCTGGGCCCGAAATCTTCTTTTGTTGAAAAGCTTTGCTATGAGAACAGGTATAGCTTACCAGTTCTCAGCTGAGGTCCCATCCAACTTCTCATTTCCCCACCAGCAGCAGCGCCAAACGGTCTCCTCTTCTCAGGATATGTGTAGAGAAGACTAGCTGGTGAACTTCCTGAAATAGGTCTTGTTACCATCAGCGGAACCTCACCCAGATTTTGCAGAAGTTTATGTAAGAAGGAAGGAACTTGTGACTTCTTAACTGTTGCCAAATCATTTATTGACTATGCTTTAAAATTTTGAAACTAAAATTGGGGAAAGAGCCAAGTATAAAATGATTTACACAGAGCCCAAATGTAATATATTTTTTGTGAGTGGGTATGTGTATGTGTGCATGGTGTGTGTGTGTGTGTGTGTGTGTATGGTGGGGAGTGTGTGTTCCTACAATTAGTTTTAGAAAGCTCAATGGGACAGGGAGTGGGAGAAAACGAGAACAAAATTCATGTTCGTAACAGTATTTTAAGTTTATTCTTTTGGAAAAAAATCTTTATGATAGACTTGTAAGGAATTTAGTGTTAGGTAAATGAAAAGGGTAGGTTTAATTAGGTAGCCCAATAAAGAGAACACCACGTGGTATTCAGGCAGGAATGTATTACCGAACTGCGGCCCCATTTGTGTATGGCGGAAGGGCAAGCTGAGGTCCCACCAGGGTTTAAGTAGGGAAGAGCCGGGACAAGGTGAGGGAAGGTGTGGCACCGGATACGGATATGACGTCAGGGCCTGGGACCCTCCCACAGTCTGATGGGAGGCCCAACTGGGGTGGCCCAGGATGTGACCTTGGAGGAGGGAGGTGACTGCCTCCAGGTGTGACAGTTACCTAGGTGGAGACTTAGGAAGTGGTGGGGAGGTCAGGGCCTATATGGCAGGGGGAAGACCTCACATTTAGGATTTACCAAACTCATCCGTGGTTGTATAATTCCCATGAGCATAGTTTCAGTGTTCTTTCACACATTTCTGAGACAGCCCAGAGCACCAGTGTGTGGGCCATCCACTAGGCAGTGCAAAGAAGGTGTGCTCTCCATGGGTATCCTTGTACTTAGTACCTGGTATGTAATATGAGCTCAATAAATGTTCACTGAATGAATGGATGAATGGATGATAAAATTTCCTTTTCCTGATTTAGTCTGATAAAGTGAGTTAGAAGCTGTTAGAAGCAAGGCTTTTGGAGAGTTACCCAAGAGTCTGTAGGGCTCAGCAAACTCCAATCTTGGAGCCAAATCTGGTCCAGAAGTGCCCAAGAAATTCCACAGATGAAGACTTGCAAATTGATGGATGCAAAAGAATATTACCTTCAATCTCTAATTAATCAAAAGATCATCCCCCTCAAAAATAATTCTCCTCATTATCAGGTGAATATTACAAGACTGCCACCAGTTATTATTATATTTTTAATGTCTTAAATAAGTGTGGGAATTAGTTTTTCTCATATTATGTAAGTACATACCTAATTATATAAGATATTTGACTCGGCTAAGAAAAAGTCTAAAATATTTATTATCTATACTTTCAAAAAGACTGTTTGCTGGCCACTGGCCAGATGAATGATGGAAATGGGAAGTAATGTTTTGTTTTGCTTTACACCCCCTGAAAGGAAAAAAGCCACATTGGGCAGGAGTAATGTGTGTGTGTGTGTGTGTGTGTGTGTGTGTGTGTGTGTACATATATAGACTATGGGAAAGCCTTGTTATGCAGTAATGCCTTTCATAAGTCATAGAATGGCTTGGGTGGCCATTTCTATAGTGACCTCTATGGGCTAGTCTGGAGTCATTTCAAGGATCTCAGTTCAAAGCCAGCCTGGAACAGAAAAGTTCATGAGACTCTTGTCTCCAATTAACCAGCAAAAAGCAATAACTTGGATTCTTATAAAACATACATACCACAAACACACTCACTCACATATACCTATACACATACAGACCAGGCAAACTCATGAAAGTGCAAGAAACTAGGAATGTATGGAGAGCTGAGAGGTCTCTAGTCATGGCGGTCCTCACTCTCTGAACCTCATCGTCCAAGTTCACACTCTTTGCTGCTCTTTAGAAAAATCTATACCTTTTTCCTTTTCTGGTCCTGGGGCTTGAACTTAGGACCTGAGCGCAGTCCCAGGAGCTTTTATGCTCAAGACTAGCCCTCTACCACTAATACAGCCTCACTTCTGGCTTTCTTGATGGTTAATTAGAGATAAGAATCTTATAGACTTTCCTGCCCAGGCTGACTTCAATCCTTGATTATCAGATCTCAGCTTCTTGAGTAGACTGGATTATAGTGAGCTACTGGTGCTTATTGGTAGTTGTTTATCTTATTTTTAATATCTAAACATACCTTTTATTTTATAATAGTTTTAGACTTTCAGTAATGTTAGAGGTAAAACAGAATTCCTTTGAAGCCCACATCCAATTTTTCCTAGTGATGCTATATTACTAAAGTACATTTGTCATAATTAGTGAATCAATATTGATCTGTTTTTATTGCGTAAACTCCATACTTTATTCAGATAGCATTAGTTTGCTTCTAATGCCTAGGATACTACTTTACATGACACAATCACATTTTCTGTCTCCTATGAACTGTGACAGTGGCTCATATTTCCTTTGATCTTTTTGATCTTGACAACTGTGAGAAGTGCTGGGTAGGTGTTTAGTAGAATGTTCCTCAATTGGGGTTTAGCTGATGCCTTTCTTGTGATTAGACTAGAATTATGATGTCTACACCTTGGACTGGGTGCTCCCTGAGGGCAAATACTGTCATCCTTTCTTTTTATTATTATTTTTAAATGGTGGTACAAAGGAGTTGCCACTTAACAGTTTATGGGTATAATATATCTCGATCAATGTCACCCCTTTCAATCAAGAATCTACAAAACTAGAGTAGAGGGAAGCAGCTGGGTAAGGGAGGGATGAGTGAGAATGTTGAAAGGTGTGACACAGATCAAATACTATAATTTTATCCCATTGTATTCAGCCTGGTGGCTGTGGTAGAGGAGAGACAAGATGTTACTTTTTCTTTTGTCGGTAGTGGGCCTTGAACTCTGGGCCTGGGTATTGTCCCTCAGCACTTCAGCTCAAGGCTAGTGCTCTACCACTTGAGCCACAGAACGACTTCTGGTTTTCAGAATGGTTTATTGGATGTTTCCTGCCCAGGCTGGCTTTGAACCGTGACCCTCAGATCTTAGTCTCCTGAGTAGCTAGGATTACAAGTGTGAGCCACCAGAGCCTGGCTACTTTATTTTTTTGTCAGTTGTGGGACTTGAACTCTGGGCCTGGGTGCTGTCCCTGCACTCTTCAGCGCAAGGCAAGCGCTCGACCACTTGAGCCACAGCGCCACGTCCAGTTTTCTGGTGGTTTATTGGAGATAAGAGTCTCACAGACTTTCCTGCCCGGGCTGGCATGAAAATGCGATCCTCAGATCTCAGCCTCCTGAATAGCTAGGATTACAGGCATGAGCCACCGGCACCCAACTCCAAGATGTTTCTTAAATAAAGAGAGGAACTGAAGGAGATAGAAAAAAGAACAGTGTAAGGAGAAAAAAGGATTTCATACATAAATTATAGCTGAACCTTCTGCAGAATTTACCCTCTTATTTCAGGGCACAGGTATTTATGAACCTATTTCTCTCTCCCAGGAATCATAAGGACTCTGGCTATTTTTATTTCTTATAGGAAAAAAGGGAAGTAAAAAGTTTTTAAAAGTTAGGTCAAATTGTCTCCCAACCAAGTGAAGGATTACAAAGATCTATAAAAACTTATCAATTTGAGGGTGCTGGTGGCTCACGCCTGTAATCCTAGCTACTCAGGAGGCTGAGATCTGAGGATCACGGTTCAAAGCCAGCCTGGGCAGGAAAGTCCACGAAATTCTTATCTCCAATAAACCACCAGAAAACTGGAAGTGGCGCTGTGGCTCAAGTGGTAGAGTGCTAGCCTTGAGCTGAAGAGCTGAGGGACAGCGCCCAGGCCCTGAGTTCAAACCCCATGACTGACAAAAAAAAATTATCAATTTGAATAATTGAGGACACTGAAAAGTACAATCTATGAGGCTTACAAATCTAGGATTAGCATGGGGGGGAATATTCATAAAGGACAATTTCTGTCATTCAAGCTAGTTCTTCACAAAAGTTTTCATTTGATGGTGGCCTCATAAGCTCCTGTGTTTGTAGTTCTCTCCTTCCAACATATTTTATCTTCTTTTAATTCTCTTTTCCGAGTCTTCATATCTTTAGAAGTGGTGCTTGTAGTATTGGAGAAAACCAGTTTGGAGTCTTCCTTGCTGTATCTGATCCCCAAGGAACTTCAGAATCTCCCTCAAGAGTCAGAAAAAAAGGGAAGACCCAACTATGAAGAACCTAGCCATAAAAGAAATGCAAATCAAAACAACATTGAGATATCACCTCACCCCAGTTAGAATGGCAAAAATCAAGAACTCTAATAACAATAGATGCTGGAGGGGATGTGGACAGAAGGGAACCTTACTTCATTGTTGGTGGGAATGTAAACTTGTGTTCAACCACTTTGGAAAGCAGTATGGAGGTTCCTCAAAAGACTTCACATAGAACTCCCCTATGACCCAGCAATCCCACTTTTGGGCATTTACCCAAATGTTTACAAACAAGACCACACTAAAGCTACCAGCACAACAATGTTTATTGCAGCATTATTTACCATAGCTAAGATATGGAACCAACCCAGATGCCCCTCAGTAGATGAATGGATCAAGAAAATGTATATATACAAAATGGAATTCTATGCCTCCATCAGAAAGAATGACATTGCCCCATTTGTTAGGAAATGGAAAAACTTGGAAAAAATTATATTAAGTGAAGTAAGCCAGGCCCAAAGAAACATAGGTCCCATGGTTTCCCTTATTTGCAATATCTAGTATATCTGAGTCAAGCGAAAAAGGTCAGATAATGTGATGTTAGGAAAATGAACCCTTAGATATGTATTTTAATGTTTTTTTCTTTCATGCATGTGTTTCTAACGCATTTATAAGATTATTTCTTTGTTGCTTTGTATGTCCCTCCCCCACAGTATAACCCCCACTTTCACTATATTTGATATCAGTATAACTTGTGGAGGAGATGGGGAAAAACAAGTTGTTTAAGGATTCAGGTGGACCTGTTGCAACAATGAGAAGTACAAATTGTCATGTCAAAAACGAGCTTTACAATGTCGGTGGGGGGGGGGGAAGGATTGGGTTGGGGGGGGGGGGGAGGCTGGGAAGGGAGGTGAGGGATAAACAAAGGAGGAGGTTGCAATGCTTGGTAAGAAATGTATGCATTATCCTGCCCATGTAATTGTAACCCCTCTGTACAGTATGTTCACAAATAAAATATAATAAAATAAAAAAAGAAATTCACAGTGCTGCAAAAGTTAGTGAAATACATATATTTGTGAAACTGTGTTTTTATGGGAGTTTTAAGATAATTTCAGTTATTAAAACACAACCTATTTTTTTCATAACTTACCCAATGAGGACCAAATTGCTTAGGAAAAAAAAAGAATACCATGGAACAGTAACCTTTTGCTCCTCCCAGCCTAGGTAGAGGATTTTAAGCTTAAGCTTAAAGCTATGAATATTGCAAAGCTAAGATCAGGAGTTCTCAATGGCTAATCAAAATACAAGTTAAACTTTGAAAAATAAAACTAAATAAAAATTAGTTAAAACAGAGCCAGGTGGAAAATGTTTAAATAGGAAAATATAGGTCTAAAATATTTGATATGATTCTCAATCCATCAACTCAAATATACAGAAAGACTTGATTTTCTGTTACTCCATTTTTCATGTCTTTACGTTTTCATCCTACTTAACTCTGGAAGGAAACTCAGAGCTTGGGATCAGGGAAGGTGGGGAAAGTTCTCATTTCTCAGGGGCTGGGCCTCATTTCTGGGTCTGATAGACCAATTAGACTTGTGGTAGTTGAGGGGTAACACAATTGATTTCTTATTTTAACTCCTTCATTCCAATTCCATATAGAGCTGGTAGGTTCCATCTTTTCTCAGGTTCAACAGTTCTTCCAAGGTGTCCGTTAACTTTCTTCCCTTCCCAATTCATTCACTTCTCTTTCTTTGCATTCCTAGAGCCTCTTGATTAGCTTTACTTCTACAAATGCTCCTGTGGTTCCTTAAGACAATCTGTCATCGAGAGGACAAAATCCAAATAATTTGCTGAACCTGAACATGACTCTCAAAGTAGTGTGTACAGAGCTTACAACTCTGCATCCATATGGAATCACCCTTGAGATTCAACATCCAAAGCCTGTGTAATAGTTCAAATTCAACCAGAAAGCCTGCAGTGCAGCCCAGGCACAGGTGTTTTTAAAAGCTGTACAGGTAAATTCAAGGTGCAGGCAAAGTTAAGAATCATTGTAACAAGTGGGGGAGTTGATACCTGAATGACTAGAACTGTCTCATGATAAACATCCTCTCTGCTGAGATATTCTAGTATTATCTACACACTGAGAACTCATTCTGCAATTGTGACCTTTGTTGTTGATAGGACAGGATCATCTCCTACCTGTGGGTTTGTATGGGGAAGAAACTATAAGCCACAAATTTAGACTCATGGAGGTCAATTGCATCCATGCTAGCATATCAAACAAATAATAAAAATTCAATTAAGGGTATATTTATAGTAAACTATACCAGATATTCTTTCCTCATTTTTTTGTTGTTGAGATGGAGGCAGGACTGTAATGAGCTGCAGACTGGTGAGTTGGCTACACAAAAAGATCCTGTCATTATCTCCATTTTCTCTCTCTCCCACAACAAAAAGAGAAAAATAAATTTTTTTTGGGGGGGGGAGAAATTGACCATGCCCAGAAGTATTGCTGTCTGCCATCTTTATGGTACAAGCTAAGCATGCCCAGAAATACTCCTATCCACTGTTTTTAATTACTGAACACATGCTCCATGACCTTAAACGAACCATACCCAGGAATGTGTCCTGCCATTTTTCCCTTCTTAAACTACGACCTTAAATTGAACATGCTCAGTAATGTAGACCTTACATTAAGCATGCTCAAGAATGTGCCCATTCCCAAATTGATTTCATGACTAAGAATAGAGCCTTTGAACAAAATCTCTAAGTTTCCAGCGTTCAAGGAGAGAACTGCTTTTTTGGCATTCCTCTGACATGCCGCAGGTGATTTTCAATTATTTTCTTTCTCATTGTATTTATTGGCTTTGCACTCACAAATACATTTATTTTTCTCCATGGACATCCACTGCTTGAATAACAGTATCAAAGAGCAACTATCCTTGACATCTTAATAAAATCATAAAAAATTGGAATATAACAAATGTCTCAAAATAGGAATGTAATCAGAGTTCTGATTTATGAGTTTGTAAATTGCACATTTTATTTTTTACAGATCCAAGATGTTCAACCATATGTGGTTCTCTTAAGTCTATAGAAAGTACTATATTTAAGGCACTTACATGCAGCAAACTCATTGCATACAAAGTCTGCTCCATTCTGCTCCATCACTAGGACCTTCAAAGAATTTCAGGGTGCCTGTAAATCCTTGCTACTCAGGAGGTTGAGATCTGAGGATCATGGTTTGAAGCCAGCCCAGGCAGAAAGTCTGTGAGATTTTTTATCTCCAATAAACTACTCCCTAAAACAAATCTGCAAGTAGAGGTGTGGCTCAAGTGGTAGAATGTTAATTTTGAACAACAAAGCTCAGGGACAGTGCCCAGGTCCTGAGTTAAAGCTCCGAGAACAGGACAAAATAAAAAGAACAAGGAAGGAAGAAGGAGGAGGAGGAGGAAAGAGGAGGAGGAGCAGGAGACAGTGATGAATTGCCTATTAGTGGTGCTATTCAAATTTTCATGTATGTAAAAATCACTTTGATACCTGGGGCACTTGTTCAAAGACACATTGTGACCACATAGGTCTGGGATAAGACTTATGGATATGTATTTCTGAGAAGCTCCTAGAAGATTCTCTTGCTGCTCCCTGGGGGTCACATTGAATACCAAGGAATTAGCACCCAGTCTGTTTCTATACTCTGTGCTTACCTTCCCTCCTCCTCCAGTTGGATTTTAGTCTTCACTCCCTGCCAACAGAGTTCAGCATCAACTGATTGTAACTTCCATTTTCTTTGGCAGTCATGGGGCTTGAATTCAGGACCTGAATGCTGTCCCTGAGCTCTTTCACTCAAGACTAGCGCTCTACCACTTTGAGCCACAGCACCACTTCTGGTTTTCTGAGTAGTTTATTGGAGATCGGAGTCTCATGGACTTTCCTGCCTGGGCTGGCTTTGAACCTCAATCCTCAGATCTCAGCCTCCTGAGTAGCTAAGATTACAAGTGTGAACCACTGGGGCCCAGCTTGTAATTTCCATTTCTCTCAATTAAATGGGCATATTGCAATCCCTATCTTCATCTCAGTGGATCGTCGACACCACAGACAATTTCTCCTGGGTTTTCTTCCATCTCTCTGCACCCTTCTTTTCATGCTCCCTTTCAGGCTCATCTTTATCCATCTTCCATGAAAGATTAGAATTATGTAAAGTTCAATTCTGATCATCTCCCCCTAGGCCAGTGGTTCTCTGCTGGTCTATACAGGTTAGCTGAGAATTTATTCATGAAACGATGTTGATTCAGAATGGTACTTTAGGGAGAGGTTTCTTCTCACAATACATGTAGACATCAATTCCTCAATGAGAAAAGATAGGAATGTGTCCCTCTTCCCCCTTCTTATGCTTCTCATGGAGAGTGGAGGGACTTGTTGGATTGGTGACAGTGAAGAAATGTCTCTCTGTTCCCTCCAGTTTCCTGTTTTTGTAGTATAGCCTTTTCATAAGCAGAGTATACTGTTTCTGCTGCTCTAGACATGCTCGGGGACAGGAAGCCTTTGCTTGTATTTCTCCTTTTATACTTGTAACTGGCTGGATCAACTCAACTCAATTGAGTGGAGGGATTTGGAGAGTTGTAAAAGGCCAATTCCAAGCCAGGGCCAACAGATTCAGCAGATAATAGCTCCTCACCTCACCTGTGTCTAGTGTGTATTGCTTATCTGTCAAGATGCAGAAGCCACAGGATCCTCCTGCCCCCAACTATTCTGAAACCACTAGACTATAAGGAACTATAAATTCCCAGCTGAGCTTCACCAAGGCTGAGCTTGGTATGACCTTGGGCCTTCTCCATTGAGAAGGCTCACCCCGATGATCGTGTTCTTGGAAGAAACAAAACTTTATGATATCCTCAATGTGGTATTTCAAATGAAGTTTTAGGGAAACAGGCTCCATCTTGATGACTTTAAACACATATGTGACAACAGAGAAGTCTCGTTCTGCCTAGAGTCACAGGAAACCACAGGAGAGGGCGGGGTCATTGAGTTTTATGGAAACCAACATCTTAATTCTGGATATCTTTCTCCTCCTCCTACACCTCATCCTCCTCTTCCTCCTTTCTTTTCATACTCTTTCTCCTCCATTTCTGCCTCTTCTTTCTCCTCCTTCTTCATCTCCTCTACCTGTTCCTCTTCTGTCTCTTCCTTCTTCTCCACCACCCACACTTCTTCTTCCCCCTCCTCCTCTTTATTTGTCCTCCTAAGGATATCTGAAAATTACCACTAGGCTACCAGGACTTCCCCCTTTCCATCCAGTTCTGACCAGAAGATTTCTGGGGTTTTCCCCTCCTCCTCCTCCATTTCCTCCATCTTGTCTTCCTCTTCCTCATTCTTTACCCTCTCCTCTTCCTCCTCCTCCTCATTGGGAGGTCTGCCAGCTACCACAAGGGCACCAAGACTTCCTCTTTCTATGGAGATCATATGAGGCTATTTACAGAAGGCACTCATTGTGAGACACTGACTCAAATCGCCTCAGTCTGCACTTTTTCACAACTTTTCATTAGTACACATCATCAAAAGGGGGATGGATACACATGGAAAGAAATGAAATCACTGAAATGCCACCCCAAACATATTAGAAATAAATGATCTCCTGATATTAGAGTTGGCTTTAGGCAGAGCAGCAGGTTTTAACCCCATGTTTGAAAATGGAGACAGGCACAAAGGATATGAATTTAGATGTGGCAAGAGTCACTGTGTTCATTATAGATGATCATGTGCAAGGAAGCAGGTGGGGCATCACTAGACGTGTGAGAAAAACAGATACATTTTAAACCCAGAATAGGTACATAACCACCTTCTGAAAACAATAATCCACCTGCAACCATGGCTGCCTTATTTTCATTCTTGAGTATGTCTCGAGAATTGCTGTGGGTGTCTAGTGCCAAAAAGAAATGAAAGGGAAGGATAGACAAAAAAATGAAGAGTGGGAAGGAAAGAAAACCTAAAGTCGCATGGAGTTGCCCTGCTATCATTTTATTCTCTCTGCCCCCAGGGCTCGTTCCACACAACCTCATCAGGGGGTTGGGCCTCTTCCGCCTTTATCTCACCATCCTGTACTTTTCAGATGCTACAAGCAATTTCCTAATGTTGTTAAGGTTCAAAGGCTCAGCCATCCATCAGAAGCAACTGGCAACCTGCCCCAACACTAACCATTGCCAGGGTCTAGCAGCCAGATCTTGGAGGACAGGTGAGTTCTCCTACCTTCTCTGATCACTCTTCCAAATACCCAGTGTCCTCTGTTGACATCATATGAGAAAGAGGCAAAGGAAGAAAAGCCCCCATCTCACTCCAGCCCCATTTAAAATCCAACCAGCAGGACATTATTTTAAACAACTAGGTATTGAAAATAACTAGCAGAATGTGTGAGCTAGTCCTCTCATTCACCTCTTTCACTTGGAATTCCAATGAAAAGGAGGAAGTAAATACAAGCTGTAAGGAAAGGGGAAAGGCCTCATCCAAAAGAGCAGTGAGTGTCATGCTTTCTTTGAGATGGCAAAAATGCCCATGTTTTGAGATCATTGCATCCCTCATATATTCCCTATGCCCCAAGTAGATTGAAGAGACTTCTGGACTTAAGAAGGTTTAGACAGATAGAGTTGCAAATAGACCCTAGCCTGGGGCTTATAGAATTTGGCTGCACCAAAGTCATCTTTTCCCTCTTTTGCAAAAGGTACACTCTTATTTGGCCTGTTTTACTCAGCCGTGACTCAAGGTGCCGCTTCACCTTGGCTTGGATCCTCAAAATTCCTAAGTCTTGCTGGAGTATATTATCTATTCGACAAGAAAGAGCACCCTCACTCGGCCCATGATTGAAAGGGCTGGTCGTGAAACCTTGATGGTGAAGTAGGAATCATGGTGAATCTGGGAATCCTTTCTGGGGACAGCATCAACCAGAAAAGTGCTGCATTCACAGCCTTTGGCAGGAACCTGGGAGGGCTTTTTCTCTAACACCATAAATACTGCAGAAAGTCATGGGCTCCAGGTCCTGGTAGGCTGAAGTGACAGCTTTTGATTTGAGCATCTTTGTTCGTCTCTAGTCCTGCAAGCCTCCACAGATAGCCCTCAAGATAGAAGAGAAATCTAACCAAAAAAGCATCTGTTGGTTGTTTTCCTTAATCAAACCACTGTATTGAAGCCTATGTTCAAATATGGTTTCAGAGTTACATTATTTTTAGTTTCCCTTCTTCTTAATCCATTTTAGAAGATGCCTGACTTGTCTTCAAGTCATTTGTGGGTTACATAGGACCAAAAATAATCCAAACTTTATATGTGTCAATACAAGAAAATAAATAACTGAGAAAGATAGTTTTAGTGCTCTCTCAGCACAGAAGAAGAAAGGAATCTATTAAGCCCAGTAAAACTAACAGAAATTGTTTCTAGCAACTTCATTACCTCTAGCATTCCAGACACTGATTTGGAGATTTGTTATGCTTAGGAATTGATTAAATATCCTTTGGAAATAATTTTTAAATGTTTTTTATTGTAAAAATACTGTATAGAGGGGTTACAGTTACATGAGCAAGGTAATGAGTACATTTCCCATCAAGCATTGTTGCCTCCGCCTTTGTTTTTCCCCTACCATCCCTTTCCTCCCACCTCCACAACTATACTCCCTCCTCCCCCCCGAAATAATTTATGTACTTATGTATTCCAAGCTACTGTTAAAGTAAAACTTTTGGCCTTTCTATGTGTAAGAAAAATACACTTTCTCCAGACCAATGCTCCAAGGTTTGAATTTATGCACACTATTTTCCAAATGGTACAGGTTACTTTGTGGGTGATTTCTTTCATAAAGCAGATTAGCTAGGTTTTAAACTTTGAACTTAATTTAGTTATTCCAAAATTTATTCCAAAATTGTCTTAAGAATGTCTCGATCTAGGATGGACATGATGACTCAGAACTATAATCCCAACTACTTGTGAAGCAGAGTTTTTTTTGAAGCTAGTGCAGACAAAAGGTTAGTGAGACTCCCCATTTCAGTAAACCAGACATTCCCATGAGCCCAGCTATATTGGAGGCTCTAGTAGGAGGATTGCAATCTGATGTTAGCCCTGGGAAAGCCCCACAAAATCCCTACCTGAAAAAATAATTTAAAGAAATGGAACAAATGTGGATGGCTAATCGGTAGAGTACCTACCTAGCAAATGCATGGCCCTGAGTTTAAGCCCCAGTACTGCTAAAAATACAAAGAATATTTTGGTCATTTCTATTTTTGAATATGGAAGATAAAGTTCAAAACTGAAGCTTTCTCATTGTTAAGGTTTGTCAGCTTCTGCATTCTTCCCTCCTTGTTTTCCTACTCACAGAAATGTGAAGAATTTAGATGTCACCCATCTAATTTTCATCCCTGAGAACTATAAATACATTCTCAATTTTCCTCTTGGGTCTACTCGAAAGACCATCTAATTCTGGTGTATCAGGACTGCAGATATTTATAGGCATACATCATACTCAGCAATGCAGTTGAAGAAATTAGTTGAGGCTACTTTCCCCCTTGATACAGTATTTTGCAATAGAGATAAAACATTTCAGCAGACAGCTTATCATCTAAGGCTATTAAAGTAGATTATTTTAATTTTCCAAGTATCCCATGCTCCATAGATGGTATGGATGTTTATTCTCTGGAAAACCCATCAACAGTTCCATGGGAAATCAGCAAGGAAGCAGCAACTACCTGTCTAGTGCCAACATTTGAACTGAATAGGGCACTAGATGATACTGAAGCAATTTGTTGAGGACTTTCTTGAGTTTTTATTTCACTAAATTAACTCTGCTGCTGGGTGGTATAGGCAAATCTTGAGTGTTTTGTTTTTACTGTATATCTGAGTATAATAGTATTTCCGAAGCCTAGAAGTGCAGTTTGTCTCAATTAGATGAATATGTATCATATAATAATAATAATCACAATTTTCAGGTGAATCAGCATCTTTGTTCTTTCTTTGCCATCTTTCCCCCCAACTGTATGGAGACACAAATGAGACTTGATACATTACATAAATGTCATCCTTTCAACTCATTTGTCATATGTTGGTGACTTTCCTCTTATTTCAAAACACTTTTTTGGCAAAACATTGGTATGAAAAATCAAGAAGCCATTCATCTCTTGGTTAGCTAGGAAGTCACATTTTACAAAGAAGAGTTAAACTGTTTCCTTAAACATCCGACTGTAGGCCACATGATTGTCTGTGGCCAGAGCATTCTTTAGACATTGCCAGAAGTAGGGATGAGCCTGTGGATTGGTGGGCCACTCGAGGACAGAACTCCCGCAGAGCCTCTTCCGGAGCTGGAGAAACTTGGACTTCTTCAGTGGCTTCTCGAGGAATATCAGGATAATCACATCTAGCTTTTCATCCATGAGCCTTTGATGGGACAAGTAAAATGCAATCTTAAAGCTCTCGGTCTTCGCATACTTGTCTGTCATCACAAACACTGTCTTTTTGCTAAGCTGTATGCTCTGGGAAAGGTTTTCCAGAACTGGCTGTCCTGGTAACCAGTCTCTTTCCTCAAGACATAAATTAAATTTTTTCTCTCTTGGATCTTCCAATCTGGCCACTAGCTCATCCAAAACCCACTCTGTCACAGCGGGGTCTTTAGTGTCATATACAATAAAAGCATCATAGCAAGAATCTGGTGAGAGTAGACGCCTATATCCCTTTATCTTAGCCTTGCAGAAATGGTAACAATACCACACATCCCAGAAATAGAGGTGACTTGCTGTCATAAACACCATCAGAAAGAGGGCGAAAGATAGGGAACATGAGAAAAGAATCAGATTCGTCAGATCTAACTCACAGGTATACAGATCCAGAGACAGCACACTCTGACCTTTGTGTGCCCCTGGTCCCACACAAGTCACCTCTGTGGCCAGGAAAGGAATAGTCACCTGTGTGTGATTAACCCACCAGACAAACCAGACAGCATCGCAGGTGCACAGAAAGCGATTATGATGCAAAAGTAACGTGTCCAGATTGTTGAGGACATTTTCTGGGAAGCTAGTCTTCTGGATAATCTGGATTTTATTCGAACTGAGGTCCAGGTGTCGCAACTGAAAAGCATCTTCTAGAAAATACTTTGTTAGATGCCTGATTTGATTGCTACTAAGAATCAGTGTCCGGAGATTTTTGGAACAGTTGGATAATCTGTTAGGAACAGTTGCCAACTGGTTGTGGCTGAGGTCCAAAGTTTCCAGATTCCTCAGGAACTGGAGTTTCCCCCAGTTGAAAGATTTGAACCTATTGTGAGCCAAGGACAGAGACTTTAAATTTGGAGGCATACCATTAAAAACTTCAGGAGGCATGAAACTCAGGGAATTTCTAGAAATATCTAACTCTTCCAAGTTTACCAGATTCTTGAAGAATTCTAAATATCTGCTATCACCATCTCTCCACAAAATATCCAAGTGGTTGCCTCTGAATTCAAGGGTTGTAAGGGATTCACTCTCCATGGTCCTGCTGGCGGAGGTGGAGATGTCGTTGTTGTTCATCATTAGTTTCTTCAGAAACTTCATGTTCTTGGTAAAGTTGAGCATATGAGTAATGCCTTCTGATTGAAAATAGTAGCTGTTACTACTTAAATCCAGAACCTCCAGCTTGTGAAGCTCCTCAAAAGCTGTCGAATAGAGTAAATCAAGCCGGTTGTTAGAAAAGTCTAAGTATTTCAGCTCTCTTAAAGGTCGGAATTCACTTCCATTAAGAGTTTGGCCAATGGCATTTCCTGACAAGTTGAGGCATTGGAGGAAAGAAAGATGTTGAAAATCAGAAGACCTGACAAAAAATATATTATTTTTACTTAGGTCTAAGGTCTTGTCATACTGATGGCAGCTTTCGTTAAAAGGCAAGAAAGAAGGGATCTCTCTGTCTTTGGACCTACAACGCCTTGCCTTTTCATCATACTTGAAATAGTGCAATGTTTCCAGGACCTGGGGCCCATGGCTTTCTGCAGTATTTATGATGTTCAAGCAAAAGCCCTCTTCAACGGAATCTCCTGAAGGGGATATTTTATTCATTGAAAGGTCTATGACTTTTAATCTTTCCAATTGTTTAAATATGTTGAGATTAGCAATTTTGATGAAGTTAGTGCCAAGATCAAGAATTTCAAGATTATGAAGATTATGTAATGGAGAGAGGCTGGAGTTTTTCAGTTCTTTAAAGACATATCCTTTGAGACGTAAAATTTTCAGATTTTTCAGTGACGAAAATGTACTTGGTAAATCTATAGATGCATGGTAGACCTGAAGTTCATAATTGAAGGACAGATCCAATTGGACAAGACTAGGGAGAGAACGCAAAAAGTGAGCATTCTCAATTTCTTTAGCCAAGTAGTTTTGGGAGAGATCTAGTTCCTCAAGTTTCTTCATGTTTTTAAACCATTGCTGTGGCACGTGTTGAAGAGAGTTACTGTGCAGTCGCAAAACTTTTAATTCTGTCAATGGATGGAAAGCATTTCCATGGATCTGTAGGGGAGAATTATTTTCACAGGGTTTGCAAGGAAATGGGACATTATAACAGCGAGGGCAATTTCCACTTAGGTCAAGAATTTGCAGTTGGTTGAGGTTAATAAAGTCATTTTCTTGGATTTCAAAGATGATATTGTTGTAAAGATAGAGCTCTATTAAACTAGATGGCAAACCTGTGGGGACTGCTGTGACATTGTTGGCTTTCAGTGAGAGAACTTTCAAGTTTCTCAGGTTTAGGAAGGCATCGTTTTCGATGAAAAATGAAGTATTACATGGATTGCCATAATAACAGTTTTGGCCGAGGTATAACATTTCTATGTGGGGCAGTTTTGTAAGATTCTCCTTCATGATGGAAAATATATTGTTAGCTTCAAGACTTAGAAGCTTTAAGCTGAGTGGGAGATCCTGAGGGATCTCTAGAAGCTGGTTTCCATCCAGGTAAAGGGATTTTAAATAAACAAGACTGCTGAAGCTTCCAGGCTTGATCTGTAGCCTCTTGGTACACACGTTGTTTTTTGGTCCCAGTCGAGCAGGTACGCAGTTGCACCTGAAGTCGATCTCTATCAGCTGAGCCAGCCTCTGGAAGGAATCTGGGGAGATGGTTGGTATGTGGTTAATGGTGAGGGTGATGTTGGTGGCATTGGCAGGAATACCTTCAGGGATTTTTGTCAAGTGCTTGTCTGTGCAGTCCACGATCACGTGGGTCTTTGAATCATCCTGGCGGACATCACAGGGCAGAGTTTTGGGAAACCACCTAGCCTCAAGGAATCTGGAAATTAGGATCATGTTCACAAAGACAAGACATCGTCTTTTCAGTGTCCACATGCAAAATGCCTAAGAATAAAAGAGCAAAGCAATGTTTTAAAATATACCACAACTCGGAATTCAAAAGTCCCAGTTGCTACCTCTCTTGTGCTATGTTACAAAAATAAACAATTCAGGCTGGGAAGGTGGCTCAGTGGTACAGTGCTTACCTCGCATGCATGAGGCCCTGGGTTCAATTCCTCAGCACCACATAAACAGAAAACCAGAAGTGTTGCTGTGCCTCAAGTGGTAGAGTGCTAGCCTTGAGCTGAAGAGCTGAGGGACAGCGCCCAGGCCCAGAGTTCAGGCCCCACAACCAACAAAATAATAAATAAAATAATTCAAGTCCTGTTCTTTACAATGTAAGCAACACCTCCACAACATCTTGCAGTTGTATTTTTCCACTCCTGAGACTCGATAATTGAGTTTCATATTTAGTTTTTAGTATCCGAGCTTTGTACCAAATAGATTTTAAGATCTAGAAGCAGCAATTTCTTAGTCATTGCTATACAGAATACTAAAAGGAAGAGCTATCAATTTGCTGCCAAAGTCTGAAACTGGTGTGTGTGTGTGTGTGTGTGTGTGTGTGTGTGTGTGTGTGTGTGTGTGTATGAGAGAGAGAGAGACAGACAGACAGACAGATAGACAGACTAAGACAGAGAGAGAGAGGTGTCAAGAGATGTTTAAAATGTAAATACACCTGGGAAGAATAACTCATTAAGATTTTAGTACAACTAATATTTATTTGCTACACCTACTGTGACTCCATTACAAAGAGTGCTTCATAAAAGTCGAGCTTCCTAATGCTAGATGCAGGGACATGAAAAGAGTTCCACTGTCCTTTTATAAATTAAGACAACTCAGTGATATTGACTGGTATTCCCACTTACTGGTATCACCCACTTATAATGGCATTTCATTATCACATATATTCCTGTCATTTAGCATTGCCATTCGTTAACCTAGTTTTCTTCTTGAATTGCTTTTGGAAATCACACCCAGGATGATCTAGGGGTGAGTGGTTTCCCTACCCATTGTGTTTATATTGCATACTTGGAGAGGAGTGAGTAGTAGTAGTGTCAGGGTACTGCCTGGGTGATCTATAACCAGAGAAGCCATATTACAACTGATGGAGTAAGATTCTGAAGTGAAAGGAGTCAACTCCTAAAACATATGCTAATGAATTGTGTATTATGCATAAACCAAGAGTCTCAAAGGCTAAATAGGAACCTACTCAATTTTGATTTTGAGGCATCCAAGGAGACACTGGTACCCTGAAAAGAAAAGTCTTAAAATATGAGAGCCATTTTACCTTCAATTGATCTCATTGGAAGGTGGTTTAACTATGGACATGTTCTTATGCTTTATGATTTCTGTCCATATTTTCTTCCATTACATTGTTTGAGTTTTATATATAAGTACTTTATATATAAATTTATATATATGTTTTTGTGTACTTATACCTGGAATAATCTAGCCTGTATTTCTATGATAAGCTTCTAGCTTACAGAATGACTTTGCCCTGCCAATTGACTGAATCAGCCAATCACTCTGATAGCCAGTATAGCAACTTCCTACTTCCCTTACATAAAATTCTCCCCAGCTTGCTTTTTCTCCAATGAAAGATACATAGGAAGGATCTCAAAAGGCTTTCTTTTTTTCATCATGGGGCTCAAACTCAAAGTCTGGGCTCTGCTACTGAGCTCTTTGGTTCAAGGCTAGCTCTCTACTACTTTGAGCCACAATGTCACTTCTGGCTTTCTGGTGGTTAATTGGAGATGAGAGTCTCATGGACTTTCTGCCCAGGCTGGTCCTCAGATCTCAGCCTCCTAAGCAGCTAGGATTATAGGCATGAGCCACTGGCACCCAAAGTGTTTTTTGTTTTGTTTTCGCTAATCTGTACATGCTTGAAGTATTCTGAAGTTAGCAGAACAGAAAACCATCCTTTTCTCCCTTTAACTACTCTGTCTCTTCCTCCCTACCATTGAGACCATTCAGAGTCCAACCTGACCTCAATTGTTGTCCTCTCAACAGCCTGTTCATTGCTTATATCCCTCCCCCCATGTTTTGTGCCAGTCTTGGGGCTTGAACTCAGGGCCTGAGCACTGTCCCGGAGCTTTTTTGTTCAAGGCCACTGCTCTACCACTTGAGCCACAGCTCCACTTATGGCTTTGCCTTGGTTCATTGAAGATAAGACTCAGGGACTTTTTTGCCTGGGCTGGCTTTAAATCATGATCCTCAGATCTCAGCCTCCTCAGTATCTAGGATTACAGGCACGTGCCAATGGTGGCCAGCTTAGCATTCCACTTTTCGCAGACACAGTATTTGCCGGGATCACTCTATTCTCCTTTTACTCCAATGCTTTTGTCCCACAAGCTTCTCAAACATTGACCAGTCATTATCCCTCTCGCAAGTCTTTCAAATGGCTTTCTTTTATTCTTCTTCTAATATGAGCTTAAACTTTTTTTTAATCATAGCATCTGAATTCTATCATAATTTGACCTCTCCCTGTCTACTTATCTTGGTTTATCTGATACAGACCCTCAACTAGCTTCTCTTGTTTAGCAACAAGAGAAGCTAGTTGCTAAACCTACAAGCTGCCTGTATTGAAAGTCTCTCCTCTTGGAGTAATCCTCCTCTGTATCAGCACCTATCAGAACCCATCAGAACCATAGTTGTCTTTAAGGTTATATTACTGAAACTGGAGCACTCAGATACCTGCAATATATGACCTCTTCTTTGTACAAGCAGCCTTACATAAATATAGTACATAGAGCATCAATGTTACTCAAAGATATTGAGGCAGTGTTCACAACTCAGGCGTGAAATGCTGAGTAAAGACAGGAGGGAAGGCTTTAGCAGAGAGAAAGAAGAGAAGTAGAATGAAGTCTTTGTATGAGCCCTGATCATAGATCCCAGTTGCTGGACCTGGGCTGTTATTGTGCAAGAAGACATGATAGACATATGGTGTTCACCATTAGAAGGTGTGGGTTAATACTGCTAACAGGTAAGTTATATGATAACGGGTGATGGTGAACTCGGTGCTCTCATGAGCCTGTTGGAGCAGCAGTATCCTTGCGTTAACTTCCCAGATGTTCCTAGTTGAGGCACACTAGTGATGAAGGAAAATGGAGATAGCCAGGAAGTTGAGTTATAGAAAAATAAATTCACCTCTTCATTATTGCATGCTGGTAAATGTTTAACACCTGGCTTTCCCTTTAACTAAACTCTGAACTTGCTAAGTCCCAAGTTGTGTTAATTTCCATAGTATAAATGTTGCCATTATAGCCAATTTGGAGCAGGCAGTGTGATGTTATTGAACCGAGTGCTTGGGAGAGATGCCTAGAGTTGTTCCTCTGAGTCCAATGTATGACAGTGGGCTTATCACCTGAATCAATGACTATGAAATCTTTAGCCTTTATTTATTGATGTGATATAAATCGAAAGGTAAAATTAATCAAAAAACTCTATCTCCTTATTTCTCACATTTCTATTGCATACATCCACTGGGATTTTTTTTTGTCTATTACCATCTCCTAATCCAATGAGTCATTTGCTGTCACCTGGACTCCTGCAAGTCTCCAGTTGATTCTTCCTGCTTCCCTTCCTCTACAATACTCTAAAGTAACATTAGGGTGTTTACTAGATAGATGGATCAGCTAGACTATAATAATTTCTTAGTGACTTGGAATGAAATTGAAACTCTTCCCCATTGTTTACATTGTCCATGCCCTGACTCCAGCATAGCTCTCTAACCTTCAACCACCTTTCCCCTCTTTAACCACATCCCAGCCATCTGGCCTGTTTTCTGTTCTGCATTCAAGTCAAGCTGGTAAGCAGGGTGCATGTTCCCTCTTCCTGAAATTATCTTTCTCCTTATCTTCACACAGCCAGTACATAACCACCTCATGGATGTCTGTTCAAGTGACACATCTTCAAAGAGGGATACCCTAATCAGCTATCCTAATGTAATGATTATGAGGAAGATAGTAACAGTAAGGTAGCACTTATCAAAGGCCAGGCATCACTTTAAATGGATACACATACATATACTTGTTATTTATCTGTCTGTCTGTCTGTCTGTCTGTCTGTCTGTCTATCTATCTATCTATCTATCTATCTATCTATCTATCTATCTATGTGAGAAGGTACTACAGGTCCTCAATTCCTTATCCAGAACCACTGTGACTGGATTCTGAAGAATCAATCCCTAATCAAATACAAACATTTCTTCAGTGGCAAACAAGATTTTCACCTCAGTGGAATTTCTACAAGTAGTCATTTAGGTTAATACTCTTCAAATGCACTCATCAACTAAGTTAGGACAAAGTTATTAGATTTGATATTTTGACATGTAAACATCTATTGTCTCTATTTTATAAGTAAGTTCACAAAAACACAAAGAGATATATGATTCTCTTGTAGTACTTAGCACAATCAAAAATTCTCTTGCTGATTTATATGCTTATTCATTTAATATTTATTCTGAAGGAAAATATATGTCTGAGATAGCTGGGCTTTGTATCTCTTTACATAAGAAGTGCCTGGCACTTATTTAATGTTCCCTTATGTTGCTAAATACATGAGTGAAATAAGGAATGTGAACAGTAAAATAAAAGAAAATTGTTAAAATTCTCCTTAGGCAAGCTTCCTTAGGCTCCATTCAACAGAGATCCCTTTCATCTCTATCTGATCAGGGCTTTCTTACAGAAAAGGTTTAAGAAATTCTGTTTTTAAAATACCCAATTCAAACTCACCTTCTGTAAAAGGCTTCAGAGAGAAACCAGAGAGAAGTCCTAACTCCCTCTTCCCCTCACCTACTGCACTGATCAACCATAAACTTTTAGGATGAACTTTGGATTGAGGGTTAGGTAAACTAGCTCCTAGTCCAGCTCAGTAGTTCACCACTCATGTACCCCTCTGAGGCAAGAGGTCCAAGAGAAGACCTGCTGCATGGGAACGGTACACACAGAAACAACAATACAGGGCACTCCAAGGACCCAGGCAATCCTTCTGAACCTAGGCAAAGGACCTGAAACCAGAAAGCCTTCAGTTATTCCTTACCATAGGAACTGTCTCAGATACCTTGAGAGAAAGAATTGATAACAAATAGAATTCCCCAGACTCACTTTCATTCTTTCATTGACAAATGGGTACTGGTTACCTTCTAGGAGCAGAAAACATAGTTTCTACTGTTAAGCAGCTCAAAAAGTTGTGGAGGGGAGAAAATTATAGCTCTAAGAAATACTGTACAAATCTAATAGTTCTTTCTGTACAAGATGCTGATGCTTGTATTATGTGTAGTTTAAAGGTATCCTGTTACTGTTTGCTGGTATATTTTTATCATAGTGCCAATTAATTATTTTTGTTATCCTCAAAGTCTAAAGATTACAATATATCTCTCAGTATCTTTTCCTCACTTTTTTCATCTCATAGTGACAGAGTCTCGATTCATAGCCAGGCATATACCATCAGAAAAATGATTATGTTGCCCAGATGGCTTTGCAAAGTGTGGTCATGTACTTTGAAGTTAGAGCCAATTGGATCTGAAAGAAAATAAGAGATGGATTTTCTGAGACCTGTCCTTCAAACACTTCCATGTGGCTAGTTGTAATTTGGATGTTGTAGGCAGTCATCTTGGATAATGCAAAGGAGGAACGTGTGCAGGGAATGGTGGAACCACAAGTGGATGATCGGGGGACTCCAACCTTCTTCCTGTGTCTTCATAGAACAGAAAGGAAACCACGGTTCTGCAGTTCAGATTTCTAAGAGTTGATGAGGAATCAGAAAATTGTTATGCTAAGCCAATGTTAAATGGCCTTTCATTGCACAAATCCAAACCTAGTTTTGCAATAGTCTAGAGTTTGGAAATAAGTTGTTACCCACGAGAGAACCTAAATTATGTGATGTTCATTTCAGAGGCGAGGAAGCTGATGGCCCATGTTACGTTATTGAAAGACATTTGATAAAAACTGACACCTATGCATTTGGAAAGATAGAACCCATGCCATCTGTGAATTCACTTTTTTGGGGGTGGGGGTCTGGTCGTGGGGCCTGAACTCTGGGCCTGGGTGCTGTCCCTCAGCTCTTCAGCTCAAGGCTAGCGCTCTACCACTTGAGCCACAGCGCCACTTCCGGCTTTTTTTTCTTTTTGCTTATGTGGTGCTGAGGAATCGAACCGAGGGCCTCATGCATGCAAGGCAAGCGCTCTACCACTGAGCCACCTTCCCAGCCCTGTGAATTCACTTTTTATTTTTAATTTAATTTTATTTGTGAACATACTGTACAGAGGAGTTACAATTACATGGGCAGGATAATGCGTACATTTCTTACCAAGCATTGCAGCCTCCTCCTTTGTTTACCCTTCACATCCCTTCCCAGCCTCCCCCCTCCCCTGAATTCACTTTTAAGAGAACTGGTCTGGCAATATTCATAATAGTGATGTTCGTTGGTAGCTTCTTACTGTTTTTTTGTTTTTTGTTTTTGTCTTATGAGGGAAATGAACTAGGGCTGAGGTTGGCTAGTCTTTGGCTAGCATGGGAAAGAAATACAACTTTGTGAAGAGAAAGTTTGTCAGCCTGCCTTCCTGGCCTTGAATGTAATTAAGACTTCCACAATTTAAGCATGGTCAAGTTGCAAAAGCCAACTACTTTCCTTTAAACTCAGGCACACGTATGGCTAGAGTCAAAGTAGCAGCATTAGAGGAAATGAGCATACTCAGAATTGTCTAGCTGACAGTGAAAGCCAGCACAGGGCCAAAATCTGATTAAGAGTGTGGTCTTCCCTTCAGGATAGTTAATTAAATTGTGAGAGAGCAGACAGAACACCATAGATTTAGACTTAAACTTGTCTACAGCTACTCTAACAAAATAGTCACTAGTCAATGTGGCTATTTAATTTTAAATTGATTAAAATTTAGTCCTTTGGTATTTCAAGTGCTTGCAAGCTGTATCAGGCTAATGGCTACTTCAGAACAATATCTATTACAGGCATAGAACATTTTTTTTATCACTGAAGAGTGTTTTGTTAGCCAATATTGATCTAGACCAGTAGTTGAGCAAACTTTTTATATGAATTTCCAGGTTCTAGTGGCTCACACCTATAATCATAGCTACTCGGAGGCTAAGATCTAAGGATCATGTTTAAAAGCTAGCCTGGCAGGGAAGTCCATGAGAGTCTTGGCTCCAATAAACTGCTCAGAAAAAACCTGTCTGGGGCTGTGGCTCCAGTGGTAGAGTGCCAACCTTGAGCAAAAGAAACTCAGGGACAGTGCTCAGGCCCAGAGATCAAGCCTGAGGACTGGCAAAAAAAATGATGTAGGGAACTGAAGATATTTAATAGAGACTTAACTTTGAATGTAACTAATAAGAATTTCAAAACCCAGTTCTAGAGAGTGATAGAAGGAGTTGATATTGATCGATTCATTGTATTCATCAACTGACAGTTGAATCAAAACCTCTTTGTACAACTACTTAAAGATAATAATTGTAATCATTTGTAGCTCACAGGTTGCACAAGAACAAGTAATGATTTAGGTTTATCTTAAAGACTGAGCTCTCCTCTTGCCTGCTGATCCTAAGAATGAATACACTCCAAAAACTTTGCAGCTAGAAATTTAACATGTAGGTGTCTGAGCCATGTCTTTAGATCCTATCTCAACTCTACCTTCTACACTCTCAACTTTTATGGATTAGCTTCCATGCAGATTCACATCACTTCTCCCCAAATATGTGTCTTGTATACCTAATAGCCTGTTATTTCTGGCAATCAATAAATAATTGCTCATCAAAAAAAAAAGGTCAGAGTTTGCCCACCCCAGTTCAGATAAAGTCTTTGGCTATGTTAAACTTGACCGTGAAATCAATTCTCAGCAAATTCAGTCTGAGCCTCCTAAGGATTAGAGTAAATTGTATTATCTCCAAAGCCTGGAAATCTGTTCATATGTTGCTCTTCCCAATTCTAAGAGGTAGATTCATTTCTAGAAAAGTGAAAAACAGGAGTTCTGCAGTGTCCATTGAGACTCAGCGTTCGTACTCTCTACTACCTCATCTTTCATTACTCTACTACCCTACCTCATCTTTCACTCATCTTTCACAGTGGGTTCAAGAGAAATATTTTGCAGAGGAAATCAAGACTTTTAAGCTTTCTTAAAATCTTGTGGAAGTCCTTATATTAAACTATTTTAACTAGCCAGGCACCAGTGACTCATCCCTATAATCCTTGCTACTCAGGAGGCTGTGATCTAAGAATTAAGGTTTGAAGCTAACCTGGGCAGAAAAATCCGAGAGACTTATCTTCAATTAGCCAAAAAAGTCTGTAGAAATGTAGCTTAAGTGGTAAACCTCCAGTCTTGAGTGAAAAAAAAAACTAAGGGACTGTTCCAAGGCCCTGAGTTCAGTGCCCAAGCCCTAAATTCAAGCCCTAGTAACAGTACCAAAAAATGAGAGAGAGAGAGAGACAGAGAGACAGAGAGAGAGAGACAGAGAGACAGATAATACAAAGGTATATATTTGAGGCCTCCCAAGCTCAAAGATTTTTTTTTCTTTTGTCGGGCCTGGGGCTTAAACTCAGGGCCTGGGCGCTGTCCCTAAGCTTCTTTGTGCTCAAGTATATAGCACTCTACCATTTGAGCCACAGTGCCACTTTGGCCTTTTTTTTGAGTAGCTGATTGGAGATAAGAATCTCATGTACTTTTCTGCCTGGACTGGCTTTGAACCATGATCCTCAGATCTCAATCTCCTGAGTAGCTAGGATTACATGCATGAGCCACCAGCGCCCATCTGGAAATTTTCTTAAATATAGAACATTCCCCTCTTAAACTATTAGGAGCTACTTGCTTTACACTCAAGGTATCTTTAATTAGGGATATTTTAAAATGTAAAGATTCGGTATTGAGCCAGAATGATTTCTTTATGTGACACAAATAATCCACATTGTCTTACTTATTTTTTGAGGGGAAGCGAGTGCCTGAAAACATATGCCTTTCAATAATTTCATTTATAAAATTGCATAGTATGTCATGACATTGGCTTGGCTTTGGAAATGAATTACAGCTCATTACCCATGCAAATATGTGTAATATACTGGGTAAACTTGAATGCTCAATTAGTGCACTAATTATGGTAGAAATGGGAAGGTGTGCCTTTGTATGCACAGGTGTTTCTATTCTCTCAGTAAATCATCTCATTTGTTAAAATGGAAAATGTAGGGTACATGTTGAACAGCCATGAATCATGTGTGTACGTGTGTGTATATGCGTGTTTTAAAATAATTGCTGCCTTTTATTCGGTAATTAGTGTGTGTCAGGTGCTAAAGGAAGCAATACCATGTGTATGACATCACTGACTCTTCACAGGGAAGTTGAAAGGGAAGAGAAATATTCCTACTTTACTGGGGAGGAAAGGGAGAGAGAATTGCAAACCAAAATGCAAACTCAGTTTTGATAAATTACCTTCAAGTTTCCTCATGTAGTTACAGCAAATATACTTCCTATAATGTGTATTTGCTTTTTGTTGTTAAGTTCCTTTTTGATTATTCTTGGCATTCCAATACTGTATTTCTATTTTGTTATATTTGGGGAAGAGGAGGTTTTGATGCTTCCATAAGAAGAATTTTCAACTATTAAAAAGTGAATTTATCCAGGTGCCAATTGCTCATGATTATAATTCTAGCTACTTGAGAGGCTGAGATATGAGAATGTTAGTTCAAAGGCAGCCTGGCTGGACAAATCTAAGAGACCCTAATTCTCCAGTTAACCAGGAAAAGGCTGGAAGTGTAGGTATGGTAAAGTACCAAGCTTGAGTGGAGAAAAAAATGAGCAAGAATGTTGTCTCAAGTTCAAATCCCAGCTCTCACTCACACACATACACACACATGCACACGCACACATACATGCACACATGCACATGCGCACACACACATACACACGTATATCATATACTTACTTATGTTTTGAGTGGAGCCAAACTGAGGGGAAGAAAAAAGGTTTTCAGATGAAGTATTTACTAGGAATTGCATCTTATATCCAACTGCCTGGGCATAACTTATGTATTTATAAATTTAAAGGCACCTTGTAGTTTACCTTCATAATAGAGAATTTGTTGTTAATATAATCATTTAACAAATATTACTGATAATTCGGTGCAAGGTACTATGCTATACATAGTAGGAAAGTGATGCTGAGTCAGACCTTAACCAATTAGAGCCAAATGTCTCCTCAACTCCATCACCAGAAGCCTGTCTGTCCTTGGGTCATGGAACTCCCTTTGCTTCAGTGAATCTATGACAGGAGAAAGAAGAGAATGGAGAGCAAAGGCTGGAAGACCTACGTGTATTGCTACTTGCTTACCCTTCAAAGACAAGCTGGAATGAACAACTCTTCACCATGGCGAAATCTCTGCACTGGAATGCGTGGGTTTTGTTATTGTTGTGTTTCAAATGATTTCAGAGGAAATATTATTGGGTGTTTATATTTTATTTTTCATATACTTTAATGATCTTTAATTAGCTGCACAAAGGGGTTTCAATTCAGCAGTTTATGAGTCCAATATATCTTGCATGCATCATTTTGATGGCAAGATTTGAACTTGTGTTTGGAACTGAAAGCCTCCTGAGGTGAGAGCTACATTAGATACTCACCAAACAAGTTTAGAGTTTAGAGAAAGAAACACCTACCAAGTGGTTCCGAACGTGAGGTTTTGCTAAGAGCATTTTTTCTCTTAAACTTCAAGCTAGCTGACTGGAGGTATGGTTCAAGTGCTAGAACATCAGCCTGGAATGGAAAAGCCAAGCAAGAACACCAGGCCCAGGATTCAAGCTCCAGTACTGGCACAAAAAATAATAAAACAACTGCAAACTGGTCAGAATCTGAAGTATGAGAAAATCTATGTACAACTGGAAATTATTAGATGGCCGAAAATAAGGAAGTGAAGTTTTCTTTGTAACAAGTTAGAGCAAGGCTATGACTCATTGAACTTCTTGTGTTTATCCTGGGGTTAGCATCTTTGCAACTGAAACTCAGATGACAAGAATTCCAATTATCATCTCTGACTGATGTAGAGCAACAGACTGAATTTTTCTTTCTTTCTTTCTTTCTTTCTTTCTTTCTTTCTTTCTTTCTTTCTTTCTTTCTTTCTTTCTTTTTTTTGGTCGGTCGTGGGGCTTGAACTCTGGGCCTGGGCGCTGTCCCTCAGCTCTTCAGCTCAAGGCGAGTGCTCTACCACTGGCGCTACAGCGCCACTTCTGGTGGTTTATTGGAGATAGGAGTCTCATGGTCTCTCCTGCCTGGGCTGGCTTTGAACCTGATCCTCAGATCTCAGCCTCCTGAGTAGCTAGGATTACAGGCGTGAGCCACCAGCGCCCGGCTTCTTTCTTTTTCTTGCTTTCTCTTTCTTCTTTCTCTTCTTTTCCTTCCTTCCTTCCTTCCTTCCTTCCATCCTTCCTTCCTTCCTTCCTTCCTTCCT
>NW_012267366.1:2339363-2351576 GCF_000151885.1 Dipodomys ordii | reverse complement strand
TCCCTCCCTCTCTCTCTTTCTTTCTTTCTTTTCTTTTTCTTCCTTGCCTTCCTTCCTTCCTTCCTTCCTTCCTTCCTTCCTTCCTTCCTTCCTTCTTTCTTTCTTTCTTTTTCTTCCTTGCCTGCCTGCCTTCCTTCCTTCCTTCCTTCCTTCCTCCTTTTTTGCTAGTTCTTGGGCTTGAGCTCAGGGCCTGGGCATTGTCCCTGAGCTTTTCCACAATGGTGCTTGGGTTGTGCAGTAGACAAAAAGAAAAAAAATCCTGCTCTTCTGAAGTTTAGGTTCTCCAAATATTAGATACAAAAATATATAACTGGTTCCTGATTCACTGGATGTTGGGCAATAAGTGTTATGGGAAAAGTAAGAGTAGAGTGAATGAGATCAGGTATGTGGGACAGGATAGTGACTAAGAATAGACTTGCTTGGACAGACATCATTAGCTCCCTCCCTTAGTTGAGAAAAGTCTTGTTGAGAGGAGAAAATTATTATATAGGTATTCTGAAGGAAAATAATTCCAGATGGAAGGGAGAACTGAGTGCTAAGGCACAAAGAGAGGAATATGTTCAAATAGTCACCAAAATGGCTGGAACAAGAAAAGTAGAATAGAAGCTGAAGTCAGAAAGGTGGAAGGGGGCAAACATGTAAGGCCTTGTCTACCATTTGTTGTCTACTTTGGTGGTTTCTACTCTGAGTGGAATGTAGATATACTGCATGTTTTGGAATTGGCAGTGAGGTTGTCTGACTTAGTTTTTTTATTGTGTAGAAAACAGATAAGGAAGGGCAAGTGGGGAAACACTGAGACCAGTAGAGAGGCTATTAGAGTCATTTAAGCAGACCTGGAGGTGGAGAGAACTGGCTGACTACCCACTCTCCTTTGAAGATATAGCCAAATAAAATAGCACTTCAAAGTTCATAGAGGAGTGCAAGCAGAGGCACTGAAGATGGCAAAGATTTCTAGGGAGCTCCTGCCAAGAGGAATAAAAACAGGGACAATAATTTACAAGCAATATAGTTTCCACTTAGTGCATTCTAGTCTCTTGCTTTGCAGTCCTGAACCATCGGCCTTGCTACATGACAGCCACAATATTGGGGATACCGCTTGGAGAAAGGACCACCTAAGAAATTCACCCCCTTCTAACCCCATTCTGACCCTCAGCTGTTCAGACTCCCAGCTCATGCACAAGACCTAGACAGAGTGAGTTGTCAGGTGATTTCTGCCATATCACTGTCCAGCTGGCTAGTGTGAGACACTCGGTATGTGATTTGCCTAGCTGTGCCCACACAACCCCTGGATCCATGACAGAAACTAGGATATGGCTGTTTGTAAAGTCATTTGCTTTATGGAGAGATCCATATCTCAGAAATAAATAACTGGAAAAGGGAATCAGTCAGGACCTAAGGGGGAAAATTACTCCAGGTAGGTAGACCAGATGGAGGCATATAAAAATTCCCTTCTTCCAACTACTTTTTCTCAGGGAAGTAGGAGGCTGGGTTATTAGCTAAGAGTGAGAGGAATATGGGATGTGATGCTAAGTTTTAGAGAGATGGAAAAGTCATCTCATCGAGTTGGAGAATTGACCAAATGAAAAGACTGAGTGTGAAGTACAGCCTGATTGCAGTAAAACACTCCAAAGAAACCCTCATTTTGTTGTATTGAAATGACATACTCCCTCCTGGCTTTATTATATATTTTTAATATAGCTATTACTGGTTAGCTTGAATTTCTTTCAACAAAAAATCATCACAGCATGAAATTCATGTTGAGATGAGAGTATATGAAGCCTACAGGAACACTTTTGTTTACCTTTGGAGAGGCTTTGCTGATCATTTTATTTTATTTTAATTCTATTTTACTTTCAAGACAATGTCTCATTCTGTAGTCTAGGCTGACTTCAAAATCACCACCATGCCCAGCTTGCTCCTCTCTTGACTACATCTTTTTTTCAGGTCTGATGATATAAAACAGAGGGCCTTGTACATGCTAGGCCAGCCCTATACTACTGAGCTTCTCTAGCTCTGGGTGATTTTGAAGCAACATCTCACTGTGTAACTCAGGCTGGGCTGGAACTCCTGATTCTCCTGCCTCTGCCTCCTGAGTGCTAGGATTACAACTGTGTACCACTATGACCGATGGACTCCATTTTTTAAATTTATTTTATTTAAAAGTGATATACAAAGGGATTGCAGTTACATAAGGTAATGAGTACATTTCATCTTGAACAGTGTTACCCCTCTCTCATTTTCTTCTAATTTTCCCCCGACTTCCCTCCCTCCAAGGTATAAAGTTTATTTCCAACATAGTGTCTAGGAAGTTATTACTGTTGCCTTGGTTCACGCTTTGTCCCACAGTTTCTGTCATTTCCCTTCCCTTCCCCAAATCAGAAAAAACTTATATACAAGATTGTTTTTTACCCTGTGAATCAATCAGCCAGATAGAAAGCAAACACAGAGTCCTACCATGGGCTGCTGAATGCAGCCTTCAAAGGACATTGGCTCTTGTTACTTGGTTGCTTAGAAAAATAGCCAAATTGCCTGAGTTTAAGGAAGTGTTAGAGTCAGTGCATGTGGGGGAGGGAAGGGATTCAGTAAAGCTGTGGGTTTTAGATCATGGTTGGGATCCTGCTGCTGGATGGGCTGGTTTGAGTTCATGGCTACCTGGCTGGATGAAGTTAGGAAAGAAGTGTGTGCCAGAACCCTTGAATTTGAATTTTAATGTTGGCTAGATTTATATAACACTGGATTGCTAAGTAGATTTGGGTTAAGTATATCTCTCTAGGGACTAAGCAAGCACCACAAATAAGGCAAAGTGCTTAAGCACTATGTACTCTCATGAGGACTTCCCTAGCTGGTTTCTCACTAAATATCCCTTATGATGAATTTGGAAATATTTTAAATCATAGGCTAATCTGAATGTGAAGTATCTTGGATAAGAAAGCTCCTTTGTCTAGCAAAAAATTAAGTTCAGGATGTAACTAACTTAAAAAAAAACTGGAATGGCTATGGTTTGCTAACTTTAGCCATAAACTTTGATGAGCTTCTGGGGTAAAAATGATCTATTGATGGGGGACAGATTGATTAATCTGAGTGATTATTTTCAATTCCAATACAAGCTTCTAAATTGTTCATGTTTGATTAATTTGGTAAGCAGACAACCCTGTTATCCTTTTACTTAGTCATGAAGAAATTAGCTATAGTTAAAAGAAATGTAGTGTTTTCTTTTAAAAATTGTTTAGCTATAGCTGTGAATAATAAATAGCTTATGTTAATCCTGGCAACTCAGGAGGCATAGATTGGGAGGATTGAGGTTCACAGCCAGTCATGGCAAAAAGTTATTGAGACCCTAATCTCAGTTATTAATCTCAGTTACTACAGGTCTATACCTGTAATTAGAACTATGCAGAAAGTATGACTGGCAGCATGGCTGACGTTATAGAGTACCTGGCTAGAAAGCACATAACCATGATTTCAAACCCCAGGACTGTCTTTCCCATCTCCCACCAAAAAAAGAATTGTGTAACTACTGTGAACATGTTGGCCTATTTCCTTCCAATTTTGATCTCTCATCTATTTCATGTAGTAAAAACCATTTTAGTAACAGAAGATTTTATCACAGGAAAATTTCATTTTAAATCCTTATTCTGTCTGCATGAACTCTGGCTTTCATAAATGCATTTATTTATGTAAGCCATCATTTCATATCATCTACCATTTAGTTAGCATTCAGCACTAGTCTAGCATGTGCATTAAAGATATCAGGAATAAACTGGGTGCAGGTGGCTGATACCCATAATCCTAGCTACTCAGAGGCTGAGGATCATAGTTCAAAGTCAGCCCAGGCAGGAAAATTCTGTGAGACAATTATTTCCAGTTAACCAGCAACAAGCCAGAAATGGAAGTGTAGTTCAGGTGGTGGAGCACCAGCCTTAACTGAAAAGGGCAACTGAGAGCATGAAACCCTGAGTTTAAGTCCCCATTCTGGCATACACCCAGAAATATCAGGAGTATACCTAGCACATTTACTAATTTCTACCTTGCTTTTTTCCAATTTACATCACTGAATGAGTATTTTCTTATATTTTTTTTAGCAACCTTAAAAAAGTGAAAACATATGGGCTGGGAAGGTGGCTTAGTGGTAGAGCGCTTGCCTTGCATGCATGAGGCCCTGGGTTCTATTCCTCAGCACCACATAAACAGAAAAAGCCAGAAGTGGCACTGTGGTTCAAGTGGTAGAGCACTAGCCTTGAGCAAAAGAAGCTCAGGGACAGTGCTGAGGCCCTGAGTTCAAGCTCCAGGACTGGCAAAAAACAACAGATGATCAGATAGTTATATAGCATCCTTTTAAAGTGTTCACTGCAAATAATTAACCCCTTCCAAACATGGAACATGATATATTTCTTTTGCCCTGTTGCCCAGACTATTTCTTTAAGAAGAAACCAGTTTGTCATACCTGTAATCCCAACTACTTGGAAAGCTGAGTTTAGGAAGAATTCAATTTGAAAGCAAGGGGAGGGAACTGTGACACCCACCTTGTTCCCTGGTTATGTGGAGGCTGAGATTGGGAGAGATCCCCAAAAAAGTAATTCATAAGACTTCATCTCAAAAAAGAAGCTGGGCATGTACCTGTCATCCTAGATTATCTAGGAAAAGCAAAAAATAGGTGAGTCACAATCCAGGCACAAGCCTGGAGACAAAGCAATACTCTAATATCAAAATAATCAGCACAAAAAAGCTGGAGGCTCAGTGGTTGAGTGACTGCCTACCAAGCTAGAGGTCCTAAATTCAAGCCCTGTACTACTAAAAATGAAATTTCTAGGGGAAAAAAAGAAGTTTCTAGAAGTGAAACTTCCAGATTGAAAAGATCTAGCATGAGTGTTCATCAGGATAATTATTTCCCCAGTGTTTTAAGACCTTTTGTATTTCTTTGTTTGAAAGTTGCTTTCCAGTTATGCCTGGTAGTACATGCCTATAATCTCTGCTACTCAGAAGGAAGAGGTAGGAGGTTCACAGTCTATGGTAACCTAGGGAAAAAGCCTAAGACCCTACTTGAAAACCAAAAGGACTTGGGGGACACTCAAGTGGTGCAGTGCTTGCCTAGTATATTCAAATGCCTGAGTTCAATTCCCAGTACTGGAAAAGAAAGAAAGAAAGAAAAAGAAAGAAAGAAAAGAAAGGAAGGAAGGAAGAAAAAAGGAAGGAAAGAAAGAAAGAAAAAAGGAAGGAAGGAAAAAAGGAAAGAAAGGAAAAGAAAGAAAAATTGCTTTCATGTTTTTCATATAGAAGTATAACAATTTCCCATTTGTTCTTCAGTAGTAAGATACAAGATAGGAAGTAGAGCTGTGACTCTAAGTAGTAGAGCTCTAGTCTTGAGCACAAGAGCTCAGGGACAGCATCCAAGCCCTGAGTTCAAGCTCCACGTATGACAAAAAAATTGATATAATGTAGTTCACAGTTGAATGTCTGCCCTCAGGAAAAAGTATATGCCAGGCTTGGTGTGGGACAGAGAAAGCCCTCAGGCACACTTTCTAACATGGGGCTGCCCATGCCAGCTCTTCAAGCTCCTTAACCTCTGAACTTCACTTTCTTTATCTGCATCTCACAGGGCTGCTTAGAGACTTAACCCAATTTGGTGTGACAATGCCTTAGCAAAATGCTTGTCTCATAGTAAGAGGTCAAACCATGTGAGAGCTCCTTTTTATGGTCATACCTATCATGCCATCACTCAAGAGGCAAAAACAGATGTGGGTGCATGTGTGCATTAAAATAGGCATCTGGGTTTCTAGAAATGAAACTTGAAGTAGTTGGTTCCTCTGTAGTGTTGAAGCCATGTGGTTAATGCTTCTTTAGCCCTTAAGGTACAAAATGAGCCTGAGAACCAACATATGTGTTCAGAAGTCACAGTGGCTTCCTAGTAAATGCACATCATCAAATCTAATTTGTGTGACACACTCTCAGAAGGCCACTCATATTCTTTTTTGCTTTGTGTTTGGCATACCCAATCCCACTTGCATAAACCCCTACTAAAGAACTTGGACAAGTATATTGTTATTGGAACTTCATAATGGCTGTTGGAGGAGGGCAGAAAGGTATGAGGATGCTCATATCATGGCAGAGAGAAAAATGAGTTTCCAAAGGCATGGGAGACATGCACACAGTCCCCCAGCTAGTGGTAAGAACAGCCAGCACCAACAAAGTTTCCTTGACTCAACTTTAGTCAGGTTCCTCTAAATCTGCACCCTTGACTTTGGGTTTTGTGTCACCTTTGACAGTCTGAGCAGGGCTCCTGCTAAGACATTTTACTGAGAATCCTTTCCCACACCTTGATTCCTGATCACTCAGTTTGAACACCTCCCTCTCTGTTTAAATTCCTCAACCCTCTGCTCCTTCCCCCTCAGACAGACCAGGAAACAAATGTCAGATCACTTGGCTCGACTCCAACAAGAATCCTGTTGGGTAAGTTCCCCCTTACCCTCTTAGTTTCTTCTTAGTAACTTTCCTTCTACCCACTGCCACCTGCTCCTTGGCTATAAATCCTTACTTGTTACTATATCCAGAATTGGGACAATACTATCCCGAAGTCTCTCCTCCCTTGTTGCAGTTTAACCAATTGCGTTCTCTAGCCTTCTTTGACAGCACCAACACTGGAGGTACCCCCGAATCCCAGTCCTAGTCCTAAACCTAGTGCCCCCCTCACCTCATCAACATAGTCATTCAGACACCACCATGTGGTGAGAATAGTACAAAATAACTTCAGTAATATGTAAATTTAAAGCCCAAAATGTAGGGTGAAAAAATGAGAACCTCCCCTATTTCAAATATCTGTTCTAGTTCACTGTATCACACATTTAAACTTTTGTAGGAAGTTGGAAAGAATGTGTTCATTTACTTGAAATAATGAAATACTCCCTTGATTGATTAATCTTCATTATGAAACATCACTATGCAGTCCTTCATCTAAGAAATCATGAAAGTATAATTCTCAAACTTCTCACTATTTTTGGTAAGTTTTCACAAGCGGTTATTTTTGTACAACAGGAGAAAGTAAGGAGAAATGGAGAAGAAAGAGCAATATTCTCTTGCTTCTCATGCAAGTTAAGACTTGCAATCCAATGGCTTTGTGTGTGTCTGTGTGCACGTGTGTGTGTGTGTGTGTGTGTGTGCACACTCATGTGCAAGCATGCATGTGCACACACATCAATACTGAGTCTTGGACTCAGGGCCTGGGCATTGTCCCTTAGTTTTTGTGCTCATGGCTGTCACTCTGCCACTTGAGCCACAGCTTCATGTTTTACTTTTTTGGTGGTTAATTGGAGATAAGAATCTCATGGACTTTTCTAAATGGGCTAGCTTAAATAGCAATCTTTAGAGCTCAGCTAGGATTATAGTTGTGATTGCATGACTCCAATCATTTTTTTCTTTTTGCCGGTCGTGGGCCTGAACTGTGGGCCTGGACACTGTCCCTCAGCTCTTCAGCTCAAGGCTAGCACTCTACCACTTGAGCCACAGCGCCACCTCCGGCTTTTTTCTTTTTGCTTATGTAGCACTGAGGAATCGAACCCAGGGCTTCATGCATGCAAGGTAAGCACTCTACCACTTAGCCACCTTCCCAGCCCATCCAATCATTTTTTAATGTTGTTGTAATGCCTGCCAACATGATTGATAATCATTTTAGGGACATTTTAATTGTTCTTACCATTTTCAGTCTTCTTCCAAAATGGAATCTCACAGTCTGGTGGAAGAGAGCTTCACAGGAGAGGCACCAAGATGAGCCTGCAATTCAGCCAACAGTGTCAACTACAGCAGAGAAATCAAAGATAACATTTCAAACACCACAGAGCACTATAATGTAAAACTATGCTGTGAACATTGCTTCAAACATGTGCTAGTGAAAATATCTATTAATAGTATTTCCTTCTTCACAGTTAGATAGAAAAGAGTCAAACTCTGAAAGCCATTTCAAATATTCCTAAAAGTCTAATTTTATCTTCTTCCAAGAATTGACATTTTTGACTACCACATGTTTTTTTTTAAATCACTAGATGGTAAACTATGTTTTGTACATGATTTGAATTTCCTCCCTCCCCCCTATCCACTACCTTATAACAGAGTACACATCATCCAAATGTGATCCAACCCTTAAAAATACCTTGCTTGATGGCACAGAGTACTTCTATATCTGGAGTCCTCTGAAATGAAGAGATTGACACAGGAAACATACATTCACAGCAGCTCTAGGCTGTCAACCCTGGGCTTTCTAAAGACAAAGAGAAGGTTAGATTGCAAAGAGCAGGGAGGAGTTTCCACCCCGTTCATGGGGTTTGCAGAAGCAACCAGTTCCTCTTATTGCCATGACCACAATTGGAACAACATCTTTTCTCAATCCAAAAACTTGATACACCAATCTTTTTCTTTTTCCTCATATAACAGGACTTGTCAACTTTGGCACTACTGTGATTTTGACTGATGAATTCTGGGTCACATTGTAGGATGTTGGTAGCATTCTCCATCCCAACAAGTAAGTTGGACAAGATGGTATAAGCCTACTACCCCTGCCCTATATCACTAGATAGCATTAGCTCTATCTCCTTTACTTTGTAACCATCACAGATATCTCCAGACATGGCAAAATAGCCCATGAGGGGCAAAGCAGCACAGGTTGAGAACCACTGTTCTATAGATACCTTAAGAGATATATCCAAATTTGCCTTGTTTTGCCCTTAACTCAGCTGGAAGGGATGCTGGTTTTTAAAGCAATGACAAAATTGCCCATTGCTGCACAGAAAGCTTTGTGCTGGGCATTGATGACTTATGCCTGTAATACTATGTACTCAGGAGGCTGATATATGAGGATCCAGGTTCAAAGCCACCCTGAGGAGAAAAATAATCCATGAGACTTTTGTCTCTAAGTAAACACCATAAAGTAATAAGGGGAGATGTGGCTTAGGTGGTAGAGCATCAGCCTTTAGCAAAACAGCCAAGTGATGCAAGGCCTGAGTTCAAGCCCTAGGCCTAGCATTAAATAAATAAATAAAAGCAGCAATAAAGCTGCCCATTGCTTCATAAAAAGTTTTGCTTCTGAAAGTGTGGTACTCAAGGGAACTGTTCCCTTCTTAACTGATTATGGAAGCCTTTTGAAGCTAGAGTCAAAATACTATAGCTATTATAGCTATTATTTAGGGGGGTTGTCAGTCATGGGGCTTGAACTAGAGGGCCCTGATCACTGTCCCTGAACTTTTTCACTCAAGGCTAGCACTCTACCACTTTGAGCCACAGCACCACTTCCAGTTTTTTGGTGGTTAATTGGAGATATGAATCTCATGGACTTTCCTGCCTGGGCTGGCTTCGAACCATGGTCCTCAGATTTCAGCCCTTTGAGTAGCTAGGATTAGAGCCATGAGCCACCAGTGCCTGACTTTTAAAGGGATTTTTTTTAAGGTAGTACTACTGGAGCTTGAACAGAGAGCCTTGTTTACTAGGTAGGCATTCTAACACTCAAGCCATGACTCCAGCTTGTTTTGCTTTGTGTCTTAAATAGGGTCTTAGGTTGTTGCCTGGGGCAAACCTTAGATAGTGATCCACATACTTAGACCTCCAACTCGGCTTGGGTAGCCAAGCTTATTTGTTGAGATAGGGAGTATCACTAACTTTTTGCCCAGACTGATCTAGAATCATGTTCCCTGTGATTCCCACATCCTGAATAGTTGGGATCACAGGAGTGTGCCACCTGGCCTTAAATTTCTTTAGTTTACCTATCATACCTAGAGAGGATGTAGGAATGGCAGTTTGATGTGAAAAAATGAGCTGGTAAGATCAGGTTTAAATTGATGGGTTGAAAAGTCAAATTACCTGAAAAACTAATTATTAGAGAGACTAATAGATGACATTTGCTGAGGATTTATTGTGAACCAGATACTATATTAACTGTTTCACATCTCATCTCATTAAATATTTTAAAAATGAAGTGTATTGTTGCTCATTTCTTATATATACTAGAATTGGTACAGGAAGGAAATTGGACATTCCCTATGTCAAATGATACCCATTCAGGATATAAAGATCAAAGTACTTGGCTGTGTAATCAAGATGTGGAGATTAACAACCTTATTACATGTAAACAGTAACTAACTCAAACTGGTAATGAAAGGAGAAAGCTCATTTAGAACAAGAAAATCTGCAATGCTTGGGAAGATAATTGATAGGAAATGAAAGCAACACAGATGTTTGGGGAGACCAGAGCCTTTCCATCCTGCTCTACATCTTAGAGACTGAGGTGAATGAGCACCAGACTCTTTCTCAGTGCTGCCATTTGCTTTGGTTTGGCCAATTGGAAAGGCTCAATTGGAAACTGGAGGGCAGGATCTTTCTTTCCCTTTCTAACTGGCGGGTGGGCTTGTCCCATGTAGCTCTCCTCCCTGAATCCCAGTAATTGTTCCTTTCAGAGAGCCAGGCTGGGAAGGTTCTCCCCTGAAGTGCTGCCTCATCTTTTCTGATTTCCTGAAATCCTGTATAAACACAGTCACTTTGCTGAACTCATCAATTTCTCATGTGAGTGTGACATCTGTTTCCTGCCAGGGCCAGGGAGGATGCAAAGACACAAAGAACTGATGAGAAATATATTGCTATTGGAGATAGAGGATATGCCATTGTTTAAAAATGGGAATTTTGATGAAGTTGATTTGTAGTTGCTGGGCAAATTTAGTCAAATACCAGTAGGATTTCATGTTGTCATATTTATTTGAAACTGAGGGACCATTTGGGGGAATCAATTAGGCCTTTTTTGTTTAATCACAATGACAGGACAATGTTATCCATGAATGTCATCTCTGTCTGTATAATGAAGGGTATGTTACTGAATATTTGGCATTGAGTCAGACTGGGATGTGAACACATTTGAGCATAGCCAGTTAATTTCTGAATGACAATGTACCAAGGGGAAGATTTCTTTTCTGGTTCTTTAAATGTATTATTTTAATGATGCATTGCCTAAATCATCATGATAACTAAAACTCTGATGAAAGAGAACTCCCAATTAAGCAAAAACACATATGGGGCATTTGTTTAAAGTTTAGATGAATGGTGAAAGAAATTTTTAATATAATGTTGTGCGGGCTGGGAAGGTGGCTCAGTGGTAGAGCACTTGCTTGCATGCATGAGGCCCTGGGTTCGATTCCTCAGCACCACATAAGCAGGGGAACAAAAAGCCGGAAGTGGCTCTGTGGCTCAAGTGGTAGAGCGCTAGCCTTGAGCTGAAGAGCTGAGGGACAGCGCCCAGAGGTCCAGAGTTCAGGCCCCACAACCGGACCCCCCCCCCAAAAAAAATAAAATAATGTTGTGCAACTAGCTTTGGGTCTAAAAAAATAAAGCTATTTCTCATATCAAAATGGATCTTACAATTTCACATAGCTTAAAATTTAAAATATAAGATGTTAAAGAATAAAAGTTCTAGAAGAAACCACATATTAATGTTTTTTATCATCTTAAAGTGTGAAATTCTAAGTATGACAACAACAAATAAAACTAACAGCAACAGTCCCTATGTTTAAAAGAGATCATTGCAAATTTGACTACATAAAAATAAATCTGAAGCCAGGCCCATGTCTCTAATTGTAGTTACTCAAGGGGTTGAGATCTTAGTGTCAAAAATTTAAAGCCAGCAGGGGAAGGAAAGTCTATGAGATTCTTATCTCCAATTTATCATCAAAAAGCCAGAAATGGAGGTATGGCTCAAATGGTAGACCACCAGCCATGAGCAAAAAAGCTAAGCAATAGCACAAGGCCCAGATTTCAACTCCTAGTACCAGCAAAAAAATAAAAATAAAAATGACAATAAATAAATCTGTTTACTCATCCAAAGTGCAATTAAGAACATGTCCCTTGTAAGTGCTCAGCAAATTGTGCATGAAAGTGATCATAAAAATAAGAATTCAATCAACTAAGTCAGTTTTGATGGCAAGATCATTAGATTAATTCATTGAAGTGACCAGACATCTGATTGGGTTCACTAGCTGGCTGAATGTGCTAGGAGTGTGGTCAAGTGTCTAGTAGTCAAACATTAACAAGGCCTCTGTTTGTCAGACAAAACACACATTAACTCCTTCTTAACTCAATATCATAGATTCAGTCCCAAAGGGGTTGTTGATTTTCTAATAACTGGCATTATTTCATGTTAGGGATGGTGTGTGTGTGTGTGTGTGTGTGTGTGTGTGTGTGTGTGTGTGT
>NW_012267366.1:2162611-2334081 GCF_000151885.1 Dipodomys ordii | reverse complement strand
CCTCAACACACACACACACACACACACACACAGAGGCCCATCCTCAACACCCCCTGCAACTTGTCTCTAAAAGAATAGTGCACTGTGTCCTTTCTAACCCACACCTTTCTTTGTGCCTTAGTTTCCTCATATGTAAAATGAGATGAGAATTGTTCAGCCATGAATGGTCGACTCCAACATCTCAATGTTATCCTTCACAGGAGAGGTAATGAGTCCGAATTGGGCACAGACTTGTACCAATTAATGTAATAGTTAAACTATTATTGTTATGGTCAGTCATCTTTATTCTGGCCTCTCATAAGAGTATGAAAAATAACTAACAGGACTGTTAACTCACAACTTGCAAAGTACATCAAAAAGTCTACTTTGTATATTGATCTTAATGTCAGATTCAATTTTAGTCATCAAGGTTGTAGTCTTTCAAGGTTACTGTTAGTGAATCAATTTCCTTTTTGGCTAGTGCTCTGCTACTTGAGCCACATCTCCAGCCCAGCTTTTTGCTGGCTATTTTGGAGGTGAATTCTCATGGATTTTTCTGCCTGGGCTGGCTTCAAATGATAATCCTCTGGACCTCTGGACCTCAGCCTAGAGTAGCTAGGGTTACAAGAAGAAGCCACTGATACCCTGCATACCAAGTTCTTGATTTTGAATTGAAAAAATCTAGAGCTCAGGCCACTCTTAAAGAAAATCGAATGAATAATTCATTTATCAAAATCTTATCTGCAGGGCTGGGTACATGTGACTTTGTATGAAAAAGATAACATGGTTATTTCCCCTATAAACTTCAGTTCAGAACAAAACACTGGCCATTGGCACTGGTTTTTTTAAAAAGTGACAGATGATTGCCATTGCCTTATATTCTGTGTTCTAAAATCCTTTCTACTTGTGATTGGGATAGGGACCAGCTTCAATCCAGTCTGTGTGTCTAACCTGAATTATCAGGAAAGGGGATTGAAGAAGAAGATTCTGTCAAAATACACTGTGTTGTCAGACAGGGTGTTTTTGTCCCTAGGGAATGTTGGCAATGTCTGGAGACATTTTTGTTGTTATTCCAAATATGGGGTAGGCAGCTACAAATGTTCATCTAGTGATTGGAAGTCTGTGAGACTCATCTCCAATTATCCAACAAAAAACCCCAGGAAGTGAAGGTGTGGCTCAAGTGGTAGAACACCAGACTTGAGTCAAAAAGCCAAGAGAGAACAGGAAGTCCTGAGTTCAAGTCCCATTCCTGGCACCAAAATTGAATAAAAATGAAAATTGAGCTCTTCCCATAGATGGCTATTGAACATCACCAGCTTGATGTATGAACATACTGTTCAAGCTTTAATTTTAAAGACAACACCTAGAATGGATCAACTTGAATGCCTTATGTGGCACAATTGCTATGCCTTGGGGAAAGGAGATTGCTATTAACTCCTTCACAAAAGTGTTCATGATGGAGAAAGGCTGCCTTCAATTTGTTTCTGGCTTTCCTTTAACTTTGTAACCCAGACTTTAATTGTAAAGGAGCAAACATTATCAGGTACTGCACCAATACCTACTAACTCCATCCAAACGTATTACTCCAAATGAGTGACACAAACTATGAAAACTGTTAGTAAGTTTTTTATTGAAATAGTTTAGTATAACATTAGAAGATCTTAAAATTCTATATTCTAAACCAATGCAAGCACTGCATATAATGTCTTCTCGAATCTAGTTGATAATGTATCTAACAAAGGAAATTATCATGTGAACTTCTACAAGTTGGCTAATACAATTGAAGCTGGAGGCTAAACAACTTTGGTATATTCATATTTCTCTGGTTCCCTTCTTGAGTAGATATAGCCAGGTCTACCTTTATTCAGCAGATCTGGACAGGATCAAAACATTTGGTGGTTTTGCTTACGTGTCCAAACCTTGAGTGTCAAGAAAGAAGAAAATTCTAGGTTTAAGCTGCTCACGAGGAAGGCAATCTTTGTAACTTTTGTTGAACTAGAACCATCAAATCCAGTCTGCATTTCCACCATGTGAGGCTAAGTGCAGTCAAATGAGTTCATAAATGGATTCAGAGATTTTTGGAAAATACAAACATGGGAGCCAAATGAGGATAGAAAATACAAGTACGTAGGTCAGAGAATGGCATGGAGATTTTTATAACAGGGTTTTATCTGAAGACCATTATTTTAAATACTTCTAAGATAATATTATCTTTAAGTCAACTGGCTTTTTAGCCATGTCAACATATTTAAACTTGCACCATTGTCTGTCAAGCTATCTACATACAGGTGTTTACAAAGGTGTCCTCTTTTTGTACAAGCATAGATGTTCAAAAAATACAGATGTCACAAATTTAAGAAAAGTATCAATTGCACAGCATCAAGATAGGCTCCTTACACATCTCCAACCAAGTTTTGAACCCATTACAGAGCTGACTTTACCAGATGACCGCACCATTCTACTCAAAGGCTCAGTACAGCTGAATGCTAGTTGCTGTAGCAATGTAAAAGTTCCTGCTGTCATCAAGTTTGACACTCTAAAGAATTCAGTTCAAGTTTTTCAATGACTTACTGGATTTGCATTTTTTTGACCACTCTGAGATAATGAACTCAGGCCTACTGCTTACTAGACGGGCGCTCTCCATTTGAGCCATACCCCTTGCCCTTTTGCTTTTGTTCCTTTTCAGGAAGGGATTTCCATTTTTGTCCAGGCCTGCCTGGACTAAACTCCTTCTACTTATGCCTCCTGCACAGCTGCTTGACAAGAATGTATCACTATGCCCAACTTATTTTGTGAAGATGGAGTCTTGCTAACTTTTGCCTAGGCTAGCCTCAGACTGTGATCCTATAGATCTCTACCTACTGAGTAGCTGGGATTATTGGCCACTATGCCTAGCCTAGATTTGCATTTTCTACCTGAAGCATTTAGATCAGGAAAATTATTCTCTACAGCTATTAAGTTTCAATGAAGAGGAGAAGTTGCTTTTTATAAATCATTGCTAGATTTTATCTGCAGGCAAATCCTCTTCTTTGAAGTGGTTTGAAGACTTGAGTTGGTTGTCTCTCAACATGTGTACAAGCAAATTCTGAGTCAATGCTTGCCTTTTGCTACTCAAGAGGATGCTATGAAGGACCATCTTATAGAAAATGCACTCTTCAGTGAATTCCCCTTCACCATCACTTTTGAGCCACTTCTCTTGAACAGTATCCTAACGGAGCAACTAATGCTTACTTCTTCTACTTGTTTCAGGCTTTCCTTATCCCTGCTTCTCATGCAACAGCTTTAGTTGAGCTACTCAGTTGCCAGGGATTTTATTTCTTTTAGTTATGAAGGGCAAAAAAATACTCAAAGCTGTTTAAATATGCATTTGGTGGCACTCAAAATTGTATCTTTTCATTTATAACAAAATAGTGAACTGCCTAGTAAACTTATTGGAGTCTTCGTTTTGGTGGAAATCCATGTGAAATGCTGGGGGAAAATGGAAAGTGAAAGCAAGAGCTAAAAATATGTCCAAGAACAAGATTCGAGGACATGAGATCCATCCCAATTGGTTCCCTAGGGGACACAGGGGAGAACATTTATGTGACAATAAACTCACAAACTGTGCTCTTGCAATGGTTTCTTTTCTTATGTGGGTGCCAGTACTGGAGATTGAACTCAGGGCATTTGACTCTAGCTTGGCTTTTTCACTCATGGCTGTTCCTCTACCACTTGAGCCACAGTTGCACATTTGGCTTCTTGCTGGTTACTTATAGATGGTCTCTCAGATTTGTCTACTGAGGCTGGCTTCAAACCATAATAATTACATGTCAGCATCCTGAGTAGCTAGGATGACAGGCATAAACCACCAGTGCCCCACCTCAAAATGGTTTCTAAATCACAGCAATTATGGAACAATTTTTTTTAGGGCAGGATGTTTCAAGTAAGTGATAGTCATGACTCATCTTAAAAATGGAAATAAAAATGATGCAGAGCTCCAATGTCTTTGATATATCTACTCTCTGCTAGAAAATAGGTTAGCGTTCATTGTACACTAAATAAAATTTGGTCCAAATTAAGTACAATATTCATAATTCCTTATTTGAAACTCAATTGCTACTTTTTTAAAAAAGAAAAAAATTAAAATCTATAATATTATTCCTTGTCTAAAGTTCACTCTCAACTAAAGGGATTTACAGGGTTTCACCCAAATTTCCCCAGGCATTCTTATCATTATATATTTACACAAGAGGCTTTAATTTGAAGTTACAACTGGCAACCTCAAAATATATAAACTAGGAATTTCCATAACGGAATTTTAGACTTGGGAGTTGTTGCCTCAAAGTACTAAAAGAACAAAGGAGAAAATCACTTATCTAAGCAAGTCAAAGTAATAAAATACACTTCTCATTTAAGACAATTCACTTGAAGATCAAAATAACCAATACCTTTACCCCCCCAAAAATGAGAAAGAACCAGTCTTGAGCTTTCAAAGGGGAAACAATGACTCTAAGAGTATACAAAGATCTGATGCTTTCTGCCAGTGATATGCTATCATTACAGAGTCCTAATGCTAAAAAAAAAAAAGCAAACAGATGAGTGAGTAGTCCAAATAGACCTGCTCACATTTCAAATTCTGCATTTACAGTGGGACATGACTGAACAGGTAAGACACAGACTCCCCATTGTGTGTCCTTCGGATGGCCTCGGCCAGAATCATCGAAATGTCAATCACCTGAATGCCAAAGAGAAAACAGTAGAGAAATGTTAGTTCTACTGTCTTAAAGACTGAAAAACAAGAAAGACTGAGAATGACTTATTCAACATGAATAACTGTCAAACCTGCCATCCCTGTGTCTCTAGGGAGAACAGAGAGATTAGGGGTCTAACTTCCCATCAAAACCTGCTAAAACCATATGGGTTCCAGAGGAAGGTTTTTGGGTTCAGATGCCTGAAGTCTTTCAGTGCTACTGTGAATGGGAGACATACTTTCCTTGGGACAGTCTACCTGGGCATTAGAAGGTTGTTTATTGCTCTCTCATTATTTCAGAAAAGTCAACTACTATATCCATTTAAGATCACATTTGTGATCATCTAATCCAGGGATCATCAAAGTGCTCTTTCAGAAAGTCAACCTTGTTGGCTTTGTAGGTGTGATGTTACTTACAGATGTTCAACTTCCCCACTGCAGCAGAAAGCAGTCACAGGCACATATGAATGAATGGCTGTGCCTGTGTACCAATAAAACTGTTTATAAGTATAGATGGTAGATTTGGCCTCTGGGCCATAGTTCATCATCTCTCAAGCTAAAATATTGTTCATCACTCAAAAGGAACCACTAGCTTAACCATTTTTGAACTTAGCTCCTTTCTCTAATGGATACAAATCCATTAGAGGGTCACCGTGTCCCACTTGCCTGCTCTACTAGGGGAACTAAGGCTTGGGAATGAAATGACTGGCCACGGTTCACTGAAACATTGAGGCAAAACTCTTCTTCAGGCCAGTTGGTGTCAGGTGGTCAGCACTCTCTCTCTGGTGGTCTGTGAGAACCCAGGTGGGAGGAGTATGAATGAGTGGAGTTCTGGAGATCCTCAGTACACTACCCTCCTATTTTAAGTTGTGCTAATATAGAGAGAAAACCTAAAACTTGCCATCTTAAACCACTTGGAAGCATATAATTGAATAGTATTAATTACATGCCCAATGTTGTGTAAATATCACCATCACTTATTTCCAAAACATTTTTTATCATCCCAAATAAAAACTGTATATTCTTTCAACATGAACTCCCCATTCCTCCCTCGTCTGTTCACTGGTAACCACAATTATGCTTTTGCTCTCCATCTACTCCTAATCTATGTAATTCATTCAAATCCAATCATATAATATTCCTGTTTCTGTGATTGGCATATTTCACTTAGCATGTTTTCAAGATTTACCCATATTGTAGCATATGTCAGGATTCCTTTCTTCTTTTTTTGGGGGGTGGGGTCCGGTCGTGGGGCCTGAACTCTGGGCTTGGGCGCTGTCCCTCAGCTCAAGGCTAGCACTCTACCACTTGAGCCACAGTGCCACTTCTGGCTTTTTTTCTTTTTGCTTATGTGGTGCTGAGGAATAGAACCCAGGGCCTCAGGCATGCAAGGCAAGCACTCTACCACAGAGCCACCTTCTAAGCCCTCCTTTCTTCTTAAAATCTGACTATGACCCCAGTATAACAATAGACCACACTTTGGTTAACTATGCATACACTGATGGACATTTGGGTGTTACTACTTTGGGCTATTATGATTGCTATTGCTACAGTTAGTTGTGTGTAAGTTTTTGTTTTAGCATGTTTCCAAATTTTTTGTTGGAGGGAACACACCTAGAAGGGCATTACTGGGTCATAGAGAAATTCCATGCTTAATCTGGGTACACTTATTTCTTACTGTCTTTCCACTGTGATTTTATTAGTTTACCTTTTCTAACTAGTAAACATTGCCCTCTACTGATCCTGGCACTTCTCAGGGACCTGATAGGATTCCTGTGGTGATGAGACACTGCAGCCTTAGCCAGCACACACACAGAAAGCTGGATGCTGGATTTTGCTTGTAGGGATGTGAAATAGGTGCCTTGCAGCTTGGTTCTCCCTGGGGTATAGATAGTACCTGAATCTTGGAGCAGTGTTTCATCTTGTCTTCTTGTGGGATTGTGTTGGTGACAACAACAGCTTCAAAGGCAGCATTATTAATTCTGGAAATGGCTGGCCCAGAGAAAATCCCATGGGTAAGAATCGCATAAACTTTGGTGGCTCCGGCTGAGAGTAGCCTATAAAATAGAAGATAAAAATTAACCAGGTATGGAAACACACGGCCGTGATGTCACCACTGGGGAGAATAAGAACGGAAGATCTTGAGTGTGAGGGCAGTCTGAGCTACATAATGAAGCCCTGTCAAAAACAAACAGCTTATCAGATTGTCTCCTTAGAAAGCTGAGATCTGAGAGACAAATCCTCAAGACTCTTATCACCAATTAACCAGCAAGAAGCTAGAAGTCCAGGCATGTTTCAAGTGGTAGAGAACTAGCCTAGGGGGTAAAAAAGTCAAGTGAGAGTGAAGTCCTGAGTTCAAGCACCCATCCCAGCATGCACATGAAAATTAAGTCTATATAAATATTTTTGAAATACTCGCCTTGAGTATCAGTGTTGAAAGTAAAAAGTAAATTCTATGAAGAAGATGAGACAAATTCCACTTATATTTATTAGCCAAACCAGGAACTTTTAAGGCCTGTGTAAAAAAAATACTACTCTACTAAATCAGGAATTATCAACGTTAGCATTTGGGCTCAGACAGTTCTTTAGTCTGGAGTTGTTCTGTGCATTATAGGAAAAATTAGCAGCATCCCTGGCTTCCACCTACCAGCAATACTCCTCCCCTCTTGTTGTGATGACCAAAGATGTCTGTAAACATTGCCAGATGTCACCTGCAGAGCAAAACTGTGCCCCAGTTTGTAAACTACTGGCTAAGCAAATAGAACCAAAATAGGTCATTTTGATGTGTGATCTACATAGAAAGTTTATTAGGAGATATCTGGTGCATCTCAAATGGGAATGGCCATATCTGGAAGGGCTCCTTAGCTGTGTGTGGCTCAGGGAGGCTCCTACCAAGGATGTCAGATCTTTCTAGCATCTGGAAAGCCACATGGGCAAAGGCTAAGCCATAAGAAGCAAGGGGCCCAGCAACACTCCACCCCCAGACTGTCTTCCCTTCTGGGCTCAGTTTCTGGAACAGTACTTCCTTTGACTGTTTGAAAAATATACTGGAAGTCCAATTTGGAAAATGAAAAGGCCAATGGTTCCTTTCCTACCATGAAAAGAATGCCAAAAATAAATGCATCTAGAAGAATTAGGGAAAGCAAGCCTGATTTTGAAAAACGGATACTTTGTCTTTCTTAAGGACATGCTTTCCTGAACCATCTCACATACTTATCTGCAGCATGGCAGATGGTGCCACACGTATCAGCCATGTCATCCACCAGAATGGCCACGCGGTCCTTCACGTCACCCACCAGAACCATCCGGTCCACTTCATTTGCTTTCTTCCTCTCTTTGTGGATCAGAGCAAATTCCACATTCAGCCTGTCAGCAATAGAAGTGACCCTGAGGACAGATGCAAATGAGCATGTTAAAACAGGTCTTTAAGGGTCTGGAGAATAGCTAGCATGCTTGAGGTCCTGGGCTCCATCCCCAGCACTGCCAAAACAATGGGCTGGGAAGGTGGCTCAGTGGTAGAGTGCTTGCCTTGCATGCATGAGGCCCTGGGTTGGATTCCTCAGCACCACAGAAGCAGAAAAAGCTGGAAGTGGCGCTGTGGCTCAAGTGGTAGAGCAGTAGCCTTGAGCTGAAGAGCTGAGGGACAGCACCCAGGCCCAAGTTCAGGCCCCAAGACCAGGAAAAAACAAACAAACAAAAAAAGGAAGTCTAAAAGCCAAGCCCAGATGGCTCACATCTGTCATCTGAACTACTCAGGAGGCTCAGTTCTGAGGAACACAGTTTGAAACCAGCCCAGACAGGAAAACCACCAAAGAGCCAGAAGTGGCGCTGTGACTCAAGTAGTAGAGCACTAGCCTTGGGCAAAAAAAAACCCTCAGGGACAGCACCCAAGCCCTGAGTTGAAGCCCCAGGACCAGCACAAAAAAGTAGTTTAGGAATGTAACAAAAAAAATAGCACTTAAGATAATAAAAAGAATTAGAATTCACGTATTATAAGCCAGGCATGATCAGGGGCCCACACTAAGTGAGCCATTATTAGAAAGGTGGTAGGTGACAGACTGTCTTTATAATGGATAAAGCTGCTAGATAAGATGTTGACATTTGATTTATTTGTATTTGGGATATTTTTTAAAAATCATAGGTACAACTGAAAGCAAGTTACACAGTACCTACCACTGGGCTGCTTTGTGGAACAGATGATTGGGACAAAAGTTCCAGTTAAGGATGTCATGTCATAAGTAAGCATGTAAGAAGGAGCTCCATTGAACTAGAGGCTCAAGGAGAATGAAAACTCTGAGTCTGTTTCCTTTGCCCAAAATTGGAGGTATGGTTCACATGGTAACTCTACCAGCCTTAAGCCAGGCTTAAGCAAAACAGCTAAGCAAGAGCACAAGGCCCTGAGTTCAAGCCCTACTCTTGGCATAAAATATGCCAGTCACTGTGTCATCCTCTGATGACAACGAAGAGTAGAGTTGGACTGTGCCAGGATCAAGCCTGGCATGGCAGCATGAAGCCGTACCTGTCCTAATCTTAAGTACTTCAAACATAGCAGTTTTGAAAACTGGTAAAATCCTAATGTGTGTTGGTATGGGGGCTTGAACTCAGTGCCTTGCACACTCTCACTTGGCTTTTTTGTTTTGGGGTTGTTTGTTTGTTTTGGCTGGTGTTCTACCATTTGAGCCTCGTCTCTACTTCTGGCTTTCTGGTGGTTAACGGGAAATAAGAGTCTCATAGTCTTTCCTGCTTGTGCTGGCTTCCAATTGAGATCCTCAAGCCTCTTTAGGATTACAGGTGTGAGCCACTGGGGCCCAGCTTAGATAATCTCTTAAACTACTTAAAGTAGTATACATTTAATGGCACTAAGTACATTCACGATGAATACAGCTGTTACCTCTATCTAGTGCCAGAAGGAAAATTTCCATACTATCCAGCAGTCAATCCCCATTCCTTGACTGGCAGGCCTCGTCAAACACTATCTCTATATTTTTAACTGGTCTACATTTCTCATTTCTCATATAAATGCAATTATACTATATATGCGGCCTTCTCACTCTGGCTTCTTTACACGTTTCATCCATGTTGTAGCATATATTGGTACTTGATTTTTTTTTATGGCTGAGTAATCGTCCATTGAATGGACATAGCACATTAATTTACCTACTCGTCTGTGGTTGGATACCTGGGTTGATCTCTGTAATTTGGATAAGGGGAACATTGCTGTTGCAAACATTAGCACACACACATCTGAGTCTCTTTTTTTTTTAAGTTTTGGGCATTTACATTACAGTAGAATGCTGAAACCTTTGGAACTCAGCCTATATCTTCAAGCTAGCCTCTTTTCAATGCTGCAAAAGAATGTAGCAACCAGTCCCAAGCCTTAATAACCCTCTACGTTAGAATTACCAAGGCTGACTTCTATCTCAAGCAACCGATAGATAAATGAGGTAGGTGTAAGGGAAGGCTACTCTTACTCGACATGGCTACATCCCTAGACCCAGATGACTTTTGGAGTTCTAGACTACACTCTTGTTAACTAGGCAGCCTGATTTCCTTTGCCAGTGAAACAACTACAATGCTAGATGACACTGAAATCCAAGGCAACTACTTTTACAAATCCATTGCCAAGCAGAGATGGCAGCAGAAATCATCAGTGGGAGCGAAGGCAGAAGTAGGTCACCCTGAGAAGCCAGCAGACAGCAGTGTGCTTGCTCTGAGGGCTTCTCTGAAGTCCTAATAATCAGGGTTCAGTTTTGCTGACAAGGGATGAGAGATCAAGTCTGGAGCCAGACTGAATGGAGGGTGTAAACAAGAAACCCTGACATAGCACAAGGCCACTAGAGGGCCTTCCATCAGAGTTGGAAGGAGTGAAAAACAAACCTGCTGCCTAGGAAGAATGATCACTGTCTCTGACTCAATGCTGAGTGAAGAAGGTTAGTTCTTTGCAGAATTCAAAACCATATCTTGATGCTTCCTACAGGCTATCCGGTTCAAGCCCCATGACCAACCAAAAAAAAATATATATGTATGACTAAAGGCTGTCCAAATTCCTATTTTGAATACTATGAAAACCCTGAAGAGCTTATTTAATGGAGGAGCCCCATCTCCTCAGTCTGAGTGTTTAATTTGAAGTGAAACTGTGGAAAGTTTGAGGGTGATGCTACAAGGTAGTTGGCAACAATAAAAGCAAATACTCTTGGAAAGAGGAGAAATGTCTAAGGAAAATAAGAGATTCACAGAATAGTTACAAACCAAGTCAGGAGAAACATCTGTAGCCAAATCATAAGATGCTACTATGACATACTAGCATTAGTTGAAAGGCAACATAAAGTTATTGCTTTGTTTTGTTATTGTTGTTGTTGTTTTTGTTGGTTGTGGGACTTGAACTCAGGGCCCCCATGGGCCCTGTCCCTGAGCTCTTTTGCTCAAGGCTAGCATGCTACCAATTTGAGCCACAGTTCCACTCCCAGTGTTCTGGTGGTTAACTGGAGATAAGAGTCTCATGGGAACTTTTCTGCCCTGGTTGGCTTTGAACTTCAATCCTCAGATCTCAGCCTCCTGAGTAGCTAGGATTATAGGCATGAACCTATAAAGAAATAAATTATACGCTTAGATAAGAATAAAAAAGATGACAAAGACTATCCAGGCAAAGTAATAAAAACAAAGAAAAAGTTTGAGAAATAGAAAATAATCAGACATTTCTTACTCAATAGGTAAAGGACTATAGAGACAACACTCAAAGAGACAATGACTGAGACATCAGTCATCACCCAAAGACATCAGTCTTCAGATCCAAGAAAAGCTGAGCAAAAGGACTGATCAATACATGGACAACTCTGCAAAATAAATTCTAATCTGTGAAGAAGAAACAAAAGCTGTACTACATAAACAGTTTGAAAGCACTTGAGGTGGTGCTTACAAATCCAAATAGGTCAGTAGTCATAGCAGAAAAAGGAAAAAACTTCCCAATAAAGTAGAGACTGTTAGTCATAAGATACCAATTTTAGATTTTTTTCTAATGTCTTTGGAAGGAAAAGGAAAAGTGTTACTATAATGAAGTCTATGTTTGTTTTCCTTTGAAAACATCATCCTCACATAGCAACCAAACCCACAGTAACCTGAGCAGACAGCCTTCATTTCTAAAACCAACCTGCCAACTTTCCTCACTTAAGGATTTAATGGAGAGAAGAAAAATGTAATTTGAAGGCAGACAAAACCCTTGCCCCATAATCACCTCCAAATATATACTACTGTACATGCCAATTTCACGAGCCAAGCCACTTGAAATGAATTAAGTAAAACTCATTTATCAGAATATAGGCTGGTGTTTCTCCCAATACAAGGTACCCGAACACCTTGTGCAAAATGGAAATACACAATAATTTTGGTTTTTTGGTTATTTGATAGGGAGCAGAAAGGCCCTGGTCCATGGTTTTGTGTGGGAAAACATTGCCATTTGCACCTAGAGCTCTAAGCCTGTGAAGCCTAGGCTCAGCCTGATTTTCCTCTCTACTAGGTGACTTCTGTCCTCACAAGATGGTTACCTAAAGATAGCCAGGAAGGCATGGAAGCCTGTCTGGAAAAAAGGTCAGCTCTATAGTTCATGATAAAGTAGCCTAAGATCCCTGCCAAAAGCCCCCTGGGATGCTGGACCATTATCATTCCTTGTAAAAGCTACAATGAACTCTTTTTTTCCCATGTATACAATGAGTACATAATACATGTTCCTGATATGTTAAACATATCATATTGAAATCTTAGGTGGAAAGAGCTAGAAGAAAAATCAGATAGATAGATAACAATATATTTACATTTTTCTGGTGTGTGTGTGTGTGTGTGTGTGTGTGTGTGTGTGTGTGTATGTGTGTGTGGTGTGTGTCTGTGTTCATGTGTATGTAAGCATGACCAGGAGAGACAGATATGTAATATACTAAATTATACGTACTGGTTTCACTGGTAAAGATAGAAGGTATTACATGTTGACTAATTTTCTAAATGTTTTTATGTAGACCACATCCAAAGATGCCATGATCAGAAAAGAAAGATAAATCCAAATCACGTGGTTTCATCCATTTCCCATATCACTTTTAGGTTGCATTTATCTTAACAATGGTAGGACTTTTCCTTTCAACCCAAATCCAGTATCAAAGACTACTCAAGAGTGACCTCCTGTGGCAATGTTAAGTTTTACCCACAATGAATCACATTTCCATGCTTTTTTCTAAAGCAACCAGGCCTGATTTCTCAAATACTTATTTTCTTGGGTGAACATGACTGAATTAAGCAAAGGTGGTAATGGTAATGTCCACTGCATGTATCATATACTAATTTTGAGGCTGTTAGTTGGATGGGACTGTTAGTTGGAGAACAAACTGCTCTAGAACATAAGGAGGATAATGACATATAGCGGGCATTTGGAGAAAGGAGGTAACAAAGATTCCTAAATGTAGGTCATAAAATGTTGGCCTTTCCTGGCCAAAGAATCAGAGTGGCTGAGCAGGACTGCACTGAATATGTCTGAGTAAAATACCATCTCAAACCTGGCCATTTACTCTATATTTGCCCCAAAGCAGGACTTAGTAAGTACACAGAAAAATAAAGTATATAATAAAAGGTGTTTCACATCAATAGAGAAAAGGGGAAACGTGTGTGTGTGCACACGCGTGCGTGTGTGCACATGTGTGCGCACACATCAGTGCTGGAGCTTGAACTCAGGGCCTGAACGCTGTCCCTCAGCTTTTTCTGCTCAAGGGGCACCCTACCACTTGAGCCACAGCTCTACTTTCGGCTTCCTTTTTCTTTTTGATGGTTATTTGGAGATAAGAGACTCAGAGTTTACTGCCTGGGCTGGCTTTGAACTGTGGTCCTCAGATCTCAGCCTCCTGAGTATTAAAGAAAGTAAAGAAAGTAAGTCCTGCAAGTATATTGTTGCAGGACTGTACAAGTTGCAATAGCTGTAAGTGGGTTGAAGGAAACTGACCATAGGAGTTATGACATATACACACATAGCTATCAAAATCGATCAAGCCAATCTGATACATAACTGGAATTATTGGTACTATAGAGCAAGTATGCTTTTTTTTTTTTAAAAAAAAAGCTCAGTGAAGAAGTATAAATAGAAAAATTCCCACTTGTATTTGGGAACACTACCATGGGAGAGAACAAAGAGAGGTTAGTCACCTTTAATACTGTTTCAATTTTGGCAAACAGCATGCATGGTTACTTTTTGGCCATATATATAAAAATAGGGCTGGGATAGGAAAAGACACAAAAAAGTCTGTTATTATTCTCTGTGCTTAACCTCTATTGAAGTTACATTTTCAAATTTTAAAAAATGGATAGGGAAAATTCTGGAAATACAACTGCATAAAGACAGAAAGAGTTAAGTACAACCAGAGGCTGGGGCAGGAGGTACAGGAACAGCGCTCATGGGCACAGGGTTTGTTTCCTTTTAGTGTGATCAAATGTTCAGTTGTTCAAAATGGTAATGGCTTCATAAATCTGTGAAAATACTATGAAAAATCCCACTGAATATTTCAATGAGGGAACTGTAGGTTCCTGGATCACAAGGTGACATATTGTTGTTATACGCCAAGGGCATCTAATGCTCCTAGACCCCTTAGCCAACGTCTTTGCCTTGAATCAGCAAATTTGCTATATTCCAATACATATTCTACCATGTGACTTCAGTAAGTTTCCTATGTCAATTGCAAGCATTTCCAGTGGAAATGACTCTATAAAGCAGCTCACATTCTGAAGCAGATGACAACTTGGCATGACTCAACTGCTTTCTCTGTGGTAGCTAATGGCAAGCCTGTGTAATAAGTATCTCTCCTCCACCTCTGCCTGTCTAGGCCTTTGCAAGCTGTCTGCTGCTTTTATATATTTGTGTTTCCTTCCTGTGCACAGCCACTTCCTACAGCTGCCAGAGGCTCATTACCAGCTGTAAGGCCCATTTCTTTCTCCTTGTCTGTGATAGGAACCTGAGCAGCCATTGGATGGCAGCTGAATACAACTATGCTCTTCCCAGAATCTGAACCAAAATTTCCTTGCATGGCCACTGTGACTGCTTTCTGGACACTCTTACACTTTATTTTTTGCCATTACTGGGACTTGAACTCAGGGCCTTAAGTGCTCTTGCTTGGCTTTTCTCCCTCCCTCCCTCCCTCCCTCCCTTCCTCCCCCTCTTCCTTCCTTCCCTCCCCCCCTTTCATCTTATAGTTTGCTCAAGGCTGGCATTCTACTACTTGAACCATACCTCCATTTCAAGGTTTTGTCAGCTTAATTGGAGATAAGAAATTCATTTCCTACCCAAGCTCTCTTTGGACCACGATCTTCTTGAGTAGTGGGGATTACAGGCATGAACTTCCAGCACCTGGGTCACTCCTAAGCTTTTAATTGTGATTCTAGGTTCCTATCTTGGCTCCAGGTGGATGAGGATACAAATAAGGGATAGGCTTCTATATATGCTTTTTATGCACATATCTTTGGGTGGTTCATGGGATTGAACTCAAGGTCGTTGCACCTGCTAAGCAAATGCTCTCCCACTGTGCTATACCTCACAGCTTCTGCGTTTCAAGAATGTCATTCAAGTTGATAGTCTCTCCCAACTCCCGCTGCACATCAATAACACACATTTATGAACTTCTCTCCTTTAGCACTAAGCTAGTGGCTAGTGATCTATCTTATCTCTCCTTTTTGTATGATGGCTGCCACCTGGGCAGTAAGCCACAATCCCACTTTCATTTTCTTCCCCAGTCACAGCTACCAACTTCTGCAAGGTTCTGAGTTACCAGCCTTGGCTTGGGGGAGGTGTTATGTATCCGATCATTATTCTGGGCTTGGATTCTCAACATCCTGTGCTCTACTGGCACAGGATGAAAGACTCCTTGGGTCTCTGTAAGCCTTGTAGATTTGCTATCAGGACCACTTTCCTAGGTGAGCCAGCATGGCTGCATTACAGAGCTGTTTGTATCATGTCAGTTTCTGGCTCTCTTTGTTTTTAGTTGTCTTTCAGATATGCTCATTTGACACACTAGGACTTGGCTTCTCATCCTAAAGTATTGGCTGGCTAAATGCCACCTTGTCTGTACACACTGGGTCCAGGTAGACTAGGCCCTCTGGGCTTGCTGGCTCATCAGGCACTCAGTCATGTTCAGCAGGGAGGGCTGTGGAAGTCTTCCTCCGCAGTGACTCAACAGTGTGGGACCAATTCTCACATTAATTTTCACAGTCCAGGGACTGTGTGCCCCAGGGAAGACTGTATATTCCCCACACAGCTGCCCACAGCACATGCTCATGGTTTGATTTCTCATGGGTGACTATTTTTTTTATCTCCCCATCAAAAGTTCAGCCAGCTGGCTAGAGGCATGGCTTTTAGCCTCTATCTTCCTGAAGCCCAAGCTGCCAACAACTTTCTGGATTTGAATTCCCTTCCCCCAGGCCATCAGAGCACATTTTTCAGCCCTTCTTTATTTCTTGACTTTAGATATTTCTATTTCTTGGTGTTCTACACACACAGATTCCTTTTTATCAAATTCTATTCTATTGTGGCTAACATTTTGAAGTTGTTATAATAGCTAGCATTAATTAACTGGACCAATAAATTGTATTATTAATGAAAAACATTTTCTCATTAAGCTCATTACTTTTATCTGATGATTATAAATATAAATACACAGTGTGTGTGGGGGGGGTTACTACTATGAATGATAAAATGTTGACAAAGAGTAGGTTTCCATCTAAAAGTGAAGCCTCTGGTCTACTTACTTGCTCATTTGCAAAATAGTGTTAGCATTTTTTTGAGGCAGGGTCTCACTACACAGTCCAGGCTGACCTCAAACTTGTGAAGCTTCGGCTTTCATTTCCTAAGCTCTGAGATGATAACGGGCACCACCATACTCTGCTTAAAGTATTAGGTGATTTAAAGCAATTTCCCTGAGGTTGGAGGTTAGCTCAGTAGTAGAGTACTTACTTAACATGTGTGAGGGTCTGGAGTGTCAAAGGAAAAAAAGAAGGAAGGAAGGAAGGAAGGAAGGACGGAGGGAGGGAGAAAAGACAATAGAAGAGAAAAGCATGATTTCTTGTCTAATACATAGGAAATACAGAAAGGAAAACTCAGAGGGGGAAAAAATAAAAGTCTGCAGAGTGTAGCTTGCATAATACCTTTTGGCTCCCCCTGCATCGGGGGAAACAATGATACAGTTCCTCCACTCGGATATATTCTCCCGAATCCACTGCAGGACTGCTGGTTCCGCATATAAATTATCCACAGGAATATCAAAGAATCCCTAAGGGAAGCAAAGTGGGTCATAATTACAAGGCTTCGCTTTTTTCAAAAAGATGCTTACTTTCACTAAGTAACATGAATTACTGTATTCAAAAGAAGCCTGCACACAATACTCTCCTCTTTTGTACATTTTCACAGAATTAAATCAAGACAGATAGCTGGGCACCTTTCATTCCATTTGGTCTTTAGGTAGTCTATCATTACTGTCATCACTCATGATGGCCTGGTCTTTGGGGAGAAAACAGCTCTACAAAGGCAGTGGGGAAAGAGGGTTGTTGGTTTTCATGCCTATTACAAACCAAATGTTTATATTCATTATAATTAATGAAGCAGGCACCGTTAATATGGTCTGTTTTAGAGGCAAACACACCAAATTGTAAAGAGATTTTAAATATGGCTGAGTACTGCTGCTCATGCCTATAATCCTAGCCTCTCAGGAGGCTGAGATGACAATTTGAAGCCAGCCCAGGTAGACAAATCCAAAAGAAAAAGTGCATTAAACCTCTATCATTCTAATCATTTTCCATAAGTTTTAGTAGAATCATATAGTCTCTAGTACCAAGAATCGTATAGTCTCTAGTATCTAATCTTCTAAAATGGACTGGAGGATAAGTGGTGTGAGACAGGGGGTATCAACATCCATTCCTAGTTTAGTGAAGACAAAAACTTCATGCTACCTCCTTTTAAAATGATTTAAGTTGACAGAGCATTAGGACCTAACTATTGTCAGAAAGAAATGGCTGGTACCTGTATCTGAGAGGCATGTAAGTCCATGGTGATGATATGATCAGCTCCAGCAACCGAGAGCATGTTGGCCACAAGCTTTGCAGAAATTGGAGCACGGCTCTGAAATAAACAGACATTTGATAATAGCCAATAGACCACTGGGCATGGTGGCTCACACCTGTAGTCCTAGCTACTCAGGAGGCTGAGATCTGAGGATCATGGTTCAAAGCCAGCCCAGGCAGGAAAGGCCTTGAGACTCTTCTCCCCAATAAACCACTCAGAAAACCAGAAGAGTGCTGTGGCTCTTGTCTTGAGCTGAAGAGCTGAGGGACAGTGCCTAGGCCCAGAGTTCAAGCACCACAACTGAAAAAAATAGGGAATAGACCACCTCATACCAAGAAAGACATGAGAAAAGGAATCATACACAGCATAGACAAAGTGGAATCAGGAAAACGACATGCATTGTCACAACACAAGGTGTATTCATTCCATTTTCATCATCAAATACACACTGTTGATGCAGACTAATGGGAATCAGTGTGTTTGATACTTGGTCTAGATTACAAATATCCAAGAAACAGTGAAGCAGGTAGACTGTACATGTAATGTTGCCATTTATATAGTTCAAATGATAAAAACTGGGTATAGAGATTTCCATGCTTTGGCTGGCTTTGCCTTAAAGATGATTTTTTTCAACCAGCAAAAGCAAGGAGCATTGTTCTAGAAGGACAGAGAGGCACACGTGGGCTTACTAAAGACAAGACATTATCACAGAGTCAGCCACGGACTGAAAGAATCCAGCTATTAAAGAAGCATTGTGTACTGATAGCTGAAGCTAATGTCATTACAAATTAAACAAAAACCAGGTGGAAGAAAGAACACGCTCAGGCAGCTGCTAATTTAATATGGAGAGAAATAAACATATTATCACTTATTGACATTATGTTCCTTCGTACAGTTACCTAACAGTTTTTATTACATTAGTTTCCACATCATAAATTGGGAACAATGAAACTGTCCACATCAAAAAGATCCCAGAGACTATACAGATATCATTAGATGGGATCTAAGAATTCTGTCATTTTCTATAAATAACAGGGTTCTTATACATGAGCCACCAGAAAGAAAAGGAAATAGAAGCTTAGAAGATTTCATTCAAAATAGTAACAAATCAATGATTCCATTAAAGCCACATGCACACATATAAACACAAGGGAAAGAAATCAAAATGTCCACAGGTTTTATTTTCTCTAACACATTAATTCTGTTTTTTAAATTATATATATATAAAAAAATTATATATACAACTTTAAAAGTATGTACCTACATATAGCTCTTTAAAATACAAAGAAAAGGATGATACAGAAACTCTCCAAAAATATTAATGGGCTGGGAATGTGGCTTAGTGGTAGAGTGCTTGCCTAGCATCCATGAAGCCCTGGGTTCAATTCCTCAGTACCACATACACAGAAAAAGCCAGAAGTGGCACTGTACCTCAAGTGGTAGAGCACTAGCCTTGAGCAAAAGCATCTCAGGGACAGTGCCTAGGCCCTGAGTTCAAGCCCCAGGATTGGCAAAACAAAAAAATGTTAACAGTATGTTTTCCTAGAAACAGACTTTGGAGAAAGTTTCTTTTTTCTTTCCTTTAATTTTTAAAAAATCTGCTCTAGTATCTATATACTATAATTCATGTTTTCATTGCTGACCTCCCCTATGTTATGATCTATGAAACCATTTTCAGCAGCATTTTTTCAGCTTTGATATCTCAAATCCTCTAGTCAGTTCAGCTGGGGCCTACTCAGAGCAGTTCCTCCCCCAGGCTCCACATTGGTGGCTCAGGCCACAGCTACCTGGTAGGCTAAGAATGGTAGCAAAATGTTCCAAGGCCAGCCTGGGTAGAAAAGTTGTGAGACTGTGTTTCTCAACACAAAGCTGGACACAGTAACATTTTCTTGTTATCCTAGCTACATGGGAGGTTGGCAGTAAGAGGATTGTGGTTTGAGGCCAGGTTGTGTAGAAAGTGCAAAAGTTTACAACTCAGGGTTGGCAAAGTGGCTCAGTGGTAGAGTGTTTGCCTTGCATGCATGAAGCCCTGGGTTGGATTCCTCAGCACCACATAAGCAGAAAAAGCCAGAAGTGGTGCTGTGGCTCAAGTGATAGAACACTAGCCTTGAGCTAAAGAGCTGAGGGACAGCGCCCAGGCCTAGAGTTCAAGCCCCATGACCGGCAAAAAACCAAAAAGTTCACAACTCATGGCAGGCTATGGTGGCATCCACTGCCTAAAAGATGGGCTGCAGGAAGGCACAGTGGCTCACAATAAGCTTAAGTCTTCCCAAAATATACACTGGGCAAATGTTTTATAAATCAGATTGAAAACATCAGAAAGTCTCTGCTTATTTTCAAGTCGAATTCAGTGCTTCAAATACCATCCTGCTAAATGAACATTTCAGACTTAAAAAAAATTACAAGGTTGTGGAGATTAGTGTTCCCTACAAAATGAAAAAGAGGCAATATTTGTATCACTGAAACAAGAACATGGCCTTAAAAATGTTCTGATAAAAGAAAAGAAACATCCCAAGCTGAAAGTCCTTCATCCCTATCTTCCGATAGAGATGTATTCTTTATCTCACACACAGCCCTGTTCTCACAGGGGAGGGAACTGGCAGTTACACTGCGCCTCCTCTCCTATGGCATGGACCAGCTGACTATATGGCTTGTGAGTCAAATCTGCCCATGGCCTGTTTTTGTTCAACTAAATTGCTAAGGATGGTTTCTCCAGTTAGATGAGATTGAACTAAAAGAAGAATATTCTTTGACATTTGGTGGGTACATAAAATTCCTAGTTCAGTGTGTATAAATAAAGTTTTATTGCAACACAATCACACCAGTTCTGTTACACATTGGCTATGGCAGCTTCTACAATAAAAGGGAGATGTGAAGCTAGAGCAATAGATTGTCCAATAGGCTGCAAATTCCAAGTATCTGACATATACCTCCTTTGATAAAGGTTGTCCCTTAGTGTATTACAGGCCATGTACTTCATAAGTAGTAGCTAATAGTCTCAAGTTATAGACAAGGAAAATAAAGTTAAAAAGTTTAAGTAACTAACAAAGAACAAAGAGCAAATAAGTGCTGGACTTTAAATCTGAACCCATTTCATACCAGACCTCAGACCACTTTGGTACCTTTTCTTTTATTTTGCTGGTCCTGGGTAGGACTAGAACTCAGGGCCCGGGTGCTGTCTCTGAGGCTCTTTGTGCTCAAGGCTAGAGAGCTACCACTTGAGCCACAGCACCACGTCTGGCTTTTTCTGAGAAGTTCGCTGGAGATAATAGACCCATGAGCTTTCCTGCCCGGGCTGGTTTTGAACCACGATCCTCATATCTCAGCTTCCTGAGTAGCTAGGATTACAGCTGTGAGCCACCAGTGACTGTGCTTGAAACAAGATTTGAAGATGGTTAAAGGTCACAAGATTTTTCTGGAATTCTTTGTAGGTGCTTCTAAGGAGAGCAATTTCAAAGAACTTCATTGCTTCATGAGATGTCATAGGCAAAGATTGCTACCGTTTTTAAGCCACTTGGCTTGTCAGAAACACTAGGAACTTAATAAACACACCTATGAGTCCTTCTCTTCAACTCATGTTCTCCAATAGCATGTGATTTGATTTCCTGAGCTGCCATATGAACTGTCTCTCAAACGTTATCCCATCTTTGACTCTGGGTGGTACATAATCAAAATGTTATCTCTTCCAGTAGCAGTTAAGTTGGGAAAACTCATGGAACATGTGTGCAATTTGGAAAAAACATCTAAATAGCTAATGATAATAAAACTGGTAAGCTGGCATTAGTGGCTCATGTCTATAATCCTAGCTACTCAGGAGGCTGAAATCTGGAGGATTGAGGTTTTAAAGCAGTGAAGGCAGACAAGTCCCTGAGACTCCTCCATCTGCTTTGGCAGGAGCAAAATGCTGCGCTGGAGGCATTACTCAAATGGTAGAGCACCAGCTGAGCAAGCATGAGGTTCCTGAGTTTAAGTCCTGGTACCAGCAAAACAAACAAACACAAAAAAACAACAAAAGGAAGGAAGGAAGGAAGGAAGGGAGGGGGGAGAGAGGGAGGGAGGGAGGGAGGGGGGAGGGAGGGAAAGAAGGAGAGAAGGAGGGAAGAAGAGAAATCTGGTAAATAGCTAGATTATGCAATTCTACAATTGGACAAAACCACTTGGGGCTTCAGAAATTTTTGGGCTTTTCTTGCTAGCACAGTGGATGGGGACAAGGCTGGCAATTAGAGATCATAAGCTTGAGGTAATCACACTTGATGCAATGCAAGAGACAAGGTACAGCAACACTAGTTTCCTTAGTACACAGATTCCATTATGAATAAAAATAAGAAACTAGTTAGAAACTACAACCTTGGACAAAAGAGGCAGCAGAGAATAGGATAAATGCCAAGAAATGCAGTGTCTGAATATTTCTGTCTGTTAAAGAGAAATTTAAAGCTACAAACTGCTCAATTGTGGAAAAAGGGAATAAGAGAATAAGAGAAAAAAATGTTCTGAAGAATATAAAATTAAGTATGTCAGGGCCAAACACAAAATGAAAAACCTATCAGAAATAAAAGAACTTGATCAAAATAATAGTCACACACTGTGAGAAGCTACAATTATCAAATATCTCTGGACCAAATACAAAGCCTAATAGAAAAAAATTGAATTAAAAGAAACAGTCAGAGCTGGGTATTGGTAGCTCATGCCTGTCATTCTAGCTACTCAGGTGGCTGAGATCTGAGGGTCACAGTTTGAAGCCAGCCTGGGCAGGAAAGTCAATGAGACTCTTATCTCCAATAAACTACTCAGAAAAAGCTAGAAGTGGCTCTGTGGCTCAAGTGGTAGACCACTAGCCTTGAGCACAAAGAGGCTCAGAGACAGCTCCCATGCCCTGAGTTCAAGCCACAGGACTGGGGGGAAAAAAGAAATAGTCACACAGTATGAAAATTTACTAAGTCCCTTTTCACATGAAAGAGAAAAAGTCTCCTTTATGACACAGACAAGAATGTGCACACTAAAATATCTTGGAAGAACACACAGGCAGAAGAGCTAAGTCACACATTACTGTTGGGATGAAATTTCCAAGTAACTAAAAATACCATCTAAAACTTGAGAATCTTGTCTAAAATAAAAGAAGCTGTATAAATAACAAGGGAGGACGTGGCTTCATAGCAGCTTAAGTTACTGACAGTGTGGGCTGCTCAAAAGTGACAGACACACCGATGGTATAGACATGGCTGGTGTCCTCAAAGGATCATGTGCTAGAAGCAGTGTGGAGGTGGTGAAACTTTACAAAGTTGGGCCTACATCCGGGCAAAAATTCACAAGACCCCAATCTTAACAGGCAGAGCTGGGCCTGGTGGTGCAAAACTGTCATCTCAGCTATATGGGAAGTATAAATAGGAGGACTGTGGTAGAGGCCAGAATAAATCAAGACCTTAATTCCTTTTATAACTTGTGCAGGAACATGACCCTACGCTCATCTTTTTATTTTTTTGTCCATTGTGGGCCTAGAACTCAGGGCCTACCACATTGAGCCACAGCACCATTTCTGGTTTTCTAGTGCTTAATTGGAGATTAAAAGTTTCATGGATTTTCCTACCTGGGCTGGCTTCAAATCATAATCCTTCTATCTCAGCCCCCTGTAGGCAGGATTGTAGGTATGAGCCACCAGAAACTGGCTCCCACATCTTGGTTTCAGACATTTGGCTTGTGAACTTGTGAAAAAATAAATTTCTGCTCTTTTAATCTACCAGGCTTAAGGTAACTTGTTTTAACTGTCCTAGCGAACAATCTCATTCCAATTCCTCTCAATCTCCAACTTCTTATGTATCTTGAAGGTTAAGACCAACTAAATGTTCTTCAACTTCTCCAGGAGACTTACAGATGCTCCTCTAATGCTAATGTTGGTAAAAGAATATTCAACCAATATTAACTCTTTTCTTATTATAAAGTTAAAAACAGGTTAACAAAGTGTATTTAATCAACCTTTTTTATTTTGGGAGACTCATAGGTTCACATATGGTTGTAGGTAATAACAGCAGAAATCCTATGGGTCATTCAGCCAGCATCTCAAACCTGTAGCATAATATCACAACTAGGATCCTGACACACATACAATCCTGTGATATACTTTGGATGTTTTCCAGTTTAAATTGGAAAGGGGTATGTGTGCGTGTATGTAATCTAATCCACCACCACAAATATGTACAGTATCATCATGCTCTGGATAATAATGGTATTTTGTTTGTTTTTGTTGCCAATCCTTGGGCTTGAACTCAGGGCCTGGACACTGTCCTTGAGCTTTTTTGCTCTAGGCTAGTGCTCTAGTATTTGAGTTACAACTCTACTCCTGGCTTTTTTGTGGTTAATTAGAGATAAGTGTTTTATGGATTTCCTACCCGGGCTGGCTTTGAACAGATATCCTCAGATCTCAGCCTCCTGAGCAGCTAGGATTACAGGCGTTAGCCACCGGCACCAAGCTAATAATTATATTTTAATACCTGAAAAAAATGTGCATCATCTATGAGAGGCAGAGATTGGGGGATCATAATTTGAGGTCAGCCTGGGCCAAAAAAATGTTTGTAAGACTTCATTTCAACCAGTGTCTGGGCATTGTTGACATGTGTCTATGAAATAAGCCATGTGGCAAAGCATGAAGAGGAAGATCACTGTCCATGCTGGCCCGAGCATAAAGCTAGAGAGCTTATTGTGAAAAATAACGAAAGCAAAAAGGATTAGCAGAGTGGTTCAAATGGTAGAGCACCTTCCTAGTTCAAATTCCAGTACCACCAAACAAATCAAAAGACCAAGAAAGCCAACACTTCCCTGATATTCTAATAAGGGTGGCATGTGAGGAGCTCTGGTGACCCAGAACAGGATTTTTGTTTTGTTTTGTTTTTCCCGGTCATAGGACTTGAACTCTGGGCCTAGGTGCTGTCCCTCAGCTCTCCAGCTCAAGGTGAGCGCTCTACCACTTGAGCTACAATGCCACTTCCTGCTTTCTGGTGGTTTATTGGAGATAAGAATCCCAAGCTAGGCTGGCTTTGAACCACAATCCTCAGATTTCAGCCTCCTGAGTAGCTAGGATTACAAGCATGAGCCACCAGTGCCTGGTGACCCAGAGCGTTTATAGGACAGGACACACCTCTCCTACCTTGTCCTTTTTGTCTTGCCGGGCATATGGGAAACATGGGATCACGGCGGTCACCCGGGAAGATGAGGCAATCTTGCACGCGTTGATCATGATAAGCAGTTCCATGAGGTTGTCGTTAATTTCTCCACAGCCACTCTGGATGATGTAGACATCTTCCCCTCTTACACTTTCACCGATCTCAACGCTAGAGATTAAAAATGGCATCATTAATACTAAGTAAATCTATCTGTGTCCCAAGGGCTCTTGGAGACTACACCAAGTTTGTGATGTACAAGGCCCAGCCCTAAGTCTGAGCATACAGTCACGTCATGATGGCAGTTTTCTAGAGGACATAAGAAACTCAGCAAAGGGAAAAAATGTGTGAGGGCAAGCTGGAGAAAACCAGAGCCTCCCTTTGTCTCCTCCAGATGAGTAACAGAAGTTGAACGCAATGCCTCCAGTAGTGAGCTGTGGCAACTCAAGCCCAGTGTTGCCCACTAAGACCCAGGGTTTGTCTTGAAAGCTGGTCACATGGGTAGCCTTTTGCCTAATGAGTATCAAAATCTCCCAATCTCAGGCAAGTATTCAGCATAGATTATATTATTCTGCAGTTGTTACTAGTTAATCTGCACTTGTAATCCCAGCTACAATTCCTGGTGGAGATTGGGCAGATCATGGTTCTAGGCTAGCCTGAGCAAAATGTTAGTAAGATACCATCTCAGCCAAAAGGCCGGATGTAGTCATGTGTGTTGGTAATTCCAACTATGTGGGAGATATAAGTAGGAGGATCAAGGGTGAAGGCTGGAGGTTGAAGGCTGGCCCCACTAAAGATCATGGACCCCATCTGAAAAATAACTAAGGCCAAAAAAGGCTGATGTGGTTCAAGTGGTAAGATACCTGCCTGGTTAGCATAAAGCTCTGAATTCAAACCCCAGTATTGGTGCATAGGCACAGACAGACAGACAGACAGATAGATACAGACAGACAGACAGACAGACAGACACACACACACACACACACACACACACACTTTACCAATGCTGAGCCATTCTTAACAAGGAATGCTGCGAACTGTCAAAAAAAAAATCAAAGTTCCCAGATGCCAATGGCTGACTTTGGGAAGGACACCTTTCTCTGTTCCAGTCTGGCTATGTTAACTCTTTTGTGTAAATTATGATGGCTTTAGAGATTTTTTTTAAAGCTGCTATACAAGAATATTGCTTTAAAATTCAAATCATTCAATAAGGTTTATAACAGACAGGCAAATAGCCTGGAGGCGATCAATTTCAAGTTGGGCTGTGCTTTTTAGCTATCTAAGGCTCTAGCAAAGATGTGAGTCTTGCTGTCTTGAGTTGAAACTTGGAGCATCACCCACTTCCTTGTCATTCGTGAAGAGGACGTCGTCATAGCACAGTCTCTCTGTCCCATCACGTCCCTCTCCGATTCTCAACCAAGATTCACGCTCACCTGACAGATAATCTCAACTGAGTAAACGATGGGCCAAGCAACGTAGCCAGCTTCAACCACTGTCTATCTCCTACCACACACAAGTTGTTACTCTGGGTGTAATATCTGTATCTTGTTGCTGGACTAACTTTTCTAAGTACTACATTGCAATTCAACTGCGAACACTCAACTAACAATTTAGCATTTCCCAATGTGTTTCCCCACCCTGCAGCTGGTCTGTGGGAGCTGCTTGACCTGCTTCATCCTCTGCCTGTGCCCAGCTGTGGCCTGGGGATTCCTATCTCTTCTCTTCTGCACGCCATTTCCCATTTTCTGACATGCTAACTCCTTGAGAAGCTGTGAGTCCAGGCTCACTTTTGACAAACTACATCATGTGGACATTTCTGTGTCTGTAGATGTAGAATTTTCTTACTCAATGGAAGAAAAATCCCTGACAAGGAGAAAGAAAAGCGAAAGGGCCACATGCTTCATGTAGGTCCTTCACAGCACTGTGGAGTCAAAAAGATCGGCTCTGCTTCGACACGTGCTTTGAAAAGGCAAATTTGTTCTCATACTTTTAAATTTGAAATGAGAGCACTGCGTGAACTTTGCTTATGTCCAATCTCTTATCTTGAGTGTAGAAAACTAGGGCTACAGATGCAACTCAAGGGTTAAAGCACAAGGGAGGGAAAGGGAGTAAAGGGAAGAGATAGAGAGGAGAAGCAAGGATAGGGCTGGGAAAATGCATGAATGTAGCAAACAAGGACTAGGTCCCAACTAGCCTCATGATCTCAGATAACCCTCCTTTTTGTCATGTACTAAGAACTCCAAGTTTCAGTCCTTTTGAGGTGCACATCCACAAGCAAAGGCAAGGTGCCCTGTATGCTGTATAGTTACACAGCATTTCAAATACATAAGCTGTATTTTTTGTTACATCGCTGAGGCAGTTTTTCAATGTTGTACCTAAGTCTTGTAACTTCTATTTTCTTTTTATTTAAGATAGGGGCTCATTATATACTGCAATTTGATCCAGAGCTTGATACACAGGCCAGGCAAACCTCAAACTTGAGATCCTCCTATCCTAGACTTCAAAGTTCTGGGAATACAGGTGTATACCACTATGGCTGGCATACTCTGTGGCTTTTAATTGCACAATTTGCATAGTATGGAAATTTTTAGGAATCCATATGTCACATTACAACAGCACTGGCTGTAAGCAAACTCATCCAAAAATAAAATATAAGGAATTCACATGTGAGGCATGTGAATAATTATCCTTCTTTCCTCCAAAGACCAGAAATCAATGACATCCAATTACCTTATCTGATTTAAAAGGCCAAGTTAATAATTAATGAAAATCTAAAAACAAATCAACATTTAAGATGCCATGTACTAGTCTATGTAAATGAACAGAAGCTTATATTCAACTGCAAAGCGCATAAATAAAAGATGACTTCTTTAAGTGACATGTTCTTCAACTGAGTTTTGATAACATTACATTGTGTTCCTGCATGTTCTCTGCTATAGATATCAACAATTCGCTAGCAATTGAGGATGGAAACAATAGAAAAAAGTCCTTTGTGTGCCTCCTATTTTGAGTTAACATTAACTTCTTTATAAACCTTCCATCAAGTGTTGGGTGAAGCTAATTATGGTATATCTTAGGTTGACAAAATACAGTGGACAGGCTGTGTGTGGGGGGGGGTGTGTGCCAGTCTTGGGGGTTGAAATCAGGGCCTGAGCACTGTGCCTGACTTTATTGTTCAGGGATAGCACTCTACCACCTGAGTCTCAAGTCCACTTCTAGCTTTTCTTTTTTGGTAGTTAAATAAGGATAAGAGACTTTTCTGCCTGGGTGGCTTTGAATCATGATCCTCAGATCTCAGCTTCCTGAGTAGCTAGGATTATAATTATGAGCCACCTGCACTTACCAAATAGCCAGTTTTTCATATGGCCCATCAGCCAGGAATGGTATGGTAGGCAGGGCCCTCCCTGATAGCCACACCCTAATCCTTCGAATATATTAGACTATACAGGAAAGAGAACTGTATTTGGATATTAACCAGATAGCCCAAACACAAGATGTTAGACTGGATTATTTAAATTAGCCCCATGTAAACTGGCTTGTAAAATGGGATAGGGACACAAAAGAGATCTGAGCCAGGTGCTGGTAGTTTGTTACTCAGGAGGCTGAGATCTGAGGATCCCATTTCAAAGGTAGACTGGGCAGGAAAGTCTATGAGACTCTTACCTCCAATTAACCAGCAAATAAGTGGAAGCAGAGCTATGGCTCAAGTGGTAGAGCATCGACCTTGAGTTTTTTCACTAAGGAAGAGTTCCTAGGCTATGAATCCAAGTCCAAGTAGCAGCACAACAAAAGAGATCAAAGGCAGAAAGAGAAGTGATCAGTGAGGCACTGAAGCTGGAGGAGGGAACCAAGAACCCAAGAATGTGTGCTACCATCACAAACTGGGCAAGGCTAGGGGCTGTATTAGCCACTAATGACCCAGGCAGGAGTACAGCCATATAGAGCCATGAAGGCCTTCGAACTTTCAGAACTGTAAGATACAGCAGCAACAGAAACTCCAGATAGGCAACAGTGCCTGAAATATTTACGATCTGGCCCTTTACAGAAAGTTTCTCAATTCCTGATCTTATAACTGTTTATCTCACAAGATTAGATTTTTGTCTTGTTTTGTTTTGCTTCCCTTAGGAACAGCAATCTGTCTAGGAATAGCAGTCCAGGAGAGGACAGGGTTCCAAAGCCCGCCTGGCTTTTCCTCATCAATAAGATCTCTCTTGGGCTGGATCCTAGGTTTTTCACATTGTGGGGATAGAAGGGTGCATCCGCCTTCTAGTCAGCCAAAGGATCATTTCTGATCCCCAAACAAAGAAGTAGAAGTATGGAACTTACTCAACAATGAGTGGCTGTAGCAAAGTTTTGTTTTGTTTTGTTTCGAACATTTTTCCCAACAAGAAGGAGGGTCTACATCCATTTCCTCAAACCTGGAAGTACTCTGGACTTAAGCAAGAGAACATGAAAACAAATAGTGATATGCTAACTTCCAGACTCAGGCCTTAACAGAGTGGTAGCTGCTTCTTGTCTTAGGAAACACTCCTGTCGGAACTCAGCTTCCATGCTGGAAGGAAGTCCAAGCAGCTATGAGGAAGGAGTACTAGAAGAGGAACCAAATTCCTATCTAGCCTTCCATGTAAAAGCTAGTAAAAACCATGTGAGTGAGTCACCTTCAAAATAGATCCTCCAGCCTCTGTACTCACCCCAGCAGGCCACCGCTGGAGAGACACAAACCTCCCGTGCCCAGCCCTGCTCAAATCACACATTTTGTAGCAAAAATAAACAATTGACAATGTAAGCCACTGAGTTCTGCATGATTTGTTTCATAGCAATAACTAGTATCTTGGGTCCCTCAGCACAGCTAAGAGCATGAGCATCAGGTTAAGTGACCAGACTAAAATGGTACAACAGAGACCTCCTGAATGCTGGCCTAGGAGGTCAGGAATTTCTGGTGCCTGTAAGAAGCTAGAACAGATTTTACCCCGCACATCTGTCATGATAGGAAGGCGAAAGTAGAAGGCTCTGATTACTGATATCTGATTAAGTAGCACATATGAAAAGATGCATGGACTAGAAGGACTGATGATCTGGAGAGAACAACCCAGGTTTCTGGTCTTGGCTCAGTGAGAGATTGCAAAAGAGGCTTTATAGGTGAATTGAGTCAACTTTCTCTTCTTTTTGCCTTCCTGTTTTACTCCTCTATGGGACCACACAGTATAAATAGATTATTAGCACAGTACCTGAAACAGAGAGAATTGTTCATCAAAACCAACTTCCATCCCTGTACAGTTCATGGGAAAAAGTCAGGAAGTTAACCTTTTAAGTTCTACATATTCAAAACATAAAATACAGCTCTATAAGCAATTCTCAGGTTCCAGGCTGAGTTGGTTTTCAAGACTTTATGACTTATTTCAAGTGCGATTAAAAGATATTCAGAACCAATTGAAAATTAGTCTGCTTCAAGCCAGGCACTGGTTGCTCAGGCCTGTAATCCTAGCTACTGAGGAGGCTGAGATCTGAGGATCACTGTTTGAAGCCAGACCAGGTAAGAGTCAGGGAGATTTATCTTCAATTAACCAGCAATAATCATTAGTGCAGTTGTGGCTCAAGTGGTACAACTTCCGCCTTGAGTGAAAAAGCTAAGCCTCAGAACCTGTACCACAAAAAAAAAGCTTGCCTTATATTGGAACCAAACATGAACAATCATACTTGAATATCTGCGTGAGTTTCATTTAAGCCTATAGAGTGATTTATGCAGAAATCCAGCTTTGACTGAGCAAAAACAGGTCTCAACCAGCCATGCTTTGAACAAAGGGTTGAGCTGCATTGAGATCACAAGAAAAGGCAATGTAATTGTTTCCAAAACCCACATCAATTACAATGTCTCCATATTATGTTTCTATCAGATGTCTTTATTCTGACTGGCAACATACTGTAACATTGAAACCTAGCTCCTCCCCAGTTTCTCCATTAAACCCTACCAAGGGGAATTCTTTAGCTTGATTTCTCCAGGCAGTAATAGCACCTGCCATCTACTCATGCTGTTTGATGGAACTACAATTTACTTCTTGCAAGGAAGCTTATAACCTACAATCTGACTGGTCCAGGAAAAATTTTTTAAAAAGCATCTTTGCCATCAGTTACAACAAAGCTCTTGCTATGGAATTCCCCCTCCCCCCATATTTTCTTCTGGTAACTTTTAAGTTGTAGATCTTAAAGCCTATGATGCATTTGAAGATAACTTTTGTAAATAGGGAGAAGTATGGATGGAGGTTCATTTTGTTTTCATGGTTTTTTTTTTCTCCCATGCGGCTATCCAACAGCTTCAACACGATTTCTTAAAATTGTTCGTTAAACTGGAACTTTGCCAAAGATTGAAAAGTTATCCATACTGGTGTACAGCTAGCTGTACTAAGCATATGGGGAGAGGGGAAAAGAGGCCAACTTGAAACTGATCAAAGAGCTTCGTGGATTTGGGCAGGTGGAAGAAAGAACCCAAAGCCCAGCTTCTGAAGATGGCCATCTCCTGATGGCACTAAACCCCGCTGACCACGACTTATGCACTTAAAAAAGGGTTGAATTTACAGCAAAAAGGGAGCCTTGTGGCTGTATACTGCCGACTCCTAGAAATAACAAAGAAGCTGCAAGTCGTTCAGCTTAGAGGCAGCAAAGTTAGGGGAAGCAGGCGAGCCCGGCACGTGTGTCCGGTACGGGATTCTCAGGCGCTTTGAAACTTCTGCAATGGATAAGGCGAATGCTGGGTACCTGGGGCGGGAGGAACCACGATCTCGGGTCCCCTGGCTCAGACCCAGGACCCAGACCCCGGGAAGGCACGTTTGAAAGGACCTCAGGTAAACAAGGGCACGGGATGTGTGCGGAACCTATTGTGTCACACACAGGTCTGGCGTTTAACTTGGCAGGTCAGAGAGGGGAAACTGGGAGGGGGGCCAAGCTCCGTCCTCCAGCACTCCCTGCACGGATGCAGACACTGGGGATGTCGCCGGCGGTCGGTGACCACCCTGATGTCGCCCTTCCGGACTTGGGACGTCACAGCAGGCGGCGCAATTGGAAGGCCCCGACACCTTCAGCCGGCCCCTCAAAGGCTTAGCCCTGGGCGCGCACGCGAAAGCGGGGAAGGCAGGAGGGCACCCCTCCTGGACCTCTCCCCTGGCGCAGCCGCGGTGGCTCTGAGGCCGCGTTGCCGCCGTCCCGCCCCGGAAGGGGTGCACGGCGCCCGCGGAGGTGGCTCGAGCATAACGGCCCCACGCTCGGCCCCGCAGCCGCGCGCCCGCCCCGTCTCAGCTCCCACCTGGTCTCCTGGTTGCTGAACTTCTTGGTGACCACCTTGCCCAACTCCAGGCCCAGGCGGTCGGCGACGCGCTGGGACAGGTCCTGGTGCGAGCTCCCGCTGAAGAGCACGATGTTGGGCATGGTGGTTCGTGGGTTCCGAGGAGCGCGCGGTGAAGGCGATCGCGACAACGACAGCGACACAGACGGCTGTGGCAGTTGCTGCTGGAGCGGGAAAGCACAGCGACGAGACCCGAGCTATGGGGAGGAGCTAAGGGGGAGGAGCTGGGGGAGGAGCTGGAGGAGCAGGAGCTGGGGGAGGAGCTTGAGGACGCAGGGAGCTGCAGCTGCCCACATAGCCCTGGTAGTTGGATGCGAAGCCTTGGATGTTCCCAGAGTGCCCAGGTGCCCAAAGAACTTTCCGCTTAAACTTGACCTTTCTGACCTGCCTCTCGGGTGACATCCAATCATCCAATTAACTAGGCACTGAAAGACAGAGAGATACAAAGCAATCAGAGAGATAGCTGTCAGCCAAGGGCTATGCCCTGACCTGGATTGCCCCAACTCCTTGTGAACCACTGGTGCTGAACTGCAGCAAGGCAGTGATGGTGGCATAAACCACCATTGAAACTCCATTAAGAGAAATGCTTTACCCCGCTCCCCCCCCCAAAACTCTCTTTTTCTTATTGGAAGATCTGTATTACCAAAAGATCAATTCAGATATTTTGTATTTTAAATTTTGTTGATAGAACTGAGTAGGCCACATGTCTACCGTTTGGGATTTGGGAGATTATTGAACTATTCATATCCTTGAGACATTTCATATGGATCCTTGTGCTTTGCAACTTAGTTTACCATGTATTGTGAGGATTTCTTTTAAACTCCTGATAGATCTGCTCGTCAAAAAAAATTGCCCAAGACACCATTTCCAGCAGCGATCTACCCTTCTCTTTCTGCTCAAAAAGGTGTATGTATTACACTAGAAATATTATAATTACATTAAAAGCCTTGCCTTCAATGCTTCATTATCTATACATAGTTAGGTGTACTGAATGATAATACTTCTTTTAATGACGGACCATATATACAAAAGTGGTCCCATAAGGTTATTTTGCTTAGTAACGGTGTTTTGACTGCCTTAGTTTTAAATACAACGCCATAATATTCACACAAGGATGAAATCGCTGAATGAGGCATTTCTCAGAACATAGCTCAAATGTTAAGCAGCACATACATAGCTATATTTCAAAATAAGCTCAATTAAATTTACATACTTAATTACTGTAGCGTTGATATTTAGTCTCATACTCAAGCATGTGTCTGAAACTTTTCATCAATGAGGCTGCTAATATAATTATATTTAAACTACCCTAATAAAATTTCTACTAACAATATGACCGTAATTTTATGTTCTTGAAATTTCTCTCATAGATAAAATAATGGAATTCCTCTAAATATATACATATTCATCTCAGAGTGAAACTGGCTTCCTATTAGCATTCTTTGATAAGATATATGAATTGTAAAGTACTATTAAGCCTCTAATCTCTGGGCTGATTAATGGATAGGGGTTTCGAAGATAGAATTTGAAATGTGACTTTTAACACACCATGACCTTGACACAATTAGAGAGAAGCAATATTGGCAGTGGAGTGACTATGATGATGCTGTTGGGTTAACAGTTTGATGCGTTTCTATGCTTATATATTCAGTGAAGAAAAGGGGCAGTATTCCATTGTCCTAAATGGGATCACTAATAACATTCATCAAATATCTTCATAAATGGGAAGTAGAGTATTTACATAACATGCACAAGACCCTACATTCAATCTCCAGGGCCACCAAAGAAATGAATAATAGTACAAGCTTATGGCCCTTGCTACAGGTATTATCTGTACAAACTCTCTCTCTTTCCCAGCCTCCTTTTCCTTGATCCATAAGCCACATTTTAGAGAAACCAGGACCTAGGACAGCAGTTGTCAACCTCAGCACCTTTGACTCATAGACTGGTAACTTTGTTGTCACTCTTTGTTATGGGGCTGCCCTATGCATTGGGAGATCCTTAGAGGGACTCCTGGTGTCTACAGACTAGATGCCGGAAGCACTTCTTTACCAGCTGGGATAACTCAGCTTGTCCAGACATTGTCAAAAATCTTTCAGGGACAAAACCACCCTAGGGTGAGAAATCTCCGAGATGGAGTTTGTGAACTTTTCTGCCTGGCACTAAGCTTTAAAAAAAATATTTTTTGGAGTATTTAGCATTCTTTTTTTGTACCAAGTCTTCAAATGCTGATATACATTTTGTGTCTATGGCATATTACAATTTGGATTCATCATATTTGAAGTACTCAACTAGTAGGTTTTTCATTCCAATATTGTGTTTAAACCTAACATATTAACTTGTCAGATGCTCTGCCTATTAGGGATAGTGATATTTGTGACCAGTTTTAGGTACTGGCAGTCAGATTCCTCCTATTAAGGCTACATTTTGCCCTCCTTGAGTGCAAAATTTCTAATTATATTCAAGAAACTTAGGGATACAGATATTTTAAGAGCAATGGCTGAGCACTTAATCCATTTGCCTGTGTCTTTTTGCCATGAATGTGGCAAGTAATTTATAATGTTACAAAGCATTTATAAACAATGTACTTAAAGATACCTATAATCCTAGCTACTCTCAGGAGGCTTAGATCCAGGGGATGGATCTTTGAAGCCTACACAGAAAAACACAAGAGACTCCATCTTCACATAACTGACCAAAGGTAGGCTGGAGGTGTGGCTCAAGTAGTAGAGCAATGACCATAAGCAAACAAGCTGAGCAAATATGAGGCACTGAGTTCAAGCGGGGTACCAGAAAAAGAAAAGTGTTAAACTGAGTTTAACTTTATTTCTCTTTTATTGCCTTTTCCACTACAATCAAGTTTTTTTTTCTCATTTTAATTTCTACATTTTCAATTTTTACATGATTATTTAAGGGAAACATTTTAAAAGGTGAGTATAAGAATAGCCATATACCCTTCACCTCAATTTTGAAACTCAATTTTGTTCAGTATTTTCATTATCTATTTTTTAAAGCATCTTAAAATAAACTACAGATACCACATTTTCATTGACAAGATCTTTAGTCTGCCTCTGTAAAAAGATAAAACATTATACCATATGAAAAAAATTAATTTGAAATGGATCAAAGACTTAAATATGAGCTGAAATTAAAAGTGTTAGAATATAAAAACATAGGTACAAATCTAAGGCTGGGTTAGGCAGTGAATTCTCTAACATGGTAGAACATCAAACACAAGCAACAGCAACAACAAAAATATAGAAACTGAACACCAAAGTTAAAAACTTATTTTTCCAAGGATGTTATCAAAAAAGTGAAATACAATCCAAAGAATGCATGAAAATATTTGTGAATCATGGATTTTAAGATTTACTTGTATCCACAGATTGTGGCCACAACTCAATAATAAGATGACCCAATTTAAATGTGGAGCAAGGAACCCATGCATGGGTGTCTTTGGCAGCTTTATTCAGAAGTGGCAAAACTTAGATGCAACTGGAATGTCCTTCAATAAGTGTAGAGACATTAAGGAAACTTCACTATATGTTGATAACTGAAAGAAGCCAATCAGAAGAAACTTCATTCAGAATTTATGTGTGACAGCAACTACATGCCATTCTGTAAGGGGCAGAATTACCCAGTGCAGAGATCAATGGTTACTTGGGTTTTGAGGGGCATGCCTCAAATTGTAGAGTTACCTGCTTAGCAAGCATGAGGCATTGAATTCAAATTCCAGTATTACCAAAGAAGGGTATTAAAAAATGTAAACAATTCAGCAACATATCTGAATATATATATTTCTCTAACAATACATAAATGACAAACAATTAAAAAGGTGCTCAAAAAATATAAATTAAAACCCCTGTAAGATACCACAGCATGTCTACTACAAAGGCAATAGTCAAAAGGACAAATGATGCTCAGTGGCGATGGAAATGTGGAGAAACTAGAACCCTAGCCCACTGCTCACACCTCTGTCTTGGACAAGTCTAACGATGAACCAAGAGTGATCATATGAATCTTACCCAAATAGGTATGTACCCCTAAAAAAACAGAAAATAGATACTCAAATGCTTTTCATGTAGAAAGATGAAAACAAGCCAGATGTCCATCATGAGTAGATAAAGGAAACAAAGTGTACACATAGAATGGAATATCATTGAGTAATTAAAAAAGCAATGAAGTTCTAATATGGGGTACAACATGGATTAACCTTGTAAACCTCATGGCAAGTGAAAAAAATCCAGACACAAAAGACCACAAATTGCATGATGTCATTTATATAAAATGTTTAGACTAGGCAAATGAATAGAAAGTAAATTAGAGGTTGCCTAGTTTGAAAGCATGAGAGGCTGGAGGCAGAGGTGGCTAGGAGTAGAGTTTCTTTGAAAATTGATCTTGGTGAATGTGCAACCGTGAATATGTTATCAGCCACTGAATTTTACATTTCACATGGAGAAATAACATAGTATGTGAAATGCATCAGCATAAAGCTGTTAAGATACAAAGACTTTTTGTGCAGGTACTAGGACTTGAATTCAGGGTGTGGGTACTGTCTCTTAGCATGCTTGCTTTTTACCTCTTGAACCACAGCTCCACTTTTGGCCTTTTGCTGGTTAAGTGGTGAAAAGTCTCATGGAGCTTTTGCTCAGACTAGCACCACATCGTGTTCCTTGGATCTCAGCCTCCTGAGTAGCTAGGATTAAAAGTGTGAGCCACCAATGTCCAGCTGAAACAAGAACTTGCTTTATTATTTCAAAATCATCATCACACCTAACTATGTCAAGTGATCCATGGTTGGTGTAGGTGGTAATAGCCTGATTTTTCAGGCTACCTTTTACCTTCCTCAAATGAAAACTTACTACTACTATCACGCCTTTCTATCTGCAAAGATTAGCTGGAATTCCACAATAAAGAACTTCCTTTTATCTTCTGACTATGGTCAATTACCCTAAAATACAGTTTGTCCTAGAAGAATAAGATGAAAGTTTGTTATTTCCTCTTTCTGTCTCTAAATACTATCTTCACAGAAAGCAAGCAGGGACCCATGGCAATTGGCTACTTTAAGATCATAGGTCGAAACAGGTGGACTGTGAGCCAGGACCCATTCCTCTTGGATATATCAAAAATGAGGAGGGATCTATCAGAAGGTCAGTGGTGTCAGCTTAAATCTTTTACTGTTATTGATCAAAGGCAGGCCAATGTGACCATTAAAAATGAATGCCATCATACTTTCCTGAACTGTAGCAAATAATGAAAAAGAAACATCAATGCATTCTTAATGATACTAAAATAAAAGTCAATCATCTGAATCCAATGAGCAAGAGTGTTAACTCCTTTCCACTAGAACTGGTCATTTCTTGAGAGGAGTTGAAGGTAGAATCACAACCAAGTTCTTTGGAAATTTCAAGAAGGGAGAGTGGCCTTTCCAGGAGCATTGTATCAGATTCTTTGCTAAGAAAGTAACCTCTGAAGCCTGGTCCCTGGCCCGTTTCAGCTAGCTGGAGACATTAAGGGTAATTCATGCAGAGTAGGAGTAGAGACAATGTAAGCCTGGTTGTGAGTGACAAATTTATACACTTGGGATACAGACAGGAGTGGAAGGAAGACATATAATGGTTTAAGAACGAAGGTCTTTCTAAGGATTCTCCTAGTAGTTCATGCATTGGAGATTGAGTCCCCATGTGGTGGCATTGGGACATGGTGTGAATGCTTTCAGAGGTAGAACCATTGGAGAGGCCGTCAGATCATTAAGAGTATGCCCTTGGAAAAGACAGGGGTGGTCCTAGTGGAATTTCAGGGTTGGCTTTCTTAGGGAGAGGGCTGTTATTAAAAGACAAGCCTGGCCATTCCCAGGCTTTGGGACTTCCTGGCTGCCAATGTGAGATGTCTTCCTCTCACTGGTGGTGTGCTCCCCTCATTATGATGCCATCTGACATGAAATTAATGCAGTCAGCAGAGTACTTGCCAGAGCCATTATTGTTTGAATTTTCATCATCTCAAACTGTAAGCTAAGTCCATCTCTTTTCTTTATAAAGTTGTCTGGCCTCAGGCAATTCATGAGAGCAATGAAAACCCACACTAATAAGGGGGCAGACAATTAGATTTTCAGAGAGGAAGCAGGATAAAATTCTGATAAGCAGCAGTATGAAATCACTGAAATTGAACTGAGCTTAACTTTGATGTGAGCCAAACTCAAACAGAGCAATAAAAGTCTAAATGAAGCAAGACCCAATAAAAGCAAGTTGCTTCAAATCTTTTCTAGAATAATAGACTTGAAAGTCAAGCACCAGCAGCTTGTGCCTATAATTCTAATTACTCAGGAAGCTGAGTTCTGAGGATCATGGTTTGAAGCAAGGTAGGCAGGAAAGTCCATGAGACTTTTCTCTCCAATTAAGCACCCAAATGTTGGAAGTAGAGGTGTTACTCAGGTGGTAGAATGGCATATTTAAATCAAAAAGCTAAAGAACAGCACTTAGGCCTTGCGTTCAAGACCTGGTATACACACACACACACACACACACACACACACACACACACACACACACAGACTTGAAGAGAAAGAATAATACTAATGTTCATATATATAGCACTATGTGGCAAGCCTTCAAAACAACTTTGTGAGGTCAGTCTTACACTCATCTCCATTTTACAGGTGTAGGGGGTAGAGAAACAGAGATTCTAGGTAACTATACATGTTATAAACAGTTCTTTCTTATGTCTGTCTCCCATTTCCAATGAAACTCCCCCACATAAGTATAAATATTAGCATATTTAAGAAGGATGTCATGTAGTCACTATATTCAATGTACATTATATAAAAAATGAGTTGTGTAACTTGAGGGTAGGGATGGGAAGGGGAAGATGGGGGAGAACAAAAAAAGGGTGACATTGACCAGGAAGCATTGTACTCATAACTTGTCTTATGGAAGTGTAAACCCTTTGTACAACTATCTAGTAACAATAATAAAAACAATATTATTATAAAAGAAGGATTTCAATTGTAGATCAATGTGTATTATAAAGAATACTTCTCCTTCCTTATGATAGATACTTCTGCTTCTAAATATTGCCAGGAATGCATTCCCTGTAGGGAAGAGAGGTTTCCTTGAAGCCATGGTGACACCATTCAGTTGACCAAGTGTAACACTCGTGAATCTCCCTCCACCCTGATTTTCCCTGGCCCCACCCATCCCAAGGCTGTGTGCTCTGTTCAGCAGGTTTGGATCTCAGGTTCTCACGTCTACCCACCTCCATCTCTGTACAGGATTGTCAGGACACTCTTCCCAAGATCTGTGCCTGCCCTCACCCCTTCCTACCTAACAGTCAGTGAATGGATCAATCTCCTGTTGAAAAACCATGAAGCCTATCAATGGCTTCCCATTGGGCTAGGAAGCTTAACCCTCACCCAAATTTCATCTGATATTTCCCCAGTGGCCTTCAGTCTCTCTTATCCAGTTTTTTTTTGGCCAGTCGTGGGACTTGAACTCAGGGCCTGGGCACTTTCCTTGAACTTCTTCTTGCTAGCACTCTACCACTTGAGCCACAGAGCCACTTCTAGCTTTTTCTGCTTTTGTGGTATTGAGGAATTGAACCCAGGACTTCATGCATGCAAGGCAAGCATCTACCACTGAGCCACATTCCCAGCCCTCTCTTAGCCTCTTTTAAAATCACAGACAATCTCTCTTACTCAGGATCATTACTCCTGGGTTTACCTCTCACCAGCTGAGCGCCTCCATCTTTTGATCTTTCCATCTCAGTTCCTGTCACACCTTTACCCTTCCTACTCAAGCTTCCTCTCCTTCCTCTGCCCCACCTTGTCTTTTCTTTACCCCATTATTGTATGTGTTGATAATATTTATCTCAATTTATCACTTTGTTGTCTTTAGTTGCATATGGACTATCTTTCCCTTTGTGAATAGAATGTAAGCAAAACTAGGTTAGGAGTTGAATCTAGACTGAGTCTAGAACAGTATTGGTCAGACAGTAAGTAAGCATTTGCTTCTTTGGGCCCTATGGGGTCTCTTCCAGCTGTTCAAGTTTGCAATCCTAGGGCCAGGAAAGAAATGGGTATGGTTGCATTCCTCTAAGACCTTATTTACGAACAGTGACATTTAAATTTAATTACATTTTAATCTGCTATGTTTATTATTTTATTATTCTTTTGAGGGTTTTCTTCCACCTTTTAAAAATGTAAAACCCAATCTCAACTTGAAGGCTGTAAAGAAATGGAGCAGCAGCCTTTGGCCAGTGAGCTGTAGCTAGTTCACAAGTCCCTCATCTAGCACACTTTTTGGGCAGATTTACATATGTTTTTAAATAAAGAAGAACTGCAAGGTTGATAGAGCACACCTGTAATCATATAATTTGGGAGGTTGAAGCAGGAGAATAATGAGTTTTAGGGAAGCCTGGGCTAAAACAAGGAGAACCTGTAAGAAAGAAAGAAAATAGAAGGAAGAAAGGAAGGAAGGAAGGAAAGAAGGAAGGAAGGAAGGAAAGAAAGAAGGAAGGAAGGCAGGAAGGTAGAAAGACAAAAAGAAAGAAAGAAAGAAAGAAAAAAAGAAAGAAGGGATAAGAGGGAAGGAATGAAGGAAGATAGGAAGGAAGGCAGGGAGGGAATGAAAGAAGCAAGGAAGGGAGGGAGAGAGGAAAGAAAACAGGGAGGAAATCGCTGATCAAGATCCATTGCATTTATAAACTGATATGTTGGATTGAAACGTCTTTGTACAGATATTTAAAGATAAAGAAGTTTTGAAAAAATCATCCCAAACACTGTCTCAAATAAAAATAACGAATATAGAACACACGCAAGAAAGAACCTAAAAAGAAGACATGTTCTCAAATGAATGATTCTCCTCAAGTTCGATTTCAGCCCGAGCACCATGGGGAAGTGAAAACATGATTGTTTCGTCATTCATACGATCAACGTGGGCAGTCCATTCAACATTTGTGTTCTTCATGAGAGGTCTTCTCTTTATGCTGTGCAGTTACAGAAGAGGAAAATGCCACAACTACTCTAGCTAGAAATTAGAAATAGTGGCCAGGGACTCCTGAAAGCTTGATAGAGCAGTGAGGACTAAGTTCAAAGCACCCTTTTCTTCTTTTTTTTTTTGGTCGGTCGTGGGGCTTGGGCGCTGTCCCTCAGCTCTTCAGCTGAAGGCTAGCGCTCTACCGCTTGAGCCACAGAGCCACTTCCGGTTTTCTAGTGGTTTATTGGAGATGAGTCTCAAGGACTTTCCTGCCTGCACTGGTTTTGAACCTTGATCCACAGATCTCAGACTCCTGAGTAGCCCACTTCTTATTGCTCTGGATTCTGGGTTTCATCCTTCTCAGCCTCAGAGCATCCTCAGATCTCCAAGGCACATTTCCTTGGAGGACTTAGTGTTGAGCCAGAGAAGAACATCCACTGTAGTAGCAGGTAAGTTCTTTATTGTCTTATTCTTTTTTTGTTGGTCATGAGGCTTGAACTCTGGGCCTGGGTGCTGTCCCTCAGTTCTTCAGCTCAAGGCTAGCACACTACACTTGAGCCACAGCACCACTTCAGGTTTTTTGAGTGGTTTATTGGAGATCTGAGTCTCATGGACTTTCCTGCCTGGGCTGGCTTTGAACCTCAATCCTCAGATGTCAGCCTCCTGAGTAGCTAGGGTTACAAGTGTGAGCCACCAGCACCCGGCTTCTTATTCTTGACATAGATGTTTAAACCACTATTCATTCTTGTCACCCTCACTAGGTCTTGAGGGCTGTGCTTCTGACATTATTTCTCCAATTTAATATCTTTTGCACCTCAGGGACTGTAAAAAGATTTCAACTCTTTATCCTGCCTAATGAAATTAGCCAGAGGAGCGGTGACAAAACACCAACATTGCTGCTCCTTAGTGTATTTTAACTACTTAATTTTTTTTTAAATAAAAGGCTGAAGGTGTGGCTCAAAGTGGTAGAACTTCATCTGGGTAAGTACGGTGAGCAAGTGCAAGGTTCTTAGCTCAAATTGTTGTATGGCTGAGCTGTGATGACTCACGCCTATAATCCTAGCTGCTCAGGAGGTTGAGATCTAAGGAATGAGGTTCATCACAAGCCTAGGCAAGAAAGTCAATCAGACTTTTATCTCCATTTAACCGCAAAAAAATGGAAGTGGAGATGTGGTTCAAGTGGTAGAGAAGCAGCCTTGAGTGAAAAAGACAAGGGAGATCATGAGGCCCCCAAGTTCAAGCTCCAGGAGTCTCTCTATTTCTCTCTGTGTCTCTCTGTGTCTCTGTGTCTGTGTCTGTGTCTCTCTGTCTCTCTGTCTCTCTCTCTCTCTCTCTCTCTCACACACACACACACACACACACACACACACACTTGTGCATTCCAGTACCAGCCGATGGAGGACAGATAAGACAGACAGAGACAGAGAGAATATGGATACATTTTGAAAATACTTCTTTCCTCCAAAATAATGCTCAAAAGGAGGTGAAAGATCTGGGTGCTGGCCTGGAAAGTTGGCTCAGTGGTAGAGCGCTTGCCTTGCATGCCTGAGGCCCTGGGTTCGATTCCTCAGCACCACATAAGCAGACAAAAAAAGCCAGAAGTGGCGCTGTGGCTCAAGTGGTAGAGTGCTAGCCTTGAGCTGAAGAGCTGAGAGACAGCACCCAGGCCCAGAGTTCAAGCCCCACGACCCGACCCAAAGGAAAAAAAAAAGATCTGGGTGCCTAGCTAGTCAGTAGGCTGAGATCTGAGGACCACCGTTCAATTCAGCCTGGGTAGAAAGTCCATGAGACTCTTATCTCCAATTAAGCATTCAAAAGCCAGAAGTGGTGCTGTGGCTCTGTAATAACCTGTGGGGCCCTGATAATCAGTACTGCCCAATATTCAGCATGGCCCGTGGCCCAGCCTGCTGGAGGGGGCAGGGCATCAAGAGGTGAGCCTCACCAATGCACAGACCAGACCACAGACAGAGCAGGGCTTTGAGAGGCTGAAGTCACAGCCTCACTGCTGGAGGGGCATGCCATGCCGCCGAAAGGGGCGGGGCATGCCGCTGAAAGAGGGCGGGGTATGCCACTGATAAGGGGCAGACATGCTACTGGAGGGTGGAACGTTGAACCCCACAAGGTGAGGTGTCTTTAAGTGATTGGACAGTGAGCAGCTTGGGGAAGAGCACGAATGGCAGTTGGAAAACCGTTAACAGAAAACCGCTAGTATGGAGTCAGTGCGGAGAGAGGAGAGTAGGAGTGGAGGGAGAGACAGCAGGAGGCAAAAGCCTGCCAGAGCAGGGCAGGCCTTGAGAAGCCATTTGGGGCTCCTCTGGAGGCCATTCGGGGCCTCCTTTGGAAGGGTCATTTGGGGCTCCTCTGGAGGCCATTCGGGGCCTCCTCAGGGACCATTTGGGGCTCCTCTGGAGGCCATTCGGGGCCTCCTCTAGAGAGGCCCGTGGAGAGGCCTCCCGGAGCAGAGCAGGCAGGGCAGGCCTGTGGAGGGTGGACAGGCCTGCAGAGAAGGAGGAAGGGCAGAAAGGGAAAAGACTTCCCAGGGGGGATTTGGGGCTTTGGAGCTTTGGAGCTGTGGAGGGCTGAGGTTTGCAGACCGACTAATGGGTGGTTTGCAGACCAACTAATAAAGGCTGGAGGGTCGGCACTGCCTATGGGAGGTTTGGAGGTTTGGTGGTGGAGGCTGCTCTTGGTTCTGGGTATCTAGCCCAGGACAAGATAGTCTCAAGCCCTTTTGTGGTATAAATAGTGTAAATAAATATCATTTGTCCACCTTTCACTGTCTGTGCCTCGATGGATTGTCTCGCTCTCCAGAGGTCAAGCGGTAGAATGCTAAACTTGAGCACAAAGAGGCTCAGGGACAGTCTGGCATGTGGGTTTTGAGGATTTATCACATATTACAATTGGCTTTCCAACTACAGATTTTTCAAGAAAAAAATATATTCTTTACCAAGAATGGCAACTTATGATAAGAACTATCTATATATCCATTCTCAAAATATAATGTGATTTTCTTGATCTTTTCCAAGAAGAATAATGTGACCTTAGTCAGGCTTGAAAAAGTCTCAGCTTAAGTGTCTTTGGGGAAAAAGCCATGCTTCATGAATGATTAACTTCCTTGGCATGCCATCAAGGTCACACTGCCACAGGTAAGACAAGGACTGGCTAGCCATCATCAGGAATGTAGTTCAAGTGTATTCCTTTCTGCTCTAGAAGCTTCTGATAAAGTCAATATACTTACATTTACCAAATGCCACTATTGTATGATGCACAAATAACTATAAATCATATCAATCTAATAGTGAAAAGGGTGTTTCAATCATTCACTCATTGATTCTCACAACAGTGCTGTTGGGTAGTCCTCAACTAGTCCAAATAAGGAATGAGGCTTGTCATCTAGCAAGTCAATGGTGAGTAAGTATTTCAACCTTTTCATTACTGGTGGCTATTAGTATTTTTTTGGGGGGGGGTCCGGTCGTGGGGCCTTAACTTTGGGCCTGGGCACTGTCCCTCAGCTCTTCAGCTCAAGGCTAGTGCTCTACCACTTGAGCCATAGTGCCACTTCCGGCTTTTTCTGCTTGCTTATGTGGTGCTGAGGAATCGAACCCAGGGCCTCATGCATGCAAGGCAAGTGCTCTACCACTGAGCCACCTTCCCAGCCCCTAAGTTAGCATTTTTTAAAATATTGAAACATGACAATTCTTCACTGTTCAGTATTGTTAGGACAAGTTGTCCTGAGGAAACCTCTAGACCATTCCAGACTTCACTCAAATTTTATTTTACCACTATGGGCTGTTTTCTTTTCCAGGCTCCAACCCTGGACACCATATTGTGCTTAATATATAGGTTTTGTTGGACATAGGATCTCGCTAGGTACCTAAGGCTGGCTTCAAGTACATGATCTTCCTGCCTCAGCCTCTTGAGTGCTGGAATTCTAGGCATACAGCAACACCACATCCAGTGCTAGGGCATTGTTTTATTTTAAGGTTTATTTTAGCAAAGATTTTTCTGAAGTAATCACATTCCTCTCAATATAAACTTCAAGGAGACAGGCATCCTCTAAGCCATAGTTAGAACCCCAGCATCTTGCAGTCAGTTTCCATTGGCCTGGAAAGTATGGCAGGTTGCATGCTCACACCACATACTAGATTTTTCTTGAACAATCAGATGACCTGGCTAGCTGCTCCTGCTTTCCCTCTTCCTAATTTTCAGTAGTGGCTGGTGGTTTTGTGAGACACAGCTTTGTCCTCTCTGTCATCTGCTCTATTCGTTTCTATTTTAACCTCCACGGAGGTCCATTGCACAATGTCCATTGCGCATTTCCGTCACCTCTGTGCTTGTGTTTGCTGTCATTCTGGCTATGACTCCTTTCTGGGGGCTTCTTGGCTCTCAACAGTGTCTGCTTTTGCTTGTATGCCTCCAAGCCTGAGGACCTGTTTAAATTAGAGGGCAAATAGCTGCCTGTCTCCAATTATCCTGGGTCTGCAATGCAGCTCTGGACGTGCATGGGGCTGAAGAAATGTAATTATCTTTCTGGAGGGGAGGGCCCTTTCCCTGTGGCACACACACACACACACACACACACACACACACACACACACACACACACACACACACACACGGCAGAGCAAACAGGTCTGAATAATCATTGCCTTAACACAGAGCCTGTACCTAAGCTCAGTTCTGCAATGCAGTGAAGGCTGAAGTGGGGGAGAGAGCCCCACGCTGCCAACAGATCAGACTCCTCCTCATGGTGATGGATGCACTGGCTGCCTTATGCTTTTACACAATCAAAATTCCAATTTGAAAATGAGCAATGCAATCCTAAGAAAGCATGTTACATTAGAGGTGCAGTTGTCTAAATTTAGATTTTGTAGTGATTTTCTTTTCCATATGAATTGTAACCATAGGTAGCTTGAGATGTATGGGCTTAATTCCTGGAATACTGCTTATTTCCAAAGAAATTTCTGTTTTTTTCTTTTTTTCCTAGAGAAAAGATACATTGTGCCATCAGTGTTTGGGGAAGCAATTGTAATTTTTTTGGTATACTTTCGTTACAATTTAGAAAACCGGACATATTCAGAGATACAAGACTTACAGGAAAGCCTTCTAAAGGAAAGAGCTAGAATACACTATTTTAACTTGGAGATAGAGAAGCATTCAGTGATCCCACTTTGCACACTGTGATGGAAATTTAAGAACCTATTACCTCTTGGTTATTCTATTAAGTGTGTGCTGAATTCACGCATTGTCAATTTTTAGTTATAGTTTTTGGAAATTAACAAAAGAAGACATAGTATTGAATTAAAGATTACTATGTGCAAAAGAAGTATTTAATGGCCCTAATTACTTAGAGTGTGTGAGAAATTGCTTTTCAAATAGTACAACATTTTTTTTTTTGTGCTAGTACTGGGACTTGAACTCAGGCCCTGGATGTCGTCCCTTAGTTTAAGGATGGTGCTCTGTTGTTTGAGAAGCTTCACCTATCACTTTTTGCTGGTTAACTGGAGACTTACCTGCCCAGGTTGGCTTCAAACGTTGATCCTCAGATCTCAGCTCTCTAAGTAGCTAGGATTACAAGCATGACCCTTCAGGGCCCAGCAGGGCTTTTTATCTTGAACCTGGCACTGAGGGGTGGCTTACATTAACAAGCTAATACTCCAAAGGCAATAGGAAACAAAACTGATCATCAGGTATTTGAGAAGAGCTCTCCATGGTTCCAATAAAGGTTGATACAGGGTCATGCTCTATGTTCACACGAGAAAACAGCATGGTGTTTCTAGTTACAGAGTTTTTCAAGTTTAGAGTACAAGGTTTGAAGTTTCTCTTTCCCTCTCCCCCCATTCTCTCTGTCTCTCTCTGTTTCTGTCTCTGCTCTCTCTGTCTCTCTCTCTGAGTGGTACTGGGGTTTGAACTCAAGGCTTTATGCATGCTAAGCAGATGCTCTGCTACTTGAACCACACTTCCAGCTCTTCTTGCTCTGTTTATTTTTGAGATAGAATCTCTGATTTTTGCTCAAACCGGTCTGAACCACGATTCTCCTATTTATGCTTTCTATCATAGCTTAGATAACAGTTTTATACCATTACACCTAGCTTTTTCTATTGAGATGAGGGTCTCATGAAATTGTTTTGCCCAGAAATTTTTTGTCATGTCTCTGAGACCATGACCTTCCTTTTCTCAGCCTTCTGAGTAGTTCGGATGGTAGATGTGAGGCACTGTGCTCTACTGTTGGTTGAAATGGGGACTTGCAAACTTTTCCCTGAGCTGGTCTGGAACTGGGATCCTCCTGCCCTTAACCTCCCTGGTAACTAGGGTTGTAAGCATGAGCCACTGGTACCCAGTTGAAGTTGTGCTGAATATGAATATGCTACAATAAACCTTAAAGACTGTCCCCAAAAAGCTGGGTGGCAATGGCTCACTACTATAATTCAGTCTCAGCCTGAGGATCGTGCTTTAGAGCTAGCCTGGGTGAATAAATCCAAGAGAATATGATCTCCAATTAACCAGCAAAACCCTTGAACTAGGGGTATAGCTCAAGTGGTAGAGTCTCAGCTATGAATGAAAATCCCAAGTGAGAATGCAAGGCACTGAATTCAAGCCCCAGTACCCACATACAAAGTGCTCCAAAACGAAGTCTTTTGAAAAAGAAGAGATCTTCTTTATGTAATGAGAGAAGTGACTTTAGACCAGCGTGAAACAAGCCTAGAAGAAATAGCACTGGCCCAAAATGATAACAATTTTTAGACTAACAGCAGAGTTCTCTCAGACAGAGCTGATGTGTCATCAGCTCTCATGTTAGAAACACAAGTCAAGGCAGGCATCACCAAGCATCAGAGCATCTGATCACATACATGTGGGGGGTATGGATTCACATCATTGTCCTCACAATGTGTGTCCGCTAGAACTGTGCAGTGTGCAAGCTGTGTACCCGTACTAGGCAGCTCCAAGAGAGGGAGATCTCTTTGGATTTTGGAACCTTCCCTTTTCTATTTTATCATCCACCATATGGATGAGTATAAAAAAATAGAGCCAATTACTTGGAAAAATATTTTGGCACGCTTAGTTTCAAGTCACAAATGATTGGTTCAAAAAAAGGATGATTATAGAATTAGACTTTTAAAGTGAATAGTTTCAACCAGAGACAAAGACGGTTATCTTAAGAAATCCTGTGGTGATTTTTGTTTCATAGAGAGAAGCCTGTCTTGAAGTAATTGTCTCATATAATTAGAACAATGGAGATTTTCCTACATTCAGTTTGCTTTAAATCAAGATCCTGGCAATGCACAGCTCTCAGCTGTGGAAGTAGAAAGGGCATGTGCCGTGAGGCCGCTGTTCTCGCCTCTCACAGGGGTAATCCAGGAGTCCTTAGGATACTTATGCTGTAGGTCACAGTGTCTGTCAGTCAGCATTATATAGACAAGAACTTTCTGGGGAAACAAAGTTAAACAGCTGGGTGGGTGGCATCTGTGGATGAAGATGACATAAGAAAAGCCACTGAAAGCTGTTGAATAGTAGGCATAAGTGGGGCTGGAGAGAGCAAGAGTAAGCCAGGAAATCAACCTGATTAAAATACTGTGTATGCATGTGGGAATTATTACAGTGAAACCTCTTTGGAGAATTAGCAAACATAAAAAAAAGACAGGCATTTAAAACAGGTCCTGTCAGTGTGTGAGTATGAGGGGAAGGGGAAAGGAATAGAGGGGGTGAATATGGTTGATGCTAATAAAACAAGGTGAAAGAATACAACCTCACATTTCAAGAATAAAATTTAAGTCAGGCCGACAGGCAGGTTTCAATGGCGATGTTATTAATTTGGCCACTAGATGGCAGACTTTTTTGGGGAAACTAAAATGAATAGAAACCCAAAGGCCATAACAAATCCAAACATTCTTACAACATAAACAATAGAGGGCTCCTATGTGGAGATGAGATGGGTTCAACATTTTAAGGAAAATACAGTTTGCCTCTGAAAGCTGTGAAGTTTTCATTCCTCATCGACTTGGGTAACTGTACCAGTATCAGGACCACCTGGTATTGTATTAGTGTATGCTCTCAGTTCTGCTCTTTCCTCTGGGAGCTCCAATTCTCCCAGGGATCAGGAAGGTCTGAGAGAGCAAATTAAACAAACAGTAGACTACGAGGGCCATGCTCTTTCAAGGCCATTTATTACGGGCCACAATGCAACTAGTAGAACCAGGAAGGAAAGACAGGCAAGATTCAGGAGCTAATCTGACTGGATCAATAGAGGAAATCAGAGGCCTGTGGGACCTTGGTCCAGAAGGTGTACTGGCTTGCAGTATACACACTGCACTACATGAGACTGGAGTTGTCTCCAGGACTAACCTGTAACAGAGATGAAAGACAAAGGTGTTTAGACTTAATTGTGACTATTACCTGGTTGTGTATGCAAGTAAATGTAGCTTTTTATGCTTCTTCTGAGTATTGTTTTCTAGCTTCAGGTCACTAAGCTCTGTGCATAAATAAGTCTGAGTTCTTGGGGGTCAACTATGTCTTTTTTTATATCTCACTTAAAATCCCTACCCCCTATTTGTCAGCTCACCAAGTTATACATTGAGGCTTCATCAATACAAATGATTCGAAAAATGGGTTTCATTCAGTTTACTTGAACAAAGGACCTGTATTTGTTTCATTCTTCTGTTCAGTGGAGAAAAGATCAAGTGATAACAATGAATGGTGCTTAACAAGAATTTTTGCCTGTAAACCATTGTAGCAAGAGGAATGTGTGAAGCTCACCAACACCCAATTGCTCCTGCCCTAGGCTTGGCCACACACGTGAAAAGGTCTTTAGAAGTTGGTGAAAGCAGGTTGAGCATGACCCTTGCAGATGTACATAAAATACTGCTGTTAACTAAGTTCAAAACATGTGGGTTGAATTTCCCAGAAACCTGTACATTTCCCAGTTGCTTTTGAGGCCGTTGAAGTGCTGCCAGTGAACTTGAGCAGAAGAGACATCAAACCTCAGGTCCTCAGTCCTCCACGGTCCTCCCCTACTTCCTGCAGGAGGAGGGGAGAATATGATAACTAGAACCTTCTTGGAAGCCAATTGTTGAAGGTGGTAGAGGCTGGGGCTCTACTGACGACCCTATGGAACAGACCCTGCCCCTGCCTTCCCTCCTATCTTGAACACCACCCACTCCTGCTGCCCTTTGCAAGGGTCATGTGGAAACTTCTTTGTGTTTTAGCCTTTGCATTGTTGAGTCTATTTGCCTGAGTAGTTTGGGTTTTAACAAAGGGCAGAATTGATTCATATTTAACTCTCAATCTCTGGTAACTTATACCGTGCTTGCAGAAAATGTTATGTCCCTAATTAGCAAATACACAGTTGGGATTACTGAGATAACTGACAACAGACTGGAGTGATATTTTATAATTGAAAGCAATTGAAAAATCACTTTCAAAGCAAACGTTAGCTGTGCACTCAAAAATAGTGTTCTTGAAAAGTTTGGGAATTTCAACGGCTTATACCCTTTATGGTTCACAGATTTCCTTGTAGAATGCTAATTAGAACTCTCAGTGACCTTGAGTCACATGTGAAGTTTAATTCATGAATACCTTCCTTTAGTAACTTTTGCCTAGCTGGAAAGGCATTTAAATACAGCCCTAGACTTGTGAGAGGTTGATGGGGAGCCTGGGGATCAGTGGACTGGGTGATAGGCTGAGATTTTCTACCACTCTGGACTGTGGGAAAGCCATTCCACATTTCCTGAACCTCTTCTTGCTTGTAAAACAATGCTGTTAAAAGTGATCTTTTCCAACTCTAACATTTCATGATTGTGTGTGTGTGTGTGTGTGTGTGTGTGTGTGTGTGTGTGTGTTGCTGGGGATGGAACTGAGGGCATTGTACATGTTAGGCAAGTGCTTGACCACTGAGCTACAACCTTAGCCCAGATTTTATGACCATATAGAGTCATTTTTAAGGCTTCTTCAAAATCTAGCTTGCTTGCTTGCTTTCCTTCCTTCCTTCCTTCCTTCCTTTTTTCCTTCCTTCCTTCCTTCCTTCCTTCCTTCCTTCCTTCTTTTTTGGTGGTGCTATAGCTTAAACTTAGTGTCTGTGGTCTCTTGGGTTTGTTTGCTTGACTGTTACTCTACCACTTGAACCATGTCTCCAGCTTAGATTTTAGCTGGATAATTGGAAATAGAGTCTCTCAGACATTTCTGCCTGGATTGGCTTCAAACCTTGGTGCTCTGTATCTCAGCCTCCCTGACTAGCTAGAATTATAGCTGTAAGCCACTGGCACCAAGCACTTCTTTCATTCTTTTTTTTAACTACCTTTGCTTTTGGTTTGTTTTTCAGTGCTGGAGATCAAACCCATGGCCTTTGACATGCTAATAATGTAACCTACTGCTGAGCTCATCTCAAGAACAAGTTTTTAGAAGTTTAACATTTGTGGTTAATACAACTTTTTCTCTAAAGAACCAGTTAGAAAATATTGGAGGGTTTTTCAGGCCTCCTGGACTCTATTGTAATTACTCAATTGTGCCATTGAAGTAGGAAACTATCATAGAGCAGACCTAAGCAAATGGGCATGTGCATGGGTGTGTGCCAATAAAACTTTATTTACAAATATAGGCAGCTGGCTATCTGATCATACATTTCTGGTTCCTGATACAAACTATCAAGCTTATTTTCCCTAAAGTGCTCCCCCTCCCACCTTCTGTATCTCCAGTTTTTCCTCTATTGGGACTTTTGTGAAAAAATAGTAGTTTCCTGTTTTCCTATGACAAATTACCATAAACTGAATGGCTTCAAATAACACATTTTTTGTCTTATAGTTGATCTTATTGTCTCCAAATGGTATATACTACCACTCTCAACTCTTTATTTTTTTCTAATTAACCTTTGTATCTCTCAATAATGCATATACAGAACAAATTTTGCCCAGAAAACTTGCTGTGCTTTATTAAGACCTTCAAGTTACTCATTAAAGTTTGAGAAACAAGCACTCAGGGATTTTTTTCTGTTATATTGTTGTAAATAGATATTAAATAGTAGTAGTAGTAGTAGTAGTAGTAGTGATCAACTGAGGTCCTCAAACTTGCTAGGCAAATACCACTTGAGCTATATTCCCAGCTGTAAAATATTCTTTTTAAAAATATGCTTGTTTTTCTCTTAAGATTATTACTTCCATTGTTAATTCTGCTCTTATCACAAGTTTAAGAATGTTTCTGGAACCTTATCATCCTTTCTTTTTTTTTTATCATACTCCTTTGGTTGGAGTGGGAAGCTGTATCCAGTAGCTTCCTGAGAAGTGGTAATAAGAAATAACATTTTTATAAATACATTAGAAACAATACAATAGCAAGACAGAAAAAAATATTTATGTCCCTCGGTTGGTGTTCATTTTGCTTAACATCATCTTATCTGGTCATATATACATAGCTTTTAACCTTTTCTGCTGGTCCTAGACATATACTAGTTATTGCAAATAAGGGAAACCATGGGACCTATGTTTCTTTGGGTCTGGCTTACTTCACTTAATATAATTTCTTCAAGTCTTTCCGTTTCCTAACAAATGGGGCAATGGCATTCTTTCTGATGGAGACATAGAATTCCATTGTGTATATATACCACATTTTCTTGATCCATTCATCTACTGAGGGGCATCTGGGTTGGTTCCATATCTTAGCTATGGTAAATAATGCTGCAATAAACATAGTTGTACCATGTGATTTTTTTTGTTTCTTTGTATGTTCCTCCCCCACGGTATAACCCCTGTTTTCACTGTATTTGATGCTGGTGCCCTGAATCTTGTATATACCCTTCTGTAATTCGGGGAGGGGAAGGGAAAAAAACAAAATGCTTAAATAGGGATACAGGTTGACCCATCATAACAATGAGATGTACAAGACACTATGTTGAAAATGAACTTTACAACTTTGGCGGGCAGGGGGGAGGGTGGGCAGTAGTTGTAGAGGTGGGAAGGAAGGGATGGTAAGGGAAAAACAAAGGAGGAGGCAACAATGCTTGATAGGAAATGTACTGATTACCTTGCTCACATAACTGTAAGCCCTTTGCACAGTATTTTTACAATAAAAACGTACAAAAATAACATTTTTGCAAGTTTGAAAATGTTTATGCATAGTTTTACATTAAACATGAATGGCTACAGAATTCTTGATTGGAAACCACTTTCCTTCAGAAATTTATCCTTGTAGCCTCTATTGTTTCTGCTGAGAAGTGCAACATTATTCCCATCACTCCTACTTTCCTAAGCTAGAATCTGCCATGAGCTTCTCTGTGTCTTAGTGTGTCTATTTTTTCCCATTGTATTAGTCACTCAGAGTACCCTACCAATTATGTCCTTGCATTCTAAGATATAGTTTCTTGAATTAATTCTGTGATGATATACTTCCCTCCATTTTTTTCTACTTTCTCTTTCTGGAACTTCTCCTACTTAGTTGTTAGACCTTCCAGGGAGATAATTCTATTGTTTCTACTTTAATTAATTTCTTATTTCCCTCTACTTTCTGAGCAATTTCCTCAATTTTTGATTTTATTGAGTTTTCCATTTCTGTGTTTGCATTAGCTTGAACCATTCAATTGCCTATATTTAATGTTTTTAATCTTAATGCATGGAAATTTCATATGTTTCTGACTGATTTAGTTTCCAAAAGCAGGTACCTATTTTACTTTTTTTGCTATTTTGGTAGTGTCCAGTTCTGATTTCATGGAATCATTGCCTTCTTTTATCTCTATGAGAGTATATTAAAGGCTGATGTTTTCATCTATTTCATCTTCCTAGGACATTATCATCTCAGTTGCATTTTCCTGCCTACTAGTTTCATTCACTGCCTTTCATGTTAGAAGTCTCCCTCAAATGATGATAGTATAAATAACAATAGCAAAGTATTTTTAGAGCACTTAAGATTTAGCAGAAACTTTGAGCACACAGCTTTGAGCTCAGGGCTTTGTGAGTGAGCCACTCTGCCAGCCCTTGTTTCTTCAGTTTTTTATAAGACTGGGTGCTATGTCTATACTAGCCTAGACTGTGAACCTGTTCCTGTGAAGCTGGGATGAGAGGCAAGCACCACTGAACCCAACTTTCTGCACCGTTAAAGATGGGTATCCTGCAAACTTTTGGCTTGGGCTGCCCTAAAACCATGATCCTCCCAATCTTAGCCTCCTGAGTTGCAAGGATTACAGGCACAAACCAATATGCTCAGCTGAAGCTGACTCTTAATCTTTGTTCGATGCAGTATATCCTACTACTCTCTTTCTCCCAAATTTCAAATCTAAAACCTGTAACATACTTAAAGCCATGATTTAAGCCCTCTGCTTTTGTAGGTCACTCTTACAGAAAAGCAACTTCTCACGTTCCACTTAGAGAAACAGAAGCTCTGAGGTTAGGACCTAGAGTTTTACAATCTCTCAAGGGACTGTGGGGTACAGTCAAGTTGCAGAAATTCTTAGAGGACTTAAGAACAACTTTGACTATTTTGACATCTGGCATAGTATCTAACATGGTGAAGCAAGAGAAGGCACCTAAGAATCACTTAAGACACATGGTATTGGAGGGTCAGCCTATTGGGTATAGGATATCATTAATCTTGATAAAGGATCAATAGAAGACTTTGTCATACAGATAGCCAATGACCCTTGCCTAAGTGTAATTAAAAGTATTGTATTGACTTTGCTTTTACAGTACTATGTCTTGATAAATGAGTTCACGTGGAAAAACAATTGTCTCTGAAGAGGAATGAAAAAACTTTATAGCCCTAGAATCGCCTTTTGGCCTTGCCTGTCAGGAAATTTAGAGCTGGGCAAGGATTCTCTGCCCCCTTGCTCATGTTCACATCGGTCTCTTTATTCTCTAATTACTTCATTGTACCTTTTACTTGATCATGTGAATAGCTTCAAAGCCCTTGAAAACAATCAGGATACAGATTTGAGATGAGAAGATACGGGTAAGAGCTGCAGACAGTGGGGAAGGTACAGCTAGCTAGCAGAAGGTGCTGCTGGAAAAGTGACCTTTGATCCCCCAGGTTTTGGTAAACAATGAGGGAAGCAGAGTGTATGTGTGTGGGGGGGGGTGTCAGGGTGAGGGTGTTTTCAGTGCCTTGTACTTGAATGAAGGTTGGCCAATATTTGCTGAGATGGAGCCACATGCTAGAGAGTAGAGAAAGAAAAGGAAAGGGAAAAGAAAAGAAAAAAGAAGAATGGAAAAGAAAAGAGAACAGGAAAATACTGAGGGGGAGAAATGACATGAGCTTCTGGAAAGTTCTTATGCACACCTCTCTTGAATGTGGGGGGAGGGGAACCTAGGAAGTTGTAAAGCTCAATGAAGCTTCTGTCTTCAGTTGAGGGTGCTACTAAATTCCTTCTGTGAACAGATTGCTTATGAACCATTTATTTATGTATTTGTCTATTCATATATTCGTTCATTCATCCACTTATTTGGTGGTACTGGTATTTGAACTTGGGCTTTGTAGGCAAGCACTGTACTGCTAATCCATGTTTCTATCCCTTTTCTTGCACTGATTCTTTTAAGATAGTCTCTCACTTTTTGCTCAGGTCCAACCCTAGACAACTGTCTATTTTTCACTTCCCTCTATAGTTTAGAGAGCAACTGTGTGTCAGCATGCCTTGCTTTTTCCATTGAGATGGAGTCTTATCAACATTTTTTGGGCCCTGACTACCCTGGGACACCAAACCCTTCTGATGTTAGCTTCACAAATAGATGAGATGACAGATAGGTGTCATCATTCCCAGCTATTGCTTAAGAAGTTGTTTGGAAAACTTTTTGCTGGGCTGGACTCAAACTTTTTCTCCTAATCTCAGAGTCCCAAGTACCTGGGATATGAACTACCATGCATGGCTCACCTAGGGATCCTTATGTCCTATTGAAAGAAGGATCCTGGGCCTGGGACTAGTAGCACTTTTCCAGCAATAAAATCCCTATCAGGTTGCAGCAAGCAGTCAAGCAGTAGGTTAAAGTGAGAATTCCTGGAGAAGTTTTGGGACATGGCTCCCATCCAGAGCCTCCAAAGATGAGTGGTCCTTTGTCACTCATCTCTTTTAAGAATGCAGCAGTTCGAGAAGATGCTTGGCAACTTCTGATGCAAGGTCATCAAGGGTGACACAACTGCCTCCCAGATGTTTCTTGAGATCACACGCTTTGACAGTTGTAGGATGTTTGGCTGGCCCGAAGCAGTCCTGAGGCAGAGAACATGTAGAAAGTTTACCAAAGAGCTTGAGAGGGATGTTTGAGCATACTCAGTTCCCTAGCATTTAGCGGTTTGGGCATTCTAGTCCAAGTGGATATGACCATTAGGAGCCTTTGAAATGATTCCAGTCATAACCACCATTTGACTGCACTCATATAAGAAACTCTGATCTGGAAGCATCCAGCTGAGCTAGCCAAGTCTCCTCAAACCGTGAAAAATATAATAATAAGTGCATGTTGTTTTAAAGCACAGAGCTGTAGCAATTTGTTAAACAATGATGGATACCTGCCTGGGAGCTGAACATTGTGTCTTTTGGTTTCTGTGTTATAAAACTGAATTTTCCTCCTGATTGCTCTGTAGCTTCTTATCCCTCAGATGGTTGAGTTCTCAAGCTCTGATCTTCTGATCTTTCCACTTTTCACCCTTTTGTTGGATTGCATCATTTCCATCACTCCCATGATCTGTATTGCAGACAGTAGTAGATACTGCTGAAAGGCATACAACCTCCATCAGCACAGCTGACAGACACTGCTGTGTGCAGGACACAGGTGGCAGCACAGAATCCCTGGAGAGATGGGTTCTTGCTCCAGTCCTAGGAGTAGGATGAGGACTAGTTTCAGTCAGTTACTTGGTTTGGGGTTGAGCATTTCTTCCCAATTCTGGCTAATGAGATGAAAGGGGAAATTAGTTTGGGAGTTTCCTTTCCCACTAAAGAGGTTTAATTTTTTTTCATAAAAGATTTGGCTGCCAAGACCTTTTGGCTGGCATCCTTGTCCACATGTTCCTGCCTGAAACTTGGATACTACCCTTGGATTCTGAGCAGCATTTCAGTGCCTAAGGCAGGAAGCCAACATGCCGAGGATGCAGGAATGCAGGATGGGAAAAGCTTTGTTTCTTGACAGCATTACCACCCTCTGATCTAATTCTGCTGCCCTCCTCTGTGTTTTGTGATGGGAGACCAATAAATTCCATAATGTTGTAGTATTCTGCCTACATGTTCTTGGTTATGTGTTAAGGATTCTAAGAGCTGCTTCTCCAGTTTTGCTTCCTGTTGCTTCTGACTATTTACATCTGTGATCTCCTTTTGATGTCGGTGTCCTTGTAGGTTTGCCCTAAGGGCATTGGAGCCACAGCATCCAGACGATGAGATCTATTGCAGTATCTATCCTTCCACATTGTGAAGCTGCAGCCACAGACTGATGGAACACAGGGTTCCTTTCAAATACAATAAACAATCTAGAAAGTGAAATTAATAGCCCAGAGCTTCCCCTCCCCAGAACACTCAGCTACTAAACAAGTTGAATGGGAAGTAGAACCCAGGCGAACACTCTCTTTTTTGTACCCTTAATTATAGACAATATGTTAAAATAGAAGAAATCTGACAAGCAAATTGCTTGCAGATCTCTCAAGAGCAAATCCACACGTTAACACATTCTATCACGTTTGAGTTCTTGTTAATGCATGCATCCAGTTTTGAAAATAGTTGCAATAGTTTATGTTCTTTTATAGTGGTATTTCCTATGCACAGTTTATGACACACTTTGTTCCGTTTGCTTGTTTTCTGATTTCCCATGTGCAAACGATCTGTATCTTGAAACTATCTTCACCTGCTTAGATTCCTACCGGCAATCTACAAGGATTCTGCTTTCTTCACATTCTTGCCTTGATAAAGGGCAACAAATTCTATAACAAAATGATGTGAGGATGTCAATGGAAAACTTAGAATTTTGGCTCTGCTACTTCTGAGCTGGGTGATACCTTAAGTTCTTAAACAATTTAATTTCTCTGTGTCACTATTTCTTCATCTGGAATATTGGGGAGCTGAGGAAAATGTTTACCCGGTCAATAAGATAAATTCACAGGCATTATTTATACTTTCCCAGGCAGAGTACCCAGGACTAGAAAGTGCTCAAAATGCTTACTGTGAATATTTATTTTACCCTAATAGGTCAATGCCATCTTCTCTGGACTTTGGCTTTCCATCTAAAATTCATTTCTAAACTTAGTAGTTTATAGGTCTTATTTCACTTCCTTCTACCCTTTAATGTATTGTCATTAAAATTTAGTATTGTTTATGCAAATTTGAAAGTTATCTGTTTCTTTTGCCTTTGTAAGTAATTTATTATTTCAACCTGAATACAAGGAAGAATTTCTCTGTGCTCTCTTTCTTTGGAGCTCAAGAATATTACCCAAACACAGTGGGCTAGATGTCTTTGATTTTTATTAGTGTTCTTAGGGTTCACTGAACCTTTTCAATCTTGCTCCAGTCCAGGAAAAGCATTTTGCTATTATTTCTTTAATTGTCCACGTCCTTTAAGTATTTTTCTCCTTCCAGAACTCCCAATACTCACATGGTAGGTTTTCCCATGTATCTGATTCTTACGTTGTTCTTTATAAATTGTATTTTGGCTTCTTTTTTCCCAGAACTTTTCCATTTTCCTAAATTGAAATTCTGTACCTGAATTCAAATTCTTACTAATATTGTGCAAAAGTTCGAATCTCTCCATAGTGTTAACAACATTTGTTATTTACTGGGAGTTTTGTTGTTCCCATTGTTTGTCTTGTTTTGGGGGATGATACTCGGTGTAAAGGGGTATCTCATCATGCTTTAGGTGTGTATTTCCTTAATGTAAGGAAATGATATCTTTAGTCTACTTACTTTGAAGCTATATGTTCTGTTTTAACTGGTTCTCATTACCTATTCTAGTTTAGCTATTTGGTTTATTTCATGTAATCATTTAATATTTTATGCTCATTATGCATAATGAAAAGGGCCACAGCACAGTGAATGAAAAATCATTCATTTTCTTTTAAAACTTGGAAATTATTTACTTTGTTCATTGTTAGTACTAAAAATCATTTTCTAGTGCTTAAGTTGGATTTGTCTTCTCTATTTTCTATTTGAGTTAGTATCAGTATGTGAAATGCTGATGAATAATTATAAATATATACACAAACTATGATAGTTTACTGGAAGGTGTCTATGCTAGGGTTTTTGTTTGGCCTCCCTTCCCATGAATGTCAGGCTGTATTCTCTGAGTGCTTACCTTCTTCTGCTTACCTTCTTCTTACATAGACACGTGAGCTATTTGTGTCCTTATGGGACTGGCAAAACTCAAGACTCCATTCTTATGGGATAAGGTTGACCCTCAAATAGTCTAGCAGGAAAGAAAATATTTCTGTTCTCTGCTTTTTCTAATCATAGGACAGGTCTTTTGCTCACTGTTTCTTTGTTTCTCTCTTCTCAGGGATGGGAATAACTGGGCCCAATTGAGCAGACAACCTTCACTAGTCCTTTGGGAGATAAAGAACCATTGCACCCTCCTAGGTGAATACATTCTCATATTCTCAGATACCAGGGGGGCATTCTTGCATCAGTAACTCAACAAGATCTAGTTTCTTTTATTACTTCTCCTCCCTTTGTTAGGAATATTGTGTGCATTTTGTTCCTGATCAAGCACATTTGTGTGAAAAAACATTTTGAGTTTGGTAAATGCCAATCTTGCTCTAAAACTGAAATTGGTTGGTGATTTGAACATTTAACCCATTGTTTGTGCATGAGTTCACTCTAGTCTCACTTTCCAGTGACTAGAAGTCACTGAATGATGGCTACTGGTTAGGCAGAAAAAGGGGTGGAAATAACAATGGTAGCACAACTATTTTAAAATAGCTAGCATAGAAGTTTTAATTTGGTAACTGGGAGTAGCATAATCACAGGGGCACAGTGGCCTCCACTGGAAGGAAAATATAAACACACACACACAAACACTATTTTGATGCTGCAGTGTATACTTGCCACATCCTGTGATGGTTAATCTTTAATTTAAAAAAATTATTATAAAGATGATGTACAGAAGGGTGACATGTTACAGAAGTCAAGTAAAGAGAACATTTCTCTTTGGACAATGTCACCCTTCCTACGCTCTCTTCCAGATGGTTAATCAATTTGAGGTACAGGTTACTCACATATTTGGCCAAACACATTTTAGCAGGGTCTGTAAAGATGTTTATGGATGAAGTTAGCATTTAAATGGATAGATTAAGGCAGAATACCATTCATAATGTGGGTAGACCTCATCTAATTAGCTGAAAATTTGAATAGAACCAAAAGACTGATTCTCAGCAGAGAATTCTGCAGTAGAGAATTCTACTGATGATAGTCTTCAAATTTCATTACTGGCTCTTCATTGTTTTGTAACATCTTGATGGCCTTTGACCCCAAAGTGGTTGGTATATCAACTGCTGATTCTCAACTTGCCATTTTCCATAATCCCACAAGCCAATTCCTTACAACACATTCCAAATATTGGCTTATATATACCATTTTCCAAGGAATTTAGAGTACTGGTTGAGCCAGGCAGCTACATTTTCTGTTTCCTGCTTCATTGGAAACAAGAACTGTGTGTCCATTATTCCCCCTGGACAGTAGATACATCCCTTGAAAAAATAGGTTGAAAAGAACTTGCAAGGAAGTGGCGCTGTAGCTCAAGTGGTAGAGCGCTCGCCTTGAGCTGAAGAGCTGAGCGACAGCGCCCAGGCCCAGAGTTCAAGCCCCACGACCGACAAAAAAAAAAAAAGAACTTGCAATTGAATGCAATAATTTATTTATACATTTAATAGAATAATACTCCATGGATAAATCAAATATACTACACATCTTTATTTACAAAGTAAGTAAATGAACCACTTCTTTAGTATAGCGAATTTGTTATTAAAATATGAAAAAATCCTAAACTAGAGTTTTCTTCTTTCATTCCAGTAAATTGTCTTGCATGACCCTGGGGTGTTAGGACCCCATTTTGAGACTACTAGCTTAGAGGTCCCTGACCTAATTTGAGGGTTTAATGTGTTCCCTAGGCTCTGCCAGAAGGCCAAATGACTCCAGAGAAGAAATTGAATTGGACTAGCTGAAGTAAGAAGCTTGGGCCTGCCTATTTTTTCCTTCTTTCCTTCCTTCCTTCCTTCCTTCCTTCCTTCCTTCCTTCCTTCCTTCTTTCCTTCTTTCCTTCCTTCCTTCCTTCCTTCCTTCTTTCCTTCTTTCCTTCCTTCCTTCCTTCCCCTCCCCTCTCACTCTCTATTCTTGTTGACTTTTTGTCAATGATCAAAGCTTAAAATGAATGGAGACAAAGTTCAATTTTGGGGGAGATTAAAAATAAAAACAGAGACAAATGCTGATCCATGTCCAAAAATGGTATGAGAAGAAATAATATTTTGATAGTTACTGGTGCATTTTTTACTTACTGAATTTGCTTTTCCTCCCTTCTGGGTTGACTACTATAAATCTCCTACATTTTATGGAGATTAAGCTTCTACTTTCCTAGCTGCTTGTGGAAGGGGTGAACAGAAATTAAATTCTATGGCAAGTGTTGATTATAGCTCTCTCTCTCTCTCTCTCTCTCTCTCTCTCTCTCTGTGTCTGTGTGTTATTCCAACTTTGAATATCCAGTAATTCCCGCCAAAAAGAAACAAACATGCCTACCTATAATTTACAAGGTAGGTGTAATTGATTTGTATATTTATCATGACAATTACCTAAGCAGACAATATCTTGGCCTAAAAATTTAGTACATTACAGCAACTTCCCAACATATAAAATAAAGTATTTTGAGGAAGAGGCAGCTTTTCCTACTGTTCTCAAAGGTGTCATGTGGACACTAGGCAAGAATAGTATTGACAAGGTTATTTAAGTGGTTATGCTCTAACTACTTCTGAGATTTACTTCCAAGCTCTTGCTCTTGGAATACCTCCCTAATGCAACATTCCCTCTAAGGAATATTGTGTGCTGACAAGTCCCATAAATTTATTTGACAACTATTTATGATGGTTTTCCATAAAGCTGGCCCATTATTTTATAGGGCGAAACTCCTGTCATCTGAAGGCAAATTGTTCATGATTCTGTAAGGCTGTATTTCAAGTCCATTGATACTCACCTAGAGTTGAATTAGACCCCCAATAGATGTATTCTTGCTTTTCTTTCTCTTAAGTCATACTGCCATCACATGACTCCCACTTCTTGTCATCATGTCCATCCAGTTACATAGTCATAGTTTGTCCTCATCACAATGTAATCACATGGTCACTTAGATCTCCATTTTAAGCCTAAGGACATTGAGGTTCAGAGTGGTTACATGGATTCTACAAAATAGCATATCTAAGGTATGATCCAGGTTCCTGTGGCTCCAAAAACCACAGTTCCAGGGTTCATTGGTCCCTAACAAAAAACAACTCTCTCTTACACTTCTGTTACTGAAGTAACATGATTTGTATACTTTATTAAGGAGCAGAATTGGATTTATGTCACTCCAGGTTTGTTTTGTCCACTATTACGCATATAAAATCTATGAAAAAACTTAGGACTAAGAAAAAAATTTCCGGTTCTTAAATATAAAATAACATTATCTAAGGTGCTCAATTAAATGACTACAAGATTTAGCACATCATCTTTAAATATTGTCACATTTGGCAAGCACAATTTTGGGGTCCAAAAATTCAGAAATCTTGTAGCAATTTCTGTATATTTGAACTCAAGTTGTAAACTAGAGTTTGGGTTTTTTAAAAAAAATAAAATTCCTGTAAAGAACCAAGAAATTATATCCAACAGTTAATTGAATGATTATTTAAAACTAAATATTTTCAAAAGCAAGTTATTAAAAACTTCAATATAGAAAAGTTGAAGAAAGTGGTGCTGTGATCCACCATATACATACTTGCTATCTAGATTAAGCAACTAATACCATCTTGTCATATTTGCTTTACTTATCAGGCCAACTATCTATATATTTTAATGAAATATTTGAGCAAAACAGAAACCTCCTAAAATTTAAGAATATATTTTTATATAATTTCTAATCATTACCACACTTAAGAAAATGAATAATGTCCTACTCCATGTAATATATAGTCACTATTTGAAGTACTATAATTGTTTCTTATATCAGTTATCTATTGCTATGTGACAATACCCCAAAACTTAGTACTTTTTTTCTTCTCTATTACTTTTTTTTATTGTGAAATACCGTACAGAGGGGTTACAATTACATGAACAAGCTAATGAGTACATTTCTTATCAAGCATTGTTGCCTCCTCTGTTTCCCCTTACATCCCTTCCCATCACCCCCACCCCTCACCCTGCACCAAAGTTGTAAAGTTTGTTTTTCAACATAACGTCTTGTACAGCTCATTGTTTCAATGGGTCCACCTGTATCTCTATTTAAACAATTTGTTTCTTCCCTTCCCCTCCACAAATTATAAATATTGAATACAGTGAAAACAGGCGTTATACCGTGGGGGAGGGACATACAAAGCAACAAAGAAATCATCTTAAAAACAATAGCAAGAAAGAAAAATCATTTGAGTCCTTATCTTGGGGTTCATTTCGCCTAACATCAACTTATCTGACCATTTCGGCTTGTCTCAGACATACACTAGTTATTGCAGCTAAGGGAAACCATGGGACTTATGTTTCTTTGGGCCTGGCTTACTTCACAATATAATTTTTTCCAAGTCTTTCCATTTCCTAACAAATGGGGCAATGTCATTCTTTCTGATGGAAGCATAGAATTCCATTGTGTATATATACCACATTTTCTTCATCCATTCATCTACTGAAGGGCATCTGGGTTGGTTCCATATCTTAGTAAATAATATCCATATATTGGTAAATAATGCTGCAATAAACATAGTTGTGCTGGTAGCTTTAATATTTTTTGTATAATGATCAATTACTTAGCTCAAGACCCTTTAGGTCAGCCCTATATGGTGAGCTATAGAGTGAACTTGGTTGGGCAGTTCCCATTTCCCTTGGGTCCACTCATGTATCTATGTTCAGCTTTAGACCAGCTGGACCTAGCTGGTCTAGCTAACCTGTTTCCCTTCTTTCTTAGTTATCTGAGGTCAGTGGCAGTTGAGCCAGGAGTCTCTCTTCCCCTAGCTCTCATGGCTGAGATTTCTGAGCACTAACTGTGGCGTCTGTGGGACAGTGTTCCCTATGGTCCCAGTTAGCTCCTAGACCTCTAGCTCTCTGTTTTTCCATTAGCTTCTTTCTTCCTTCATTACCATTACATGGCATCTCTTAACCTGGGAAGTCGACTTCACTTACTGGACATTGCTTCTTTAGATTGTCTATGCTTCCACTTAGCTTTCCTTCTGTTGCCTTTGTGCCTGTTGGCAGCTGTGGCTGGCATCAAGTCACACAACCACAAGAGGGCAGTGTTTGTGTCAGCGGAAGCCAGACCTTACAAAGTAAAGGCAAACCCCAATTGCTGGCTCTGAAGGCCACCTACTTCTTACTTTGTGGGACTAAGACTGACCATGAGAATAACTAAAAATACCCTTCCTTTGATCCTATCTACCCAACTTGGCCTCCAGCTTTCCCCATTGCAGAGATAGGTCTCACAAGAACAGAGAGCCTCTACCATATGGTGAGCAAGAAGAACAGCAGGGACATTTGGGGTGAATTCAAATAAGAGATATTAATCAGTACTTGAATTTTACTGTTTGAAAAGATGAATTTCTGTCCTTCATATGTTCATATTTATAGTCAAAGACCAGAGCCATATTTCTCTGTCTCCCCTGTTTCCTTTTCTATGGGTCTACCCACATCTCTGACATGTAAAGAAGGGAATGGCCATAGAATTATTTGAAAGGCTTAAAGAAAAGAATGCAAATGACAATGGGTAAGCCTCCAGAATCATTATTAAGACAAGTAGACTCAGGAAAAGGACAGTTCGGAAGAACATTGTACTGTCTAAAACCAAAGACAACATGACTTGTTTACTGAATGATATGGAGGAAATCCCTCTTTGCAAGGCTGAGGATCTGAATGGTCCTGGCTTCAGTTTTAGTTCTTGATGTGGTCTCACTATGTTGCCCAGACTGGTGACAATTATGAAGCCATAGTCTCCTGCAAGTGTGTTTATTTCACTGGACCTAAACTTAGTAATTTGCTTTTTATTTACTAGGACTTATGTATCAGACACTGTTCTAATGACATGTATTAATTTATGTATATCATGTGAAAATTATAATTTTGGAAACATTTTATCCCTGACAAGGAAATGGAAGCACATAAATATGAGGTGCCTCGCCCAAAGTTACAGCTAGGAAATGGTAGAGTTAGGAAAAATAATTATTCTACTAACTGGCGAAACAATTCTAACTACAAAAAATAACTCCAACTCTAAAACACAAACACCTAAGTAGAAACAACAAGGTTTCTATTAATGAAAATTGTTACAATAACAAAAGACCCAGTTTATTTATAGCAGAAAGGCCCTGTAGAAACACTCAAAGCTTGTGCTAAAAAGGAGTAGTAAAAATATTTACCTGCAAAAATAATTCTATGTATCATTAAATCTGAAAATTAAAAAAATTCCTTTATAGCTCAACAGCTAACCATGTTAGCTAACCATGACTCTCCTGAGAGTCATATTAAGCATTGAATTATGTATTCTTTATTCCCAGCACGACTTGGTGGGGTATTCTATTCTAATGATACTTCAAAGCAGCTAAAATGGGCAAATTAGCATAAAGCCAGATACTAAAGAGCTATTGGAGCACAGAGTTGTATTACTTTTATTCATTCAACAGTAAACATTTAATGAGTACCTGTGATTGCTATTTGCTAGGGGTATGTATGTCTGATTGTTGGAGAATAAACATAATTAAAACTCATCCCTGAACCCAAAGAATGAGCCTTGCACCACTTCCTTCCTTAACAGTAAAGGTCATTAAGGTGAAAGCTGTGAGTTGCTGGGAGAAGGGCTCTGGTTGGTTCAGCCAAGCAGGATCTACATTAGCTGAGTCTTGGAAATGCAGATGCTTTGTAAAGCCGGGTCTTCATGTTCCATATCCAAAACTTTCTCTTTTCACATTGTGGGGAAATAGCTCAACAGAATGGCCACTCAAACATGGTAGATAGTACCAACGTGCTTCTGTGTGTTTATCTAGCATTACACATGCAAATGGATGGCCTCTGACAACTAGGGGTCAATTGATCATTGATCACAATGATTTCAAGTTGTGTCTTATAGTAGTGGTGTTTCCAATGCATGGTGCTTCATCAGCAGCAACCTTACCTGGGAAGGTGGTAGAAGTGCAGATTTTCAGCCTCAGAAATCAACAAAGTTTATGGTTTTTTTTTTGGGTCCGGTCGTGGGGCCTGAACTCTGGGTCTGGGCGCTGTCCCTCAGCTCTTCAGCTCAAGGCTAGCACTCTACCACTTGAGCCACAGTGCCACTTCCGGCTTTTTTCTTTTTGCTTATGTGGTACTGAGGAATCGAACCCAGGGCCTCATGCATGCAAGGCAAGCGCTCTACCACTGAGCCACCTTCCCAGCCCATGGTACCTTAACTCTTATTTGATACTATACCTATCACCTCAAGTCCTACGCAATTTCTAATTGACTATTTAGCTCTATAGATCCTCCTGTCTGGACATCTCATATAAACTGAGTCATGAACTATATGGCTCTTTTTGACTGGCTTCTTTCACTTAATATTCTGAACTTTGCTCAGGTTTATGACTGAATAATAAAGAATCTATTGTATGATTAGAAGAAGTGTTTCCCAAAAGTGATGTGCTCAATGAGGCTTGTTTGAAAGACCGAAGCTGTATACGGACAGGATTGATTTAGGAAGAAGGATCTAGTGGGAAGTTTTATATCATTGGTGGTATGCTCTTGAAGGATTATTTATGGCACTCTTATATTTTCTGCTGTTTGACTTCTTAGCCCTAAGGTCAACAGTATGCTCTCGCTGTGTTTCTTCACCACAGGACAAAGCAATGGGACACCCAACCAGGGATAAAACCTCGCAAACTCTAAGCCAAAATAAACCTTTCCTCTTTGTAAGCTAGTTTTCTCCAGTATTTCGTTATTGTAATGCAAAGCTGACTAACACTGCCATTTTTTTTGCCAGTTCTGGGGCTTGAACTCAGGGCCCGGGCACTGTTTCTGAGCTCCTTTTTGCTCAAGGCTAGCACTGTGCCACTTGAGCCACAGTGCCTCTTCCAGCTTTTTGTGTTTCAGTGGTACTTAGGAATCGAACCTAGGGCTTCATGCATGCTAGGCAAGCACTCTACACTAAGCCAACACTCCCAGCCCCCACCATCACATTAAAAAAAAATCCTTTCGTCATCAGTTGAAATACATTTATTTTTACTTTTTTAGTTACTGTAAATGATGCTCCTTTGAACAATAATGTACAAATTTTGTTTTGATATATATTTTCATTTCTTTTGAGTCTATACATATCAGTGGAAATTGCTGGGTCATAGGATAATTGTGTGTTTAACCATTTGAGGAAATTTCAGTATACTATCTTTATATCTAATTGCTTATGAATGCCACGAATAAAGTATCAAGTAAATTTATGTCCTTTGGTCCAAGTATAGTGAAGATATAGGAACAATATTTCTCAGTATATATTTATTCACATCTAACTTGCAAATGCTTTCAATTCAATAGGCAATCAAGTTGTAATGGTTTCAAAAGTAGAAACAGAGAAACAGAAGTCATTCAAAATCATAGATAACTTCTTCACCTATGCCTTTTTTTTCTTACATTTTAAAAAATGTGCTGGTACTGGGGCTTGAATTCAGTGCCTCATACTCTCACTTAGCTTTTTCACTCAGGACAGATATTCTACCACTTTAGCCGTGATTCTTAATAGTTAGGGATAAGGAATCCTTAGGGCAATAAGACTTAGCCAATATCCGTGTTGTTTAATATAATATCTAGACACTGTAATGATTTACAATTAGATTAAATCTCAGTTCTTCAGTTACTCTAGCAACATTACAAGTGCTCCGCAGCCATGTATGGCCAATGGCATTATATGGACAGTGTAGTTTAAGAAAATCCCATTACCTAGCAGAGTGATCCATTAGAGAATACTAGTTTATACAGTTTTTCTACCACTTTGTTAATAGTATATACATTCTTCTATTTTCAACATTGGTCTCAGCCCCTTAAACATCTCAATATTACCGAATTTGCCTAATTCCTCCTTTCTTGAAGGATAACCAGATGGAACTGCCAATAAGTGTTAGGCAAGTGCCTTGGACACAACAAACCAGCTGATTTTATCATCTTCCCCAGGGTAAAAAATGATCAGCAAGGGCTATCCAGCTGTAACTATTACCTCATTTACACCACCTTAATGAGAAGGTCTCTGTTTGCTTCTTAATTGCATCATTGAAACAGCAAGTAGGGACAATTTTTAGATATTTTTCATAGACTATGTGATGCTTATAAAATATGTAGGCTTATGTAAATTGCAAAATATGTATAATATACATAAATTATTTTCTAGAAAAGATAATCTTAGCATTACTTGAGTTCATTAAAGAGTCTTGGTTTGCTAATCTCACTTGTACATATGTAAAAGGAATAGTTTCTTTTGTTAAATGGAAAGGGTTCTTTTTTGCTAGAAATGAATGTGGCGAATTTTTTTAAATGTGCACTCTATTGATATTTTGGGCTAATTCACTTTTGTTGGTTTATGAGGTGCTGTCTTGAACCTCATAACATTTTTAGCAGCATCCTTGACCTCTACCGACAGAATACCAGTGGTAACTCTACAGACCATGATAATAAGAAATGTTTCTAAATATTGACAAATTTACCCCTGGTGGGAAAAATTAGGTCTAGGTAAATGAACCACTGGGAAAAGGATCTCCTAGTTTGAAATGACAATCTTTGTCATGTCTTTTTGCCTAAATCAGCAGGAAGTTCTGCTTCTGGGATGGCCAGAGTCCAACTGGAAGGCATCAGCATAAGGGACTTGAGGATTTGAGAACAATAGACCAGCAAATGGGGGTTATTAAAACCATGTGAAGCAGAGACTGAGTCTTCCACTAGCTCATTCAGCTGAATATTAAATGCACGCAATATGCCACCAGATTCAGTAATAACATGGTAAAGGATATTGTGTGTTATGTTTTTATTTCTCCTTTCTCTTGATGGGTTGGTCACAGCTGCCTAAACCTAACATTTTGTGGTGGACTCATTGGCAGATTTTCTTTGTTAAATCCTTTGTATATTACTATGTGTCAGAAAACTGAAGAGTAGATGTGGATGTTGAAGGAATCATGTATGGAAGTCCCTAGGTCCAGAGAAATTTTTAGTTCAGTCATTGAAGTAAGTAACAGAGAAGTTAAATAATGCCCATAGTCATGAAGCTAGCAAGTCAAGGACACGAGATTCAAATGTAGCAATCTAGTTTTAGAGTCCAAGCTCTTCACTGTCAGACTGTACTTCTCACCAGGGATCCTGCCTAACTGGTCTGTATAGACATTCTAAGACTCTCACTTTGTGAAATGTGCTGACTGCACAAATTGGCCCATTCTGTTAAGCTTATTCCTAAGCATAGCTCTTGTCAGATGGGCATCTTCAAGCACATTAAGGCTTAGTGGCCCATAAGGGCCTCTTAGTGGTCACTGGAAATATTTGAAAAGACATACTTTTTCAGCTGTCTTGGAGTCTGCCTGATTCTCTGTCCAATCCACCTGCTTGTTTGTCCTTCCCCAATATATTTGTCTAGGTTTTAGATTTTAAAATTGTGATATATAGTACATATGCAATCAAGGTAACTAACATATTCAATGCCCTGTACCATACACAAAGGTGACTAAAACACAAATTTACAATGTGATTCCTTTTTATAAAGTAAATGTCTGTGAAACTACCAACTAGGTCATGAATCAGGACATTTTCATATCCATAGAACTCATTCCACCACCTTTTCAATCACATGAGAGATTAGTTACTTTTCTTATTGCTGTAACAAAATACCTGATGGAAACAACCTAAAGAAGGAATGGCTTATTTTAGCTCCTTTTCCCCCAAAGATTTCAGTGCATAGCCCTTGACTCTATTGATTCTAGGCCTGTGATGAAGCCAAACATGATGCTGGTATGAAACTGGTGGAGCAGAACTCTTCAACTCATTGTTTCCAGGAAGCAGAGCCCAATAGCTCCTTTCACAGAAGCCACAAAGCAAAGCATAGTAGCTCCCACCATGGCAGATAGGAAGGAGAGAAAGGAAATACATGAAGGAGCCAGGGCAGGATATAACCCCTAATGACACATCTCCAGTGGCCTCTTTCCTCCAACTAGGCCTTCCTTCCTACTTTTTGCCCCCTTCCAATAATGCCATCATATTATAAACGCATCAAAGTGAATCCATTCAGTAGATCAGAACTCGCATAATTGAATTATCTCTGGAAACACATTATAGATATACACAAAGTTTTGCTTTACTAATTGTCTAAGCCTTTTCCAATCCAATCCAATTCACAATAAACAATAAACATCACTCAAGACCTGTTTTGATTTTAGAGGTGACCATTATCATTATCACCACTATACCCTAACCTTATTTTAAAGTTTTACTACTAAGATACAAATCATTGCACATTTTTAGTGTTGTTCATTTAAAAATTTTGTATAAAAATTGATCTTTTGCATTTTGCTTCTTGTTTACTAGATAAAACACTCTGAAGCAAATTGGCTTCAAAAACTTATTTTAAAAGAAATCAACCTACAATAATAATAGAAAACAAAAAGCACTAAAACATAATTCCATGATGTACTAGGTCAGGATTATTCAGTGCTGTACCCAATTTCTAAGATAGTCATAGTGATTCTTAGCTCCTTAAATTCATGCCTCTGTGTCATTCTTATTCAAATTTTATAAGGACTGGCCCATGTAACCAGTAGCTACAACTGAAATGATGAAGTGACTTTTAAGACTATACGTCTCAGTTCATTTGTGTTCCTATAACAAAATACTTGAATCTTGCTGATTTATGATGAGCAGCTATTTAATCCTCATAGTTCCAAAAGCTGAGTCCAAGATTAAAGGGACTAGGATTTGGAGAATTTCTGATTGCAGCAGCATCACATGATAGAAGGCAAAATGGCAAGAGAGAAAACACATGGAAGCAGAATTCTTCATATAAGTACCTCTGAGATAATGAATCTATCCTTGAAAATAATGTTAATCTATTCATGAGGGAAAAACCCTTATGACCTAAATATCTCTCAAGTCTCACATCCAAACACTTCAGCACTGGAGATAAAGTTTCTGAAGCCCATTGTGTTGGAATGGTCATGGATTTTTTCATTTAAAAATTGAAAGTGAACAGTATTTTAACTGGGATTGGTCAAGGTGGCTATTGCTTTTCACTGCAACATCCCCTCTGTTGTCCTTCCTCTTGTTTTTTGTGTGTGGTTTTGGGGCAGCAGTGAGCAGTTTTTGAGAAATAGTTAAGTGGAAGTCAAATCAGGATTACATATAGCCTGGACACAGAGAGATATACTTAAGTTACGGCTTGCTTTCCTGGTGTTAGAGGAGGGTCTAAGAATATTCATCTTTTGGGCTGGGAAGGTGGCTCAGTGGTAGAGCGCTTGCCTTGCACATGAGGCCCTGGGTTCGATTCCTCAGCACCACATAAGCAAAAAGAAAAAAGCCGGAAGTGGCACTGTGGCTCAAGTGGTAGAGCGCTAGCCTTGAGCTGAAGAGCTGAGGGACAGCACCCAGGCCCAGAGTTCAGGCCCCACGACTGGAACAAAAGAAAAAGAATATTCATCTCTCACTGAGTTGACTTGCCTTGTTGTGTGATGAGAAATTGTAGAGTTAAAAGTTCCATCTCAGTATAGACATGTGCTACTATACCTGGTATCCAAAATATGGAAGTAGTAAAAGAGAAAGAAAGCTCAAAATATCTGAAGCTAGAAGCTAGTTTGGAAAAAGTGTTTTCAATCATTCAAATGAATAAAATCGTAAGTAGACATTTAGTTCTCATTTTCAAGTACTCAATATAGAAATTCTCTCCTGTCAGAAATAAACTATACTTTACAACTTTGTTTCTCAGTGACTTGAAATGAATTATTGACAAAGCCATAAAATTCACTCTATTACTATAATGAAGCCATTGACAACTAACCAGTTAATGAGTGTTTTCAACTCAAAATCTATTTAAGATTAGTCCCTGCACAAAAACCCTTGAGTAATCCTGAATCATATAGTTTACATAGGAAAAAAAATTGATAAAAGTTTTCCCTAATTTGACCATGCTAAAATTTGTATGACTTTATCACTGGTGTGTTGCATGTTGGAAAGAAGTTTTTCTAAGCTATGGAGAGGAAATTAAAGAATATAATATCAGATGGTTGTGAACAGAAAAGACATTATAGAAATCTGTCAGGCCATTGATTAACAATCTGGCATCTTGTGGATTTTTATGTTTATAGCATTTATCAACTCCTTAACTGAACTTTGTTGTAATTTATTTCTTGTCATAAAATATATATGTTTGGATCTACTTTTGTTTTATTCATTTTGTCATGTATTTCATAAGGAACGTCCATCAATTTTATGAGCTTCAGGCTCCATAAAACTGGATCTGCCATTGACAGATCCCTGACTAGTGGGTGACTATTAGTTGGTAGGTTTTCTTAGCTCTAACTGGTAAGGAACACAGAAGCAAGAGTTTTTGGTGATATACCAAAATGTATCCGGGACCTCTTCCAGAACCCCCCTATCCTACCCTCACTCCAACTCTCATCCTTCCAGCTCACTTGATCTTCTAGTCCCTGACCAAGTCATGGCAGATAAATGTTGATACCTTCTAAGACACTAACTAGAGAAGCTTACTAGTGTGATTGGGATACTCCATTGGAAGTAGTAAGAATGCCACTTGGGATCATAATGAGAAATGTTGTGCCCCAAACTCTTGAGTTTTCCCTTCAAAACCAAACCTCCACCTTCTAGAATTCTTTTGTGACAGGAGTCTACTGCAGTTATTTATTTGCCTAGCAAATTAATACGCTTTTACCTCCTATCTCCCTACACCTTGCTTTCTCATTATTTGTGAGTTGGCATAGAGTTCAGGGACTGAGCGTTCACTACTATAATTTTTTGATCTTTTTGGATTATTTATGGTTCCCCTGTACTTAGTTTCATAAGATTTTTAAAATTAAGTTTTAACCGAGAGTATTATAGGAACTTTAAAAAATTAACTGTTCTTTAATAGTTTTATATTTGCCCAATAACACTAGTAAATAAAATGCTTCAAGAGATTATAAGGTCAGTGGCTATAATAGTATGTACAACTGCATCAAGTTAAATTTGAAAATTAAATTTTGTGAGTGTGAGCTTTAATGCATTCTGAACTAAATGATGTTGCCTACAGTGAGTGATGTACAAAACTTCCTGGGGAATTTATAAATTTTCCTTTAAAAGTCACTTTGAATTTTAACTACAAATTAAAATGTATTGATCAGAAATCAATCATTATGATACTTTTAATTTGTGCTAATTTGAGTGTTGGGTAAGGCACTTGTAAACTTCACTCTAGCTCCTGTGCTTTTAAAGACATAAAATGTCTTTTTGTTACCTCCTCTTTTGTTTTTGATAGGAAATGTACTCATTACCTACTCATGTAACTGTAACTCCTCTGTACACTATTTTTACAATAATAAACGTATTTAAAAATGTATTTTTGAGTTTATTCTTTCTATTCTGGTATTTTATTTAAGATACTTTCAAGTGTGCTTTAGTGATATTTTCACATGTGCAAAGAAGGGAGATAAGGAGGAAGGAAGTAGGTGAAATCCTTAATGTAGTGTCCCAGTTCCCACATGAATTACAGGATCTTGAAATCCTTAATGAAAGCTTTCAGAAAAAGAAAATCACACAAGGTAGATGATCAGCAGTGTAAAACAGGGAGAAATGAGAGAAAGGAAAGCAAGCAAGCAAGCATTTCCCCCAACATGAGGAAATGGGGAGCAAGAGGCTAAAAATGGAGGTCCTTGTCCTGGGTATATTTGTACCTTCTGAGCTTGAAGCTTTATCTTGGCCCATGATCACCTTACCTAGAAACTTTGAAACATTTTGCTAATTTCCAAAGCATGGAATCAATGGTTTGGGATGGGTACATTACTACTCAAAACATGGAGATAATAGGTCTAATTTTTTAAGGCTATCTTTTGTACCTAAGGAATTACTTTACTATCTCAAACCAAATTACTCATCTACACAATGAAGGGAGATTGCGACTCATTTTGCATTTAAAAGAAGCAGGTTAAGAGGTGATAGAAAAAACAAAAGATCAGTTGTGCTAATCTAAGACAGGAAAGTCCTGGAGACTCATACTAATGATTAACTGATTAACCATCAACAGCTGGACAGGAAACTGTGGTTCAAAGTGGTTGAGCACTAAAGCTCAGGGACAGTGCCCAGATCCTGAGTTCCAGTTCAGCAAACCCTAGGACCAGCACACACACACACACACACACACACACACACACACACACACACACACACACACACACACACACACACACACACACACAGTTCACTAAGTGAAATGGTGAAATGGTGGCTCATGCCTATAATTCTACTACTGAAGAGGCTGAGATCCAGAAGACTGTGATTTAAAGCTAGCCCAAGCAAAAAAGGCCAGGAGACTGCCTTAAGGATCGGCACTGGAGTTATGGCTCAAATGGTAGAGCACCAGCTTAGCATGTATGAGGCCCTGAGATCAAATCCCAGTAGTGCTCACCTATAAAGAGAAGATCAATTTAACTTTTGTGGCTCTATTGATTTACTTTTCACCTTTAGTTCCTGATTTGTCTCAATTCCTGTATTTGGGTTTTTAAATAATTTTTATTTCTTGTTATGGTTTTCATGTCAACTTATAGCTATCTATTATGTGGCATTCATGATACATATTTCATATCTATTCCCCATTAACAGTATTAATGTTGTATAATAGAAAAATAATTTTGAAATATTAAGTAATCCTTCACTCATAATAACATGATTGTATGATATATACGGGCTTAGTTTCAATGATAAATATGTTCCCTTTTAGCACTGCAATTTAGTACCAAAATGTAATTCGTATGTAGCTGGTCTGAAAACAAAATTGTAGTTCAACCTCATTGTAATGAGGTCTTCTTTAAATTATGAGTTTAAATATACTTAAATTTTTTCCTGCTATCCTGCCCTTTACAGGACTTCTCCATTTCATACCAAAAATGCTAGCTGAAATCACTCCCAAAGCCCCAGCCCCTGGTGCCAGGAGGATGTAATAGAACAGAGACAAAAACCCGTAGCATTATGATCTGTCTCAGCTCCATTTGTAGGCTCAATTTACAGGTATATAATTCTTGGTTTTTATTTTAGCTCTGTTATGAATTGTAATAGAGCTATGGGAGAGGGTGGAGACTGATTAAAAATGACTGGCATGACAAGTTTGACAAATGTGTATATAATCGATTTTCTATTTTATTATTATTATTTATTTATTTATTGTCAGTTGTGGAGCTTGAACTGAGGGCCTGGGCACTTTCTCTGATCCTTTTCATGCTAAAGGCTCTACCACTTTGAGCCACAACTCCACTTCCAGGTTTCTGGTGGTTAATTAGAGATGAGTCCCATGGAGCAACATGCTTGGTGGCTCATGCCTGTAATCCTAGTTATTGAGGAGCCTCAGAGCTGAGGATCGAGGTTCAAAGCCAGCCCAGGCATGAACGTCCAAGAAACTCTTATCTCCAATAAACCACTCAGAAAACTGGAAGTAGCACTCTGGCTCAAGTGGTAGAGTGGTAGCCTTGAGCTGAAGAGCTCAGGGACAGTGTCTCGGCCCAGAGTTCAAGACCCATGACCAGCCAAACAAACAAACAAAAACGAGTCCCATGGATTTTTCTGCCCAGGGTTAGTTTTGAACCATGATCCTCATATCTTAGCCTCCTGAGTAGCTGGAATTACAGGCGTGAGATACCAGCACTGGGCTATACCCCCAGTTCTTTGGATGTAGTTGTTAACACAGCAGAAGATATGCACAATGTATTTTCATTTTTCTACTAAATAAGGAAAACATAGGAATGACAGGAAAATTTGTAAAACAACAGAAAAAAAACAAAGGAATGTAAATATGAAATCATTTTGAGAAATTAATGGTATTTAGTCAACTAAACTGAAAGAGCATCAATTTTATTTTGATTCTGTCAACATTTTTTAAAAATGACCCAGAAGGAAAACTATTGCATGTGTATAAAAGAAATCATCAAAACACAGCAATAATCACAATACCAATGCAGATTATTTGCTTGACATTGTAGAGTCAAACTTAAATCATGGATGACTTAAATTTGGTTAGAGAAAAGAAAATACTATCTACCTTGACAAGAAGGAAATTGTGAGATCAATGTGAGAGCAATCCTCCTTTAAGAAGGAGGATTCAGCATTAGTTTCAAGAACTTTTAAAATTGCTTTGAATTGATGTTAGAAAAATATAGGGCAGAAAATTGCCTGATCTGACCTATATAAAATGTGTCCAGGTTAAATGCAATCCAAATTACGTTGTCTACTTTCTTATGTCTTATGGAATTTCTTCCCTTGATGCCTCATGATATTGAAGTACAATCTGGTAATATATATACAGCCTGAAATCATCTGTTTGGAAAATATTAATCACAACTTCTCCATTGAATTTCAATTTCTATACAATGTTTTAGGTAATTTCAGTTGCATGACAATATTTGGTGCATGAAATAATCAGCTATTTAATTGTACTTCTTAATTATTCAACATAGCAGTTCCCAAAGTTGAACATGCATTATTAGAATCACCTGGACAATATTAAAACAAACATTGCTAAACTTGACCTCCAGAGTGTCTGATTCAGTACATAATGCTCAGAAGTTTACATTTCTAGGAATTTCTCAGATGATGTGGATACTATTGGTTCAGGGCTACATTTTGAGAACCACTGCCTTTAGACATAACAAATTCACAGAATACTTTGTCTTAGGTTTATTTATTTTTCCTTCACTTTCACCTATAAGAGCTCTGGATAATTTAATGTTTTTTTGAGAAAGTAGTTGACAATGTTATTTTCTATGCCAGTGTAGTTTACAATACTTTATTTATAAACACCATGGGAAATATTACATTTAATAACAACAGTAATGATATGATATAAAAGGGAAGGAACTAATGAAATGTGAGAAATGAAATGGTAGGAAGGAAAGGCTGGTGGTGCAGATAGTTTTGGTTCTTATAAGTAGGGAATCAAAGCTGGTCATTGGCAGCTCACGCCTGTAATCCTAGCTACTCAGGAAGCCGAGATCTGAGGATTGTGGTTCAAAGCCAGCCCATGCAGGAAAGTCCATGAGACTCTTATCTCCAGAAAACCGCAAGTGGTATTGTGGCTCAAGTGGTAGAGTGCTAGCCTTGAGCTGAAGAGCTAAGTGATAGCGTCCAGGCCCAAAGTTCAAGCCTTAGGACTGACAAAAAACAAAAAGCAAAAAAGTAAGGAATCAAAGCCAATATATAAAGATAATTGAACAAGATTCATATTTGTAGTTATATTATTTAAAGCCAAATAAATAACCAAGGATAGAACTAAATGATGTCCCTATCAAGTATTAGTTGGGGGAGGAGAAGTAAGTAGATTTCTTACTTTTTTGTGTCAGTCATGGGGCTTGAACTCAGGGTATGGGCACTGTCCCTGAGATGTTTTGCTCAAGCCTAGAACTATACCACTTTGAGCCATAGTTCAAGTTTCTTATGGTTAATTGGAGATAAAAAATCTCATAGACTGTTGCCTGGGCTGGCTTGGAATCAGAAAACTCAAGAGCTCAGCTTTCTGAGTAGCTATGATCACAGGCATGAGCCACCGGACCTGGCTGATTTTTTTCCTTTTAATAGTTGATAGAAATAATTTCAAAGTTGGCAATTCAAAAAATTGGATTTTCTTTTAATGAGAAAAATAACTTGAAAACTGAAAACAGCTACCAGAACTGGTTGGGTTGGTGTACGCCAGAGGCACACTAAATAAACAACACTAGTAAATAAACAACAAAAACAACCATCAACTTGGTGAAACAGTTCAATTGCAACTGGAAATACAGGTATAGAGTTTGGGTAGGAGATGGTTTGTGCTGAGTTCTTTTGGTGGAATTTGAATTTTAAGAGCTACATGCTGGTATTTGTTTTAATTAAAAAATAAAAATATAATTGTTAGCTAAAAAGTTCTGAACTTCGGGGGCGCGAGTGGCTCATGCCTGTAATCCTATCTACTTCGGAGGATCAGATCTGAGGATTGTGGTTCAAAATCAGCCTGGACAGGAAAGTCCATGAAACTCTTATTTTCAATTAACTACCAGAAAACCTGAAGTGGAGCTGTGCCTCAAGTCGTAGAGTGCTCTCCTTGAGGTGAAGAGCTCAGGGACAGAGCCCAGGCCCAGAGTTCAAGCCCCACAACTGACAAAAGCAAAACAAAACAAAAAAAACCTTCTGAACAAAATTGTGATTCCTGAGTTCAAATCTTGAGTCATGGTAATATTTATAATTTGAGGCAAGGTATTTGTAGTCTCTAACCTCAACTTTTTTTGTTAACATTTAAGGAGATATTAGTAATTTGCATAGATTGCTGTACAAAATAGATGCAGTAATTATACACAAAGATCATTTAACAGGGTCCTAACAAATTGTGTCTGAATAAATGTTGGCTGTTGTTGTTATTGCTACTATTGAAATTATGAATAATATTACAAACATACAACTAACTGGAGACCTAGAATGGAAGACTACCTGGAAGGCATAGAATGGAAGTTGGAAAGACAAATCTGATCCCTGCATGGACTTTTGGATGATGTGATGTGACTGATTGATTGATTGTCAGTCAGTACTGCGGCTTGAACTCAGGGCCTGGCTGCTGTTCCTGAGCTTTTTTGCCCAAGGATAGCATTCTACCACTTTGAGCCACTGCACCACTTCAGGTTCTCTGGTGGTTAATCAGAGATAAGAGTCTGACAGACTTTCCTGCCCAGGCTGGCTTTGAACCAGGACCTCAGGTCTCAGCCTCCTGAGTACCTAGGATTACAGGCATGAGCCACCGGTGCCTGGCGATTTCTATCTTTTAGACATTGTGTGTTTGTGGCCTATTGCACTTTTTTTCAGAAATCCAAGAATTATTCAAGAAGGAGTACTCTTTTCAGCAATTCAGATTCAATAATAAAAATAAAAGGGGAACAATAAAAGGGCATGGGATCTGTAAATAAATGAACCAACTTCATATTCATCTTCATTGGAGGCTGTATGAAAGGAACACCTTTCAAAGTACTCTGGCCAGGAGTTCTAAGTGGGGCTTATCAGAGTTGAACTGCAATCCATTGGCTCTTATATGAGATGAATGACTTAGGAGCAAGGCTGGAGCTGACCTCATCCTGCTGCCCCATAAATACTTGAGAAAAGCATGCCTACACGGTTAAAGTTCAGCATCTTTAATAATTTACATGCCAATTGAATTATATGATCTAACTTGATCCTGACATTATGACTTGACTCTAAAGCAAGTGCATTGAAAAAAAAGTTACATTGCCACAAAGAAGCTTACCTATGAATTTGGCACTAATAAATCTTAACCTGGGCAGGTCAGTACATCATAATTATTGGGGTTTCCATCTTAAGAGCAACCTGGCATATTAACACAGAAATATATCTAGGAAATGGACCTCTGCCAGAACAAAGAAGGCTGAAGGATCACTGTGGATTTTTTTTTTTTGCTGGATGTGGGGCTTGAACTCTGAGCCTGGTGCTCTCCCGACCTTCTTGAGCCACAGCACCACTTCTGTTGTTTTCTGAGTAGTTTATTGGAGATAAGAGTCTTATGGACTTTCCTGACTAGGTTGCCTTTGAACCATGATCCTCAAATCTCAGCCTCCTGAGTAGCTAGGGTGACAAGTGTGAGCCACCAGTGCCTGGCTTCTTGTGTGGCATTTAATGACTAACATTAGGGTGGCATTTCTACACTAGAGGAAATGTTTTTACTTCTTCTGTCTAGAGGAATATGTCATCTGTTGAGTCTGTAGTTGAGTGAAACGCCTTGCTGCCCTGGTGAACAGACCCCAAATAGTCCTCATGCTTACTGTCTCCTAGAATTCATGCCCTGTATGATCTCTTTCCCCAGAGTATGGGAATCCACAATAGCTTCTGGTATGATTTAGGAAACAGACTGCTATGTTGGCTTTTATCCCAATATTTGCTATAAGGCTCCCCGTTCACCAATGCATTAGTCAATGATTTTTTTTTCAGATCAACATGTCAAAATTCTATAGCCTATGTTCAGATACTGAGGAAGAAGTAGCCATTTATGCAAAAGACATCATGTATGGCATTGCTAAGAACAAGTGAATGTTTGTGTCTGTGTGGGTGTATGTGTATTGCTTTCTCTCTCCCCCTCCCTCTCTCACTCACTCACTCTCGCCCTGTGTGTGTGTTTGCCTTTATTTTTTTGTCAGTCGTGGGAGCTGTTCCTGAGCTCTTCAGCTCAAGGTGAGCGCTCTACCACTTGAGCCACAGTGCCACTTCCGGTTTTCTAGTGGTTAATTGGAGATAAGAGTCCCATGGACTTTCCTGCCCGGGCTGGTTTTGAACCACAATCCTCAGATCTCAGCCTCCTGAGTAGCTAGGATTACAGGCGTGAGCCACTGGCGCCTGGCTGTCTTTGCATTTTTGAGGGGGCTGTTTTTGTCCTAAGACTTATCTAGAGTGAAGGAAGGAAAGGAGTTGAACTTCTGGTTTACTGATGGAGGGTCTTCACGCACTATAGTCTTCATTACACATAGCACGGTGGTATATGTACTAACTTACCTGTTCCTTCCTTTCGAATCTAGGCAAAACACTGACTTACATACTGTCTCTTCCTCCTAGCTTAGCACCTGGCCTTTCTTAGAACATACAACAATCTGTCACTGTTCTGTTTCTTTTTTTCTTATCAGCTTGCCTACCATGAGTGCACTGTAAAATATGGAAGCCAATAGCCATATGTGGGTGTTTAAATTAAATTGAATTGAACTATATGAAGTTGAAATTTACACTTCCTTAATCATACTGGCCACATTGGAAGTACTTGGGAGCCATGCATTTGACTGTTGCGGTCATATTGAATATCACATATGTTGAAATTTTTTATTGTTATACAAACTTCTATTGGACAGTACTGAACAGTGGCATTTTAACCACTGGCTTTAAGACCATTTAAAATCTGAGTAGAGGCAATCTTCATTGTTCATGGTGCTGATATGCATGAATTTCACTTATCATGACATGTTAACTGTAACTGTATGAAGTACTAACTTTGCTGTGAGCTCTTAAATCCAAAATCATTATGTAATACAAAATGGAAATGATGGCGACTGACCATTCACATCGCTTCTTTCAAAGGCTATCAGCCATTGGTTACTGATGCATCTGCTGGCCCAGACAGCAGGGCATGTGTTTGTGCTGTGTCCTCTTTTCCCACTGAATGATAAAACCACAGAACATTTTAGAAAAGCAGAGCACTGAAAGAGGGAACAGACCAAGAACTAGGAAACTGTGGCAGAGAAACCAAAGGTGGTAATGCTGACAGTGAAGCTAAAATCAATCGTCAATGGAATTGTTGAAGAAGTAGCTATCTGTGTGTGAGGATGGTGTTGTCTGAGCCTACAGATGTGCGGCCAGAAAGCGGCAGTGAAGGTGTTCACATTGGCCAAAATAAGCAGAACGTTCTGATGAAAAGATAAAGCAGCCTCAGAAGAAGTGACAGTAGAAAGAAAAACACCAATGCTTCACATTTAAATACCTCTTGGAGGCATTTAAAAAGACTGAAAGGCTGGTCCAAATTTAGAAAGGGTCACAACAATTTGTCAAAATATAGAAAATATGCCTGTTTATACTAAAAGGTGTAAGATGAATAAAACAATGTAAGCACTATTTTTTTAAAAGACATTTTAACTCTCCAGATCTTCATTGTTAGGATGTGGTAGTATTGGGGTTTGAATTCATGCCACTGTTCTTGCAAGTCAAGTGCTCTTGTACTTAAGCCACACCTCATTTTTCAGCTAGGATCTCACTAACTTTATGCCTAGGCTGGCCTTGAATCATTATCCTTCAGATTTTGCCCTGCCCCCAACTTGCTAAGATTATAGGCGTGAATCACTACTCCCAGTCCTTGTTTTGTTGTTGTTGTTTTCCTTTTAGAGATAGGATTTCACTAGCCCAGGTTGGACTAGAAGTCTCCATCCTCCTGTGTTAGACTTTCTAGTGCTGGCATCACAGAGCTGTTTCACCATCCCTACTTTTCTATTGTCTTCTAGAATTGCCTGAGAATTCTGAAGACTGAGGCTAGAGGAACATGAGATCCAGGCCAGCTTGGGATACATACTAAGACTTTCTCTAAAAAAGAAAAAAAATGAAAACAAAGAAAGTTACTGTGTATTAAATAAATATCAATTCCACTACGATTTTTTCTGTCATTCTACATTTGTGATTTGCAGCATGTTAGCATTTACAATTCTTTGGGAAGTACTAGAGTTTAAACCCAGGATTTGGTGTTTGCTGGACAGGTATTTTAAAGTTGAGCCATACCGTTAGCCCTGTTTTGCACTGGTTACTTTTGATATTGGGACTTGTTTTTTACTTGGGCCCACACCTGGGCTGAAATTCACATATTTCACACAGTGTTAAAAAAAGATCAATAGCCAGGCACTGGTGGCTCATGTCTGTAATGGTACCTACTCAGAAGGCTGAGATCTAAGGATCATGGTTCAAAATCAGCCAGTGTAGGAAAAGTCTGAGAGACTCTTATCTCCAATTAACCACCAGAAAACTGAAAGTAGCATTGTGGCTCAAGTTGTAGAGCACTAGCATTGAGCTGAAGAGCTGAGGGACAGCGCCCAGGTGGAGTTCAAGCCCCATGACCGACCAAAAAAAAATAGATCAATAATGTATACATCATCTAACAACTGATTTTTTTTCTTATTGAGTGCTTCAGATCAGTCTTTACAGTTTGAGGTTGTCCCCTCTCTAGCCATTCACTGGTGATGCAAATTAGGGTTGCCTATACTGCTGAGTGGCTTTGAACTCCTTCTTTCTAGGGAAATGATCACAGTTTGCCCATTCTAGAATAGATACTTCATTTGGGGCAGTAACTGTCAATCATCTCCATCATTGTACCCTCCTTCAACACTTAACACCATGTTTTCTCATTTTAGAAAGTTCCTGATTATGTCATTGCTCACTAGTGAAATGGAAAGAAAAAAATAGCCACTAATAAAAATGAAAACAACAGAAATAATACTTGATTGGAAGTCACCAAGAAAGCTAAGTTTCCCACATTCTACATATATTTTACCACCAAAGTGAATTTTGTCTGTACATGTGAATAATGATGCCACAAAGAACACTGAATTTTGGGCCAGACTATCGAGAATGAGAATTAATAGAAAGAATGGAACCAAACCTAAGGCTCTTAAATTAATATGGAAGAGAACATTGAGATGGAATTATAAATACAGAGTAAACATGAGAATGAGTTCAGCTGGCAGAAGATTATTTTCATAAACTGCTTGGGATAATTGAACATCTATTTATTGCAGGAATGAAGGATTCAATTCATCCCATTATTTTGTGTGTCAACAATATTTGATAAAGATGGACTGTTTCCCCAAGGATTTCTGATGTAAAGGCTTTGAAATTAAAAAGTGAATGACTGAAATGACTAAAATATATTCAATTTAGTGATAGTCTAGTTGTTATGAATAAAAATTCAGTTCAAATTGTAAGGCTCTTTACTCTTTGATCTTTCAAAGCTGAGGAGCTCTTCCTGAAATCTGAATTTAAAGCAAGACTTTTGGATGCTATGCTTCAAGGGTTTCTACAGTTTGTGGCTGGCAGAGGGGAAACGGTCATAGAATTCTGCAAAGTCAAAGGAAAGGCAATCTCACGGGCAGGTAAAGAGACACAAACATAGAGAGTCAAGTCAAAGCTGAGCATTTTGAAAGCGAAGACATGCATTTTGATCCCCACAAAGGTTTCCTTTGCTTTCTTTCTTTTTTCCCCTTTCTGCTGGGTCTGTGCATGCGTCATGATTTCTAACTGTTTGGAAAAGATAAGGAATTGCCTAAACATAGCAGGTTTGCTTGTTTATCAATTTCAAAACATATGACACAATTCTAAGAAGAACAAACTTTTCTCTATTGCCAAATCATGAGTAATACAGGCAGAAGAAACTAGAGCAATATTCTCAGTAGCTAAGAAATAACATTCAGATAATAACTGGCTTTTGGAAATATGGAAAAGGGGAACACAAAGGCAGAGTGCCTTTTTTGTGGTATCGGAGTTTGAACTCAGGACATTATGCTTGCTTAGTTAGTTCTCTACCACTTGAGCCCTGTCTCTAGTCTAGCTTTTTGCTAAGTACTTTGGCAATGGAGTCAGGCAGACTTTTCTGTGGGGGCTGTCTTTGAACTATAATCCTCTGGATTTCAGCCTCCTGAGTAGCTAGGATTACAAATATAAGCCCAACTGGGTTTAGCTAGTGTCTTTTTTAAAAGATTAATTGCAATGAAAAGTGAAATTTTTAGCAAAAAATATTAAGCAAGTGTAGTGTTACTATTATATCACAAGATTTCAAAATAATTATTTTTCTTACTGGTATTGGAGTTTGAACTCAGGACGTCATCATAAAAGAGCTCTACTACTTGAGCCATACCTGTAGCCTGTTTTTTAGGTAAGGTCTCGTGCTTGTGCTTTTTCCTGCACAAGTCTACCACTTATGCTTCTATGATTCTTCTACCTAGATATATCACCCACAAAGCTGGGTTTACAGGCACTGAACCTGGTATTCAATACATATTTTCATTTATTTTTTTCTAGAAAGCCATTTGTTGTAAGACTATCTCCCTTGACCTATTGAGGGCCAGTGGAGTTTTTGTTAATATGAATGTCAGAAGCAATTGTGTTAGATACTGGATTTTTACTAGAAGCCTAATGCTGTGCTGATTGTTCACCTGCGTACTCTTTCCATGTCAGTTCTATTCCTTCTGACCAATCCGCTTACATGAAGTATGATGAAACTAAGACCAATGTGCTCAGACCAACTCTGAGTCCAAAGTCAGGTTCACAAACAGGATGATAATGAAAACATTAGTATATACACAGAAACAGATGGAAAAGGATGACTGAAATTGTGGACAATGACTGACTTTGGAGATTGTGTTTATAGGAGACTTTCCCTTTCTCTGTCTTCCATTTATGTAATGTAATGAACCTTCTATAATATTAATAATTCATTAATTGGTTAAGCTTAAAAGTACTTATCTGTTGCATTTTTTCTTGAAATAGTCACAGATTACATGATTGATACGTAACATTCTAAGATTTTTTTATGACATCAATTAGGCTGGAAAGATATGAGTAGATATGGAACAAATAAGATTGACCATTATAATGAGTTCCCATTGGTTTTTGATATGATTGGGTCTACTTTTTAAATGTGTAAAGGTTTTCTAATAAAAGATGAGTAAAAATGGTAAGCAATACCTTTGGAAAAATAGGCTGGGGACTGAATATGAAGAAATACCAGAGGAAAGAAATTTTGTTTTCCAGTTAGGTCCTCTCCAAAGGGTACTGAAATGCACCAGGCATATGCTCAGGTATTTAGTCATTCATTTATTTATTTAAAATTATGTACATGTACCACTGTACTATTATGCCATTATAAAACATACACACACATAAAAAAGCTAGATAAAAATAAACACAAGTATCATTCTAATATGTTCTTCTTATACGCTAGTGGACCTGGACCCCAGTTAGGAGCCCCATGCTTACTGAAAGAGAGGGGGCTCTTGAGGTTTACTGAGTAGTAAAGAGTTTGTTTATAAGAAACAGAAACTTACTGGGGCAGCCAAAGGTAAGGGGAGATTGATTAGAAAGACCCAGAGCTATTTCCCTGAGGCTTCTCAAAGAACTAAGATGGACTAGGAAGTTGTTCTAACTAGATATGCAGTTTGAACAGGGGTCATTTCCTTGTACACTTTCCTGTATATATATGCAATGCACATAATGTGTTCCGCACACAGTCAGGATACAATATGCATACAAAACAAACATCCCCCACATACTATCTTGGGCAATATATTCAACAGAATGATAATGATAATAAGATCTAACATTGAGTGCTTATTCTCTGCCAGGTATCATGGTTAGAACTTTACATACATAATTTTACTCAAAACTCATGACAGTATGGAAATAAATCTCCACTTTTCTATGAAGAAATTGAAGCTTAGGAAAAAATAGACTTGCCAAGATGAGGAGGCTAAAAATGGCAGAACCAAAATTTAATTCAAGATGTTTCTGGCCCCAAACCTTATATCCTTTAATAAACCATATTGCCTCCAGAAGAAATTAATGATACTGCTCAAACCATACAATTGTTGTGATGATTAAATGAGATAGTATAGGTGATTATGTTAATATAGTACATAGAATGATATTTACTAAGATTTTCCACAGTAAACACCACTAATATCTCTCAACATCAAAACATCAATATTTATAATTGTCATGAAATAATGTTTTATTATCTAATTAAACATTATTTATAATAGCTCATGCCTGAACTCCTTTCATTTGCTGCCATCTATAAATCTTTTGTTGTTGAGTCATTGTGGAATGAATGGTGGACTAGAAAGAGATGATAGTTGTGGAATGTGTTAGGCCTCCTGCCCAGTAGGTTACAAAAATGGAAATATTTGTACTTGGTATACTACTGTCATATTCTAAGGAGCCACTTACATATGTAAGAGTGCACATAGCTTTAACACTGAAGGACCCAGAAAATACATATGTACATATCAATTTTATTTTATGATCATAAATATTTCATCATTTTGTTTTGACCCACACATATAAATATATTTATTTAGAGAAATGACAGTTGAAAACTTCTTTCCATTCCGTTAGTTTCACTAAATTGGTCACATTAACCAACCATTGTTTATTTGGGATTTCATATTTTCATCACCTGATCTAGATTAAATACTTACTTAATATTTTATTATTTGTTTGTTCATGGCTTCTGTTATGAGAGTAGTCATCTCTCACTGATTTTTCTGGAACATTCCAGATTTGAACTTTTGTCCTGTTGTTAGGCTGGCATTCAAATTTGATCAGTAGCCGTGGCTCCTGGAAGGGTACTGAAGGAAGCCTCATGTAGGTCTGATTGTTGAGCTGTGCTGCGCAGATGCTGGTGTATGGTCTGGATTACATTACTGGGTTTGTATTGACTATTCCTGGTCATTAAATGTTTCTTAATCTTGCAGTTACTTTACTAACTGTTCAGTCTCTCTACAGGGACTTTTGAGCTTCATGACTATGTTGGGGGTGGGGGAAGATAATGTCTTTGGTTTCTATATCTTGACATTTAGTCAAAGCAGATCTCTCTGTTCATTAACTGAATTTTGGTATTATTAGTTCCATTCATCTTATGTAATTAGATAATCTATATCTCTAGATATGGCCTCTGAACCTTCCCATCCTTCTCTTAGTTCTATTTGGGAAGCTTTTCAATTTTAGAAACACTGTGAGGATCATTTATATTGACAAGGTAGAATCTACCTCCCAACACATCTGTAGCCCAAATAATATAAACTAAAATTAAATATGTGGGATTCCTGGAAGAAAGCGTCCAATAACCAAACACTATGCACAAAAGTTAATTTATTATATAGTCTCTAATAATTCATAATAGCTTTTTGAATTTTAAATGCCTTTTTGCTATTTCCAATGCTTAAAAATCATACGTTTTAAAACATAAGTACTGCTTTATATACATTGTGATTTCTTTTCTAAATTTTCTTTTGGTTTTTACTTCTAAATATGAATGATATGTTTTCTAAGTATCTTCTTGGAAGGAGAGGGGATAGGATTCATTGTTTTGGTCTAACACGCTAGAATTTAAAATTTCATATCATATACCTGGAGTTTTGACTATATGAAAAATAGCCAAATGTCATCATTTTCTCATATAATTCTTACACGTGTATATATATATATATGTATAGTATAAACAATACATCTGATTAGGACATTTCAACATTTCATCAGTGTAACTTTTATCTCCTATTTCATACAAAATAACAAAATATACAGAGAGAAGAAAGGAGACGTCTGTTCATCGTACACAGAAAGTAAATAAAAGTTCATGTATGGCTTTGCAAAGGTAGATTATGATGTGACTTTCATATTTATTTATTTAAAAGCATCTTGAGAGAACGTGTTAGTGTGCTTACTAGAGCGGCCATGGTGGTTGAATGTCGCATTGAGAGTCCAATATTAGGATCCCCAGTGGTTTTTCCAGTGGCTGCCTCTGCAGCTTTCAGGAGACAAATGTAGTTTATGACCACTTCATCAATCTTCGTTACAATTTCCTGTTGCTGTGTTTCTGAGTTCACGACTTTCACTAATCGCATGCAGGCTTCTGTTAGGCAACAGAGCACTTGGAAGCTGGAAGTCATAGCTAGGAGCATCTCCTCCGGGCTTTTCTCAGCCATTGCCATTTTCCTACAGGCACTTCCCAACTGTCTGGACTCGATGGATAACAGTTGCTTGTATTGAGAAAGTGTAAGATCATATGCTTCAGGGCGTGACTCCTCTCTCTTTCCCTTGGTTGCCCTGACAAGGCAGAGCAGCTCATTGGCATCATTTTGGGCTGCAAGGAACCCATCAGGCATTGCGTAGGTGCTGTCTTTTAGGGCGTTTATTCTTGCAATCCGGGCATCAAAGGCCAAATTGCTAAAGTCAAAGTCATCTGGGCCATTCAGGTCTTCTGTCCAGACCTTCAGCACTGATCCTCTGGACAGTTCCCCACCTTGCTTTTGAATCCCACCAGCTGGGGAAAGGTTGCTTGGTTCTAGCATGGCTTGAGTCACCTGCTGTCCATAAAGGCAAGAGACCTGGAGGGTGGCTTTTCCCTCCTCTTCATCCTCATCACCATCTTCATCCTGGCCTCGGTTCAGGAAACAGTAGCTGAAGGGTCCTCGGCATTTCCAATGACTGCCCTCTGGCTTCCGCAAGGGTAAAGTCCTGTACAGCTTTGAGTCTTTATGAGTCACTGGGGACCTTTTGTGAAACTTCCCCTCTGAACTAAAGTGCATTGAACTTTGGGACAAACTCTTGGTGAGCTTCTTCCCCAGGGGGAGTTCGGCTCGCCTTTCTGAACTGGCCTCCTGTGCTTCTGTGATACCTGGATACTTCAGGCTGACTACACCCTTGTTTCTTTCTCGGAAGGCCTCCAAACCTATGGGTTCTGAGAGGATACTGCTGCTATGTCGGAGAGCCCTCTGGCTGGGAGGGGTCCTGAGGCTCCTCCCTTTCAGATCTGCTGGCCGCCAGCTCACAACCTCTCCGAATGCCTGATTTGCTTGGGAGAAATCATTAGGGTCTTGATTTGGAATTGGCACCTTTGATTCCGAGTGAATGTTTGATGGTAGCAGGATGGGATCAGCTTCAGGATGTTGAGACCAAGCTGAAGGCATGCCTCCTCGTCTCTCCTTCCCAGGCTCTGTCAAAGCTACACTAGGGGTAGTAGAAAAACAGAGAGATTCATTAGCCTTTCCTGGGTAGCTGTTTTCACAACATTTCTTTGTGATGACTGCCATTTCTCAAGGATGCATTCTAGAATAGCTGTTCTAGAGAGGTTAGGACCACCTTGCTTTCCAAAGACTGCCTGCTCATAACTCACATTTCCATATCAATGATTGGGGAGAAATGCTGCCCTTTTTGGAACAATAGATTTATTTGGAATTATCTAGATATCCCAAACATTCACAGAAACAATGGAATTTCATGCATTACCTTGCTTACAATATTTATCTAGCAAAGCTTAGACACATAGAAAACATATCTTAATGTACAGATTATTCAAAGTAGGGTTAATCCTGGCAACAGTTACCTTTTATGTATTTTAAACAAGTGGCCTAATCAAATTAATGCAAATTAATTCAGCTAACCTTTTAAAAGTGGGCAGCATGAGGTATGTGGTTTGCCTGGTATAAGCTTGAAGTCAAGATACTGAGAAAATTGTTGGAACTTTCTTACGAAAGCTGTCATATGAAGAGGAGGAAGCAGTAAGAATGAACAAGTAAGCAAGCAAGCAAGAGTAAACACTCTTTGTAAACTAAAGGGGATGGAAAGTGTCATTGTAGTCATTTAGTGGTGAAGATGCAGTTTGGTGATGACCTTGGTGGGCAGATGGTTTTCCCAAGGCTGACCCCACCAATGATGGGTTTGGGGAAAATAGAAAATCTGTAAGCTCTTTAAAGTTTTTCTTAAAGGATAGGAATACAAAAGGACTAGTATAAGATTTCAGTAATAGCTATCAACTAATGTGGACAAGATCTATATTGATAAACTGAAATATTGGAAACACTGACTTTGCTACCCAGTGGCCAGCCATGTGAATCAGCGAGAGGATTTTTGCATAGAATAGAATGGGTAACAAAGATGGTTGAATCCTTGTTTTGACTTGTTCTAGAATTTCTTAATTTTTTTCGGAGGCAGGGGATGCAGCAGCTCATCCTCTATACCTCCAAAGTCTTTCCAGTACTGATATCTTCCAGACAATTGAGAACATTTTTTTAGGGAGGAGTAGGCCAAAGGAGGAGGGAATTTTTAAGACTGCTGAAAGACATATGCTTTCTCAGACCCCTCCAGAATTTCATAGAGCCTCTTCTATTATCTGTCCTTATTAATCAACAATAAAATGGCAAGACTAGAAATGAAATGAGCAGGAAATCCAATTGTTGTGTGATTTTAAGCAATGTTACCTTGCCATTAAGAGTCACACTTGACTCTGCTAAAATCTGCATTTAGGGCTTAGAAAAATATCTCTAAATCATATTCTACAAGCAAGAGCAGAACAAGATTATAAGGATAAAGGACATGCCTAACCTTGTTCTAGATTATTTATTAAATACTAAGAAGTCAAGTGATTGCTACTTAACACTTCTGTGGCATTTTTTTTACCCTTTACTTTTCTTCTGAACTTTGTAATTTTAGTTTTCTTGGCAAGGTGGTTGACATGCTCCTGGGCACGTGATGCTACCTCAATCCATCATTGCTGTACCTGTGGTTTCCTTGATCTTGGGCAGCCGGTGGCATCCGTCTCTCAAAGTGCCAAACAGGGGGTCGGCATTAATGGCTGTGTGCAGAGGAGGCACTGTGATCCGTGGACACATCCCTTCCGGCTGGGGGAGCATTTCTTTAAAGGCAGCTCCATGGTTGGGAAGGCCAGTGGCTCTCTCCTCAGAAGAAATATAACTCACACCTTTCCCAGAAGCATCTGGAATTAAGTGCTTCCCCATAGAGGGACACAGAGGTGACTCCACAGGAGTGGCACACGTGCTGCTGCCGCTGCCTGGACCACAGCCTGTGTCCACTGAGGAGCCTTGAGAGCTCTGGAGAGAAAAATGGCCCTCACTCTGCAACGATGACATCCGCTTGGCCAGATGGTAATCACAAAGGCGGCCCACACTCTCCTCTGCCTCTGGAAGCTTGGAGGTATGGTCGCAAGCGGGCGAGTCAGCATCCTCTGCATTGTCTACGTCTTTGGCTGAAGACACACAGGACACGTCTGTTAGGAAGCGATCCCCTTGGGTAAGACCTGAAACATCACTGGATTCTCCATCCAGAGCTCCTTCCTCCTTCCCTTCAGTCTCCCTCGTCCCCAGACCAGAGGCTCTGGGAAAGGCTTTGCCAGCTGCCGCTTCCATTCCACTTTTCTCTGCCACCCCACCTTCAGAGGCCACATACCATCTTTGGCTGTCTTTGCGAAAGGCAGTTCTCTCTAGGTTAAAAGTGCTGAGGTGTTGGCTGTCCCGAGAAGAAACAGGACCAACTTTGCCTTTGACATCCTCCTCCATCTCGGCTGTTTTGGATCCCTGCTGTTTTTTTCCCGGGGTACTCCCACTTAGGGGAGCTTTCCCGTCCCCCTCAACCAGCTTGCTTTTCCTTTTGCTGGTACAGGAATATGCCATGGACCCCATGTGCAGTTTGCTGAAATAATCAGTGACTGATTTAGTCTCCATGGTTTCCGGTTCCATCTCCATGTGGTCTGAGTGAAGTATCTGCTTGGAAGGCACAACTTTGGGTTGCAGGTCGGTCCCTGGACGAGTAGCCAGGCCGTGTGAGGACTTTGGAGGCAAGGCCCCTGTGGGGGCTTTGGACGTGGGGAACTCTGTTTGCTCTTCGGCAAGGGGGTGGTAGCCTTCATGAGTGGCCAAAAACATGCGAGAGAGGCTTTCAGACTGCTTTTGGGCTGCGGCCAATTCAGAACTCTCAGTCATTTCGGAAGAGTTAGTTTCATTGCCTGAGTCTGATGAAGACTCAGGACTATAAGCCCGTAAGATGGCTACACCTGCATGCCGTAAAAAACAAGAAGCAATTAATGGATGCTGCACAGGAACATGGAGACATGTAAGAACATGGGACTCATTATTACTTAAACACAAACCAAACCAAAAGCAAAAGCAACGTTCTCCCTCTTCAGTAAGGACACTTAGTTTATTGCATACTTGTTCCAGAAATTGGGGAGGGGAGGTGGCATATGTCTTAAAAAAATAACAACAAAGGACATCACATAACACAAGCCCTAGGATGGTATTTCTGCTCATTTATGAAATGGGGACATGGGGAAATGAGAACACCACAGCACATGACTCCAAGGACACATGGCTCGAAGGTATGGCATGACATGTTATCAGTGAATAAACGTAACAATCGTGAAAGAACCTGAATTGTCACTGGTCTGCTGTTCTTCTGACACGGACAGAGCTTCTAGAGCTTCCAGTGTGGAAACGACAGCATGATCCAGTCCTTTCTCGCATTTTCCCTCAGCGTTGGTGGGCACAGCATCAATGAGGGATACTGGGATCTCATCATTTTGTAGGCTGCTGCTTTGTGCCTTGTCCTCCCGGAAGGACGCTGCCTGGCTCTGAGTGTCCTCTTCATCTGAACTGTCACGAAAGCCAGGTGGAGGGGCAGCAATGGCCATGTTCAAGGAACGTAACAGGAAGTCATCCTCGTTGTCATCCCCTTCTGGCGGGGGCAGGGTCGTGAGGTCAATGATGTCATCGCTTGATTCTGACAGGTCTAGGATGGCTGGCTGGCTCATCTCCCCTACCACGAGGTCCTCCTCACAACTTACTTCATCCTCATCTTCAGCATCATCAGTGTTTTCAGCGTAACAGATGTCATGCAAGAGGGGTTCCTCTATACCCTCCGGGGCCTCAAAGTTCTTCACGTCACCTATGTTCGCATAAACAGAATTTGCCACAAACTGGATGCTCTCTGAGTCTGGAGTGAGATCCAGGCTTTTCATGTCATTGGCACTGCTTATATAGAGACTCCTCTGCTTCTCCCGCATGTCTGGACTCTCTTCTAACAGTCTTTCATAGCCGAGAGTTGGGGGACTCATCCCATCATCCAATGCGAGATCTCCAAAAATAAAGGACACTTTGGCTCCTCTCGGAGATTCCTGTGCTTTCTTTAGAGTTTCTGGTCCTGAGAGGGTCAATAAGGAATGCTGAGCGAGATTTCTGTAGTCTGCCTCACAAGGGGCATCGCCTGGCTGGGTCAGTGGCTGATTAAGTTCATCGGAATTATATGTGTTGTCTATATACAAATGTCGGTGATCTTTTGGACACATGGTATTGTCTGTCATCTCAACAGTTTTCTGTTTGGAGTCGATGTATGTTATCTGGGCTTCTTGTTCCCCTTCACCAATAAAGGTAGTCATTTGGGGCACACAATTCCAGTCTGGACCAAGGAGGTGATGTTTTCCTTTATTTTCAGTTCCTAAAGAGAAAGAATTGTGCAGATACGTTACTATGTTGTCTGGTTTGAGGGCGAGCAATGTCATCTGGGTTTCTCAATTTAATGGTTTGCTATATCCCTTGTGTAAATATAGTTATTCAACTTTTAAATTTAGGTTCTAGATGTAAAGATTCCTTGGTTAGAATTGCTCTTAATGCATTTGGTATTGTATTGCCATGGTATAACTCCTTGGAAGAACTAACTCACAGTTTAACAAAATAAATACTAGGAAGTTGAAATTTGCATTGTTGGGAGAGAACACATAGAGAGGGAAAGCAGACAAAAGGAGAGGAGGGGGTGGGTGAATACAGTCACCATGTTCAATGTACATATGTGAAAATGGAAGCAGGTATCTTGAGGGGATGGGTGGGGTTGGGAAAGACATGGAAGAATAATAGAAGGGGTAAGTTTGATCAAGATGATTTGTATTCATAATCTGGCATTTTGAATTCAAACCCTATTGCACAACTACTTCAAGATAATAAAATTATATTAAAAATAATCATTGCTAATGGATAAAATGTAACACCATTTGGGAATGGGCAACTCTAGCTTAATTTCCTCTTACTATTAGTTGTATTACTAGACCTTACTTACATATTTAAATATAAATAGAAAACAAGCAATTCAGAACTTTAATGGCGATAATTCAATAGGCCATTTGCAAGAAAATAAATTGCCCTTTTCTTGATAAAGTGAACTCTAACATTCACCACATGGTAGAGGCAAATATTCTCTTTAAGAGAAGGTCAAATATCATTGTATTGTGCCACAGTTTTTAGGAAAGTGAAATAAATATTTCATCTCTATCTTCAGCCTATTTATATCCTAGTGGTGAAATACATTCATGTACAAATGTCAGTATTTATACCTTTACATAAGTGTATGTGAGTATATAATGTATAATGTGATACATTTATAGACATATCCCAGATAGTTTTAAGCATAGTTCATATTTAGACTAGTTTTAGTTTGCAACATGGGAGCTCATGAAGACTGGTTTTGATGCTCCTCATGAATTAAAATTGCAAAGGCCCCAATTTAAACATTATTATTTTATTTACTCTTTAAGTATGTGTTAATATGGATGTGTTTTATGTGGAAATTTTTAACAAGATAGAGAACTAGGTCATCATTTTGCCTTTGCTTTGTGGATTCCAGAGGCAACATTAGGAGGAAAATTTAAGCTTCTACCATTCTTCCATGTTTTCTTTTAGATTGCCCTCTGGCTCAAGTTATGGTAATACTGACACCATATGTATATGAGAAAATCAGTGTTACAAAAGTAGTTTTGGCTGTCCCCAAATTACTGAATGGGGTTTATCGTAAACAATGTTCAGAGTTATTTACTAAGTGACACTTAGAGGACACTGGCCATATTTGCATCATATTATATAATAAATATGCCTTATGAGGCAGCAACACTATTTTATCAGCAATAAGACTTTAGATTATAATGGGCTCTATGTGCAGGTGTGTGTACATGAGTGTATGTGTGTGTAATGTGGCTTGCTGTTGGGAGAAACAGTTCAGTAAAGTTGTGTTGTAACAGGGCTCTAGGTTTAGAACAGGAGTTGGAAAATATTTTGAGTAAAAGGAGGGCCAGAGAAATACTTTATGTCTCAGGCCAACTGTTCAGTTGGACAGCTACTCAAGTCTGTTATTCTAATGCAAAAGTAACTATTCATGATATCTAAACAAATAGGATTATGGGTTGAATAGAGAGGCCCCCCCCAAAGACATATCTACTTTGAGACTGTGACCTTATTCGAGATGTGATCCTATAAGAAAAAAAAATTAAAATTAAGGATTTTGAAGAGGGAACATCTTGAATTTTCCATGTGGGCTTCAATTGAATACTTGTCTTTGAAAAAGAGAGGCAGAGGAAGATTTGGGCTATTCATACAAGAGGCAGATGTCATGTGAAGACAAGAGACAAAGACTAGATTGGCACAGCTATCAAAAGTGGGAAGAATCAAGGAAGGATCTTCTTTTAGATCCTTTGGAGAAAGTACAGCCTTGCTCACAACTTGATTTTGGATTTCTGACCTTCCAAACTGTGAAAGAACAAATTTCTGTTGGTTTAACTCACCGGGGTTGTAATAGCTTGTTACAGCAGCCCCGGGAAAGTAGTGCAATATATGTGATTGAATTTTAATGAAACTTTATTAATAAGAACATTATTCAGCCCATTGACCATAGTTTGCCAACTGCTAATTTGGGCCAACAAGAAAGCTCAGTATTCAAGTGGCTAAAACCAAGTTTAATAATACGTATTCAGTTAATGATACTTAGCCAGACCTAGCACCTTCTAATGGCAGCAAGCACCTGGCACTGACCCTGAGGTTTTTTTTTTTTGTTTTAATTCTCAAAGCTCGTACTCTGCAACTTGAGCCACAAATCCATTCCTGGCTTATTGGTGGTTAACTGAATATAAGAGTATCACAGATTTTTTTTCCCTGGTTGGCTTTGCACTACGATCTTCAGATCTCAGCCTCCTGAGTAGCTAAGATTACAGGTTTGAGCAACCAGCACCTGGCTAGTAATAATACTGTTTATAAGTTAAGTTTTGCTTCTCAGGTTTACTGGACATTGTATTGTCAGTCATTATAAATTGGGCAAAACTCTATTACTCTAACCATTTTTACAATGATATGTTTGAATTTCTTCCCATACTTGTACAATTTTGACAGTCCATAGAGAAAAGATTCTATTCTGAAGGTGAACTTTTAAGATTTGAAAATAAAAAGCTCCAAACTAGTTTTTCAGTGTGAAAGGATTGTGTTAAATTGTTGAACTGCTTTTTGGAACTTCAAAGGTCATTGTTGAATTGCTCTAAATCTCTTTACTCAATGAAAGCATGTGGCCATAAAAATGTTCACCACCAAAGCTGATGTTCATCCAAAACATATTTTTGCTTTACTCCTTTCTCTAATTATTTTTAGTTATCTGTGTCTCTCAGGAGTGCTCTTTGCCTCAGGCTTGCTTTTCCTCGACCTTTATGTATGTCTATCATTTCCATCCTCAAAAGCTTTCCATCATTTTTTAAAATATTTAAATTTAAAATATTAGCAGAAGTATTGAGCATTATTTTTAGGTATTGTACATAGATTTCTTTTGTAATGCTTATCTTGAAGCTAAACTTTTAATCCCTAAATTATATGGGTGAGGAAACCCACCCTTAGAGAGAAATTTGAAAATACATGCACTTCCACGTGGGGATGCAGATTAAATTTTAGGTCCATTTCACTGGCTGTGTAGTTCAGTGGGAGAACATCTTCTTAGGAAGCAACAGATCCTGAGTTCAAACCCCAGTACCACTAAAAAAAAATTGTAGATTGGGCTGGGCACCTGTGGCTCACACCTGTAATCTTAGCTACTCAAGGGGCTGAAATGTAAGGATCATGGTTCAAAGCCAGCCCACACAAAGTATGTGAGACTGTTATCTCCAATAAACTGCCAGAAAACTGAAGTGGTGCTGTGGCTCAAGTGGTAGAGGGCAAGCCTTGATCTAAAGAGCTGAGGGACAGCGCCCAGGCTCAGAGTTCAAACCCTAAGACCAACAAAAAAAATAATGTTAGATTAATCTAATTGGAAAGTCAAAGTTGCCTTGGAACATATGCTATCCATTTCTCTCTCTTTCACTGACTTCCTTTTTTCATAATAAACTGTAAGTCAGTATGCATGTGGATATTATAGTATATTTAGGGGATAGAGACTTATGTTTTCTGCGCATCTTAAAAATGAATTTTCCACTGGGCATTGCTGGCTCAAGCCTGTGATCCTAGCTACTCAGGAGGCTCAGGATCACAGTTCAAAGCCAGCCCAGGCAGGAAAGTCCATGAGACTCTTCTTAAACACCAAAAAGCTGGAAGTAGAGCTGTGACTTAAGTGATAGAGGTTGAGCCTTGAGCAAACACATCAGGGATAATGCCCAGGCCCTGAGTCCAAGCTCCAGTACCGACACACAGAAAAACAGAAATATTCTTCCTGATTTTTTTCTTTTTTCCAATGACAATGAATTTCCTTTTTTTTTTTTGCCAGTCCTGGGACTTGAACTCAGGGCCTGTGCACTGTCCCTGAGCTTCTTTTTGCTAAAAGCTAGACTCTACCACTTGAGCCACAGTGCCAAAGAATCAAACCCAGAGCTTCATGTATGCTAGGCAAGCACTTTACCGTTAAGCCACATTCCCAACCACCCTGCGTTTACTCTTAAGAATTCTCTTTCTTTTAAAAGAAATCTTAATTATGGACCCTTGTTTTATATTTTTTAGTAGATTGTTGGCTATGCCTTGAATTATGGTGTCTATTAATCACAATTATTTAGCTTACATGGGGCTGGGAAGGTGGCTCAGTGGTAGAGCGCATGCCTTGCATGCCAGAGGCCCTGGGTTCGATTCCTCAGCACCACATAAACAAAAAGAAAAAAGCCGGAAGTGGCGCTGTGGCTCAAGTGGAAGAGCGCTAGCCTTGAACTGAAGAGCTGAGGGACAGCGCCCAGGCCCAGAGTTCAGGCCCCATGACCGGACCCAAAAAAAAAAAAAAAAAACAACAATTATTTAGCTTACACAATAATAGATGAAGGAAAATGTTTAAATACTGAAAAAATGAGAACCACTCACTCTCAAAGCACTTGCCTAGCGTACAAGAGACTCTGATTTGTATCTCCAGTATCACAAATAAAAATATATATTTGTATATCTCAGCCATGAACATTCTCACAGTAATAAAATTGATGCCTTTGAAACAATGGCTTGACCTTTCAAAGTGACATGTCAAATGTGATGGGGAATCAGCATGTTCACTTTTAATAATTAAACCATACTAGCAGTATTGGAAGACTTTTGTGTTGATTTAAGTATTAAATATTTTTGTGGATACAATCTAGTTTTTCTCTTCCTTTTCTTTTTGTCAGTCATGGGATTTGAACTCAGGACCTGGGAGCTATCCCTGAGCTCTTTTGCTCACAGTTAGCACTCTACCACTTTGAGCCATGGCACCACTTAAAGTTTTTTGGTAGTTGATTGGAGATAAGAGTCTCATAGACTTTCTTACCCTGGCTGGCTTTGAACTGAGATCCTCAGGTCTCTGCCTCCTGAGTAGCTAGGATTACAGGTGTGAGCCACCAACATCTGTCTCTTTTCTTTTTTTTCAGTAGGGATTCAACTCTGAGCACTTTAGTACAACATCCCCAGCCCCTTTTTAGTTATTTTTCATGCAAGGCCTTATGCCATCTTCCTACCTACCCTTATCACCTCCTCTATAGCTGGTAGACAGGTAGGCACCACCATACACATTTTATTGATTGAGTTGGAGGTCTTGCTATGTTTTGCCCAAGCTGGCCTTGAACTCTGATTCTCCTGATTGCTGCCTCCTAAGTAGCTGGAATTAGATATGAGCTACATGCCTGGCACAATTTTAACTTTTTAAAAAGAGCACCCTATTGTTGTTAGGTGATATTTGGAAGTGGTACTGGTGGTAGTGCTGGTAGAGGTAGAGGTGGGCAGTGCTCCATGAGTTTAGAAAGAAAATACCTGTGTCCTGGGTCCCTGTATTTTTCTTGTTGGCCATGTTAAATATTGACCTCCGGGAATCCACAAGGAGCCTGTAGTATCCAGCTGTCAAGCAGGCCAAGTTCATGGCATCTGACGATTCCATGAGAAGGGTGATAGGCTACATAAGAAAAGATACGTCCGTTAATGCTATCATTCCTTTAGAAGCTCCCTTGAGTATCAACAGCTACATCTGTGGTTATGAAATATAGACAACAGGAGCTATTGAACAAACTTGTGAATTGGAGAAACACAAATGGGAAGAAAAAGTACCTGAATGAAAAACATTTTTAAGAAAGCTTGGGCATTTTAAATCTCTTCCAAATTAGACTGCAATAAAACAAAAAGAAAAAAGGAAAAGAAAATTGTATGTTTTGGGTTCTTAATAGTTAACATTCAAAGCAGTGATAGTTAAGAGTTACTTCCATTATCAGAAATGAATCAAGAATGTGAAAATCGCAGGAAGATTAACTGGGATTTCTTGTGAAAATTAGTGTTAAAGAGAAGTCAAATTCAAATGGAAACTTCTTCTAGAACTAAATGAAAAGTGCCAAAGAGATCCAGGAAAGGGCTTTTAAAGCAACTTGTAAATTTCTGGAAAAGTAAACTAGTGCTGAGAGTTGAGCAAAGCCTCGTTGAAACTTACTAGAACCCACGAGGTTATATAACTGGACTGGAACTTGGTATAGAGGGAGGATGGTATTGATGAAGAAATTGTTTTGTATTAACTTGGAAGAGTATAAATAGAGACAGAAGGCAAGAGAGAAATAAATGAGAGACAAAAGCAGACACCAAGAGAAGTAAAGACAGCAAGATGAAAAGTGTCTTCTGTCATTCCCAGGAAAAGGACCTGGCCAAGTCCAATGTTCCTATGTGGTGAAATAGGACTTCAGATCCAAAGAACTGTCTTTTTTTCTGCCTCAATTAAAGTCTTCCCAGCCTCTAAGCTAATTCAGAATGATTTGATACAAGCAGAACGCTGTTTACTAACTGGGGTCTCACCCTTTCTCTCTACTTGGGACTGTTTATTCTACTTAGTAGGTCTCTAAGGACTACATTCCCTTCACTCTTCTTCTGCCCCTTTTCCCATGATGGGTCTATTTTTCTCAGCCAAATTGGTCATGAATTAGGAGCAATATTCAGATTTATTCTCATGCTTGTAACTTGTCTGAATTGAGCTCATAAACTCCCACAGGCCACAGGAAATATGTCTGAGCTACATGCTCTGTCTTGTGATGGTCATCTGTTCCAGCTGCAGAATACACTGATGTATTCTGATTTTCTTTGTGGAAATTCTTTCCTCTCATTCTCAATTGCCCTTAAAAAGCCAACTCTCCTGGCTGGCTGGCGCAATCTCCTTTGTTCAGGCATTACCTCCCTTAGGTCCTGGTTGCTTTTCTCCCTACAATCATAAAATATGTATACCTAGCTAAAATCCAACAGCATATCTTTACTGGGACAAACATGAGATTGTTTCTTGTTGACCTTTTCCCCCCCTAGAAAGTAGAGTTTAATTTATTGTGGACAATTTCAGATGGTCATTTTAAATGAATGACCATGACATTTCAGAGGGGTCAGATGCTTAATTAATACATACTGCTATTCCGTGAGAAGATCAAGTGACTAAAGTCCTCATCTTTCCTAAAATGCATAATCACAACAGCCAAAAGGAATGAGAATTCTAAAGAATGTTGGGGAAAATTCCACTGACTCACTGTATGTCATATTGGTTTAGGAAATGATTTGGGAAACAGCTCTCTGACCGTCGATGTTTCATATACTAACGTTAGAAGGAATATAAAAAAATGCTAGGGCTTTGCTTCTTATGTATAAATGAAGAAATTGTGCTCAGAGAAGTACAGTAACTTCTTCCTAATCACATAGCAGTTTAGTGAGGACTAGAGCCCTTGGGCTTCAATTGAGTGGATTGTTCCTGCATCACATGACATCTCTGAGATTCTTCTGGCATTCATTTTACCTAGTTTGTAAAGGCCATCAAGTGTTACCAGAAATGAGCTGCTCAAACCAGGGCTATGTGCAGACCTGTGAGAGGCTTACCTTCACATCTAGCACATGAAGCTCCACCCTCACCAAGCTCTCCTCTTCAGTAAACATTTCAATTCTGTTGACATGGCTGAAGTCAGCTAGAAGAGCCACCAGATTGGTTTTGGTATTTATGACATGACTTATGCCATACCGGGGCCCAACCAGAAGAGTCACTTCTGAGCGCTTTTCTGCCTGCTGAGAAAGAAATGCTGACACAGTATTTGAAAGTTCCAACTTCTGAGCAGCCATGCAACATTGAACCTGTGGGGCTGTGTCTTTTGCTTTGGGATTTTTAAAAATATAAGATCACATTTTCTTTAGAAAAGAATTCTAGGCCACATTGGCCTTAATCATCCAATGAAAAGAATCAGCTATGTGACGAAATCAAGGCTCTGATAAATTATGAATAACTTAGGACACAATGAAGTGATATTCATCAGAGGATTTCTTTTAGAAATGATGCTTTTTTTTCTCTTTTCTTTGATGTGGAAGCAACTTCTGGTACGGTGGCTGAAAACTGCTGCCATTGTTAGAGTCCTTGGATTCTCTTTAGTTTCTTCAAATTTCATTTTCTAGGGCAGTAGTGTTAATCTAGCTTTTATATGACTTCAGATACCTTTTAACTGTGGGGAAGGCCATTAAGAATGAAGGCTGGGAAAGATTCACAGCTGCTTTGCTTTTGTCATCAGGGACAGTTCACCCAAGACAGCTTCTACTGGGACATTGTACAGGCTTTTATGGCTCCCAAGAAAAGGCAAGAAAAAAGAAATTACCACTAATGTTGCCTTGAACACACGGCCCCCATACAGTCGCAGGTCACTGAGAAACTTGAGATAGTGGACCTTGGCTTGTAGTGCAGAGAGCTGAAGAGAGAAAAGAACACTCAGATGGAGACTCCATTGCCTGGGTGGGGGGGGTCACTGTTTATCAGCAGGAGACCAGATGGAAACAAGGGCAAAATGGAAGGATGCTTTTGTTGCTAGGGAGATGGTGACTATTAAGGAAAGAAAATCACTAGGATTTGGGTTGCTTAATAATGCACTGCAACTTCAAACCAAGATTTGAATCTTACTCATGTTGGAGGAGGTGTGTGTGTGGAATTCATGTCTATGTGATCCATGCCACTCAATAAATGAGAACAAGCTCCTCAGCTGTTCCATGGGACTTAGTAGGAAGTTTCTAGAAGTGAGTGCTATTTCCATTTGCAATTATGGACAGAGGTAGGTTTGCAAACCGATGTTCTCATTGCACAGGAGACACATCTACTCATCTATATACAGAGTTTGTGAGAGTTGTTTTGAACGTACACTTGAAATATACAGAAAGCCTTTTTAAACAGGCTCTTGCATCTTCCCCTCTCAAAGTTCCTTCTTCTGATCTTTGAAAGTTTTCAGGGAAAATGAACTCTCTGAACTCTAAACACTATGGAAATGGATGAACTTGCTATTTAAATCTTTGTTTGTAAATTCACCGCTGAGAATCTGTTGACTTTCATGAATGAATGAAATGAAATTTTTGTGCTGGTCCTGAGGCATGAATCAGGGTCTGAGTGCTATTCCTGAGCTTTTTCCTCAAGGCTAGTGTTCTGCCACTTGAACCACAGCTCTGTTTCCAGCTTTTTGCTGGTTAATTTGAGAGAAGAGTCTCAGGGGCCTACTACCTGCTTGGCCTAGCTTTGAACCATGATGCTTATATCTCAGCTTCCTGAGTAACTAGGGTTACAAGTTTGAGCTACCAGTGCCCAGTTTTATAAATCAAATTTTATTCAGGTAATATTTATCTTCATAAAGACTTAAGATGTAGGCTCCTACATCACTAAAAAAGTGTTGATTAAAACTATATACATGGCCAGGTGCCAGTGGCTCACACCTGTAATCCTAGCTACTCAGGAGGTTGAGATCGGAGGATTGAGGTTTGAAGCCAGACTAGGAAAGAAAAGTCTCTGTGAGATATTTATCTCTGATTATCCACTCAAAAATCAGAAGTGGAGCTGTGGTTCAAAGTGGTAGCATTCTATCCTTGAGCCCCATGACTGACAGTAAATTAATAAATAAAAATATATCCATGGTTTATTTAGATTTTGCCAGGAATGTTGAATAAGGGTGTACATTTCCAACAAGGTCTAGATGGCCATTAAGTAGCAATGAATGTAATTTTGATTTAACTTCATGAGACATGGAAATTTCATTTGTTAACTCTAGTTAAAGCATGAGTGTTATTACTGGGGCTTGAACTCAGGGCCTACCCTCTCTCTTGCTTAACTTTTTTCTCTCAAGGTTAGCACTCTACCACTTGAGCCCCATAGCTGTCCTTCTAGCCTTGCCTTTTATGTATTTTATTTTACTGTTTATCCATCTTCTCTGAAAGACATCTAGAAAATTTGCAAACTCTTTTGAAAGCAAACCACTCATTCTTGACTAGGAAAACTAACCTTTTTAAGATAGTAATTGACAAGTATATAGATAGAACTAATACTAGTTGATAAACTATTACAGACTGGACAAAAACAATCACAGGTTCATTTAAGAAATTGGTAATGAAATAATCATAGCTATAATTTTTTAAATAAAAACTCTTGACCTACTGTATCCTGCTACTTCCCTTAAATTCACTGCTCTCAGTAGTAGGAGGCTTTCTCCAGTAAAACTAGGAAGTTGAATGTGGCTGAGTGTGTCTTGACCCTGATTAAATGTTAAAGAAAAAAAAACATTATGGGGTGAAGAAGGAATAGAAATTAAGTGTGCCTTAACCAGTAAAATGACTGAAAATCAAGTACTAAGACAAAGAATTATCCATGTGGATAATTGTATTAATTATAGTGAACTGTGTTAAAGTCATACAATCTCTGTATCAGTTGGAAAATGTTCTTGGGTTGTTAGGTTGCTTACTTCAGTCCTTGGCTTTTAAAATTATATGAAGTGAAGTAAGCCAGGCCCAAAGAAACATAGGTCCCAACGTTTCCCTTATTTGCAATAAATAGTATATGTCTGAGACAAACAGAAGAGGCAAAAGCTATGTACATATGACCAGATAAGATGATGTTAAGTGAAATGAACCCCAAGATAGGGATACATCTGGTTTTTTCTTCCTTGCTATCGTTTTTTAAAAATGTATTTATAATGTACTATGTGATTTTTTTGTTTCTTTTGTATGATTTTCCCCCATGGTATAGCCTCTGTTTTCACTGTATTTGATTCTGGTGCCCTGCATCTTGTATATACATTTTTATAATTTGGGGAGGGGAAGGGACATAACAAAATACTTAAATAAGGATACAGGACCCACTGTAACAACGAGATGTACAAGACACTATGTTAAAAACAAATTTTACAACTTCAGGGGTGGGGGGGAGGATTTGGGGAGGTGAGAGGGGGAAAATGGTAGGGGAAAAACAAAAGAGGAGGTAACTATGCTTGATAGGAAATGTACTCATTACCTTACTCATGTAACTGTCACCCCTTGTACACTATTTTTACAATAAAAACATATATAAAAAAAGAAAACTACCTATAAATTATACCTTCTTTTCTAACCAAGACTACATTTTCCATCTCCTTTGTGTCTCTCCTACTTTATGAAAACAAAGACAAACAGAAAGATTTTTTACACTAATGATGACTAGCAGAAATAATTGTAACTTCCTTCTGAAATGGGATCTAAGTCACTGATTCTCACTGAGGGTGAGTTTGTTCCCTAAGGCATGTTTCACTATGTCAGGAGGCAGTTTCATTGGCTACAATTTGAATGTTGGTGATTCTGGTATCTTGCTGATAGAGATGGAAATGCTACTACAATATCCTACAACGTCCAGGAGAACTCTCCACACCCCCCTTAAAAAGGAATGATCTATTACCAAATGTCAATAATACCACAATATGAAATTTAATTACTACAGTTCAATTAACTATAGTATAAGTATGATTACTATATAAACAATATAACCTTATAGTATAACTTTAATTACTATAGCCCAAGGCCTGTCTAACCCCTCACTGGCTGCTGCGTATTTAAGCTGGTGCTAGTGGTAAGCAGGGACGTGATGAAAATGTAGAATTGTCTTGCAATTGTACCATTCTTTTGTGGGGGGATCTGGTTGTGGGGCCTGACTCTGGGCCTGGGCGCTGTCCCTCAGCTCTTCAGCTCAAGGCTAGCGCTCTACCACTTGAGCCATAGAGCCACTTCCGGCTTTTTTCTTTTTGCTTATGTGGTGCTAAGGAATCGAACCCAGGGCCTCATGCATGCAAGGCAAGTGCTCTACCACTGAGCCAACTTCCCAGCCCCCTCTACCTTCTTATCACCAGGCCTCAGAGGCCATGAAAGCTTTTCTTATAGGTGTGAACACACACACATCTCCAGTTGAACAAATAAGGAGTCAATAACTTCAGAGAAACAAATAAGAATACCTGTAATCCTAGCTACTCAGGAGGCTGAGATCAGAGGATCATGACGCCAGCCCAGGCAATAAAATCTATGAGTCTCTTGCCTCCAGTTGACAAGCAAAATGTTGTAAGTAGAGCTGTGGCTTAGGTGGTAGAGTGCCAGCCTTTAGTGAAAAAAACTATAGGACAATGCCCAGGCCCTGAGTTCAAGACCCAGTACTAGCACCAGAAATAAATAAACAAAATAAAATAAAACAAAATTCCACTTTTAGTAAAATACTTTGTTTTCATCAGCCTTAGAAATATGTTAATCATTTAAAAAACGTATACAATGTTATTGCCTTCTGAAAATAAAGTGCTAAGTATATTATTCATGGACTAATTTTAAACATTTAAAATGCATGCAAACCTCTCTTCTTAAAATTTCTTTTCTATTCAGATGCAAATGTGATACCTTTTTACCCGGTGGTACCAAGTTTTGATTTGCTTTGACGAGGTGGGAAAGTGCTTTCTTGATATTCTTCTCTTTCATGCTTTGCAACACAGCAGAAGGAAGGAAAGTCTCTAATCCCCATTCTTTCCTGGAATCAAAAGCATGTCTTTAAATTCCAAATCTGGGCTGGGAAGGTGGCTCAGTGGTACAGTGCTTGTCGTGCATGCATGAGGCCCTGGGTTCAATTCCTCAGCACCACATAAGCAGAAAAAGCCAGAAGTGGCTCTATGGCTCCAGTGGTAGAGCGCTCTTCTTGAGCTGAAGAGCTGAGAGACAATGCCCAGGCCCAGAGTTCAGGCCCCATGACCAACAAAAAAAATTACAAATCTTTTTGGTGATTAGTTACATAAGATAAAATGGCACTCAGGTGTTTGTTGGAACAAATGGATTTTTGGTAAAGAAGTGAAGTAACTTTCAGTTCATTGTTTCAGTTCATGTTTCCTAACATTGTAGTTGACCTTTCTTTCATTTAAAAGAAACATTTTAGCTACTCAAGAAGCCTAGATCTAAGGATGGCTGTTTGAAGCAAGCCTGGGTAGGAAGTTCAATGAGACTCTTCTACCATAAACTACTCCCCACAAAAAAGCCAGAAGTAGATCTGTGGCTCAAGTGGTAGTGTGTTAGCCTTGAGCAAAATAAAGCTCAGAGACATCACCCAGGCTCTGAGTTCAAGACCTCAGAACAACACACACACACACACACACACACACACACACACACACACACACATGCACACACAAACACAAACAAACATATTTCTTACTTTGTAGAAAGAATGCTAATGAGGCTTATGAATCTCTTAAAGCCATTGACATATCTAAGTCCTTCCCCTTAACAATGACTATTTTATGAAAACACATAGTTCTCTTTTGTCCCAGCCAATTGATGTCTGTTCCATCCACTAACATTTCTTGGTGTGTGTGTGTGTGTGTGTGTGTGTGTGTGTGTGTGTGTGTGCATGTATACATATATGATGTGGGATTCATGTCCCTCAAGTACGCTTCTATTGGTAGGAAGTTGCACTACCATACACAATGGATATTTAAAAAATAACAAATGGCTATCATTAAGATATTTTTGTCAATGACTACAAAAAGTTTGCTCAACAAATTCTATATTGTGAATTCTATCTTGATTGGTTGTATGCTCAAGCATTTATCTCTAGGCATCAACAGATAAATCGAGAGTTGCCAGGAGACAGTGCATAGAAGTCAGGCAAAGGCCAATTCTCCCTGACACAGATTATGAACCTGCTGAGGAGAATCATTTTGCCTCCAGTTGCGGTAACTTGGCACCATGCTACTTCACCGACAGCTGATGGGAAGGTGGGACTGTAATTAGTTTGTACATCTCCTGGAATGGGATGGGTAGGATCCAGGGCTTTTAGCATTATGTGGAGATTTAGCATTTGGCCTGGCCATGAACTCTGAAAGATGTGTCCCTTTATCTCAACGTAGAGAGCTGCTGAGATGAAGTGAGCGATGGTTGTCTTATGCTACTGAATTGCCAGCCAAGAAATAAGAGAGAAGTCTCTTGGAAAGGGTGGCTTTTAAATAGACTCCTGACTGAAGGCTGCACAAACTTTCTTTCTCTCTCTCTCTTTTTCTAGAAGGGGATCTTTCCCAGACAAGTAGTAATTCAGCAGTGTAAATAGTATTCTCATCAAGAGAAGGTATTCACAGTGTCTAAACAAGATCTGCTTCAGAGACAAGTGTGTTGTGTACACTCTGTCCAACTACCTCACAGTTCTTTAGTACAGACATTATGCTCCCTGCTGGTGACAATGCTATTTTTTTCCTTAATATAAATTGCACCAGTGCTGGGGTTTGAACTCAGGGCCTCATGCTTTCACTTGGCTTTTAAAAAAATTTATTGAGAGTGAATGATTACATACCCCACAGTATTATGGGATAGTGATACTTTGCTAAAGTCACAAACACATTTTAACCTTTACAAGGCCAATTGTCGTTATCATGGTCTACAAACTTTGACAATACAGCTATTTCTTCCACATTGGGTGACATTTCTTACCTTTTGCTTAGTGTCAGCTGTTTCCTCTTTCCCTCTCCTTCCCTCCCTCCCATCACTGTCCTTGAATTGCTTAGTTCACTTTCATCAATGTCCAGTGCAGCTGATGGGCCCCTCTGTTGTATTTTTATCACATTTCCCTCTCATTCTGTGCCTTCCTCCTAGCTTCCCTCAGCTGTATGCATGTATCTACCATATGTGGGGTCAAGAACATAGAGTCATCTAAAAATGATATGACAAACTAAGAAGAGGTTCTCTGTTTCTTGAGTCCTGTTTACTTTGTCATATCTCATTGCATTTTGAATTTAACATTCACGTATCAGGGAGACCATGTGCCATTTGTCTCTGATCTTGGTTTATTTTGCTCAATATGATTTGTTCTAGTTCTATCCATTTCCCTGTGAATGCCATTATTTTGCTGCATTGTTCACAATAGACAAGATATGGAAACAATTCAATGCCCCACTACAGATGAATGGATCCATAAACTGTGGTACCTATATACAATAGAATATCACTTGGCTTTTTTGTTTTGCCCAAGGCTGATGATCTACTATTTGAACCACACTTCTACTTCTGGCTTTTTCTCTAGCTAATTGTAGGTGAAAGTCTCTTACATTTGACTGTCTGAGCTGACTTGGAACCATGATCCTCAGATCTTAGCTTCTTGAGTAGCTAGGATTAGAGGTGAGACCCACCGGTGCCTGGGTATAAAAGGTTTGACCATGGAAAAGCGATCTCAGGCTATGCAGACACTTCCCAAACACAAGTGCTTCAACCCCTTACCCACACGACAGCCACCACCTGAGATGGAATCCAGCCTCTTGCAAAAAGTGGAAAACAGCCATGGGACTTGGGCAAGTTACTTAATGATTTTGTGCTTCAGTTGGAGTTTGACCATGTATAAAATGAAGCTAAAGTCCTATTGATCTCATTGAGATGTTGTGGGAATTAAACAGGTTAATGTATGACAAGTTCAGAGCCTGAAACTTGGCTTGGACCAAAGTTCTGCTAGGAATGGAAAGAGTGTACACTTAATTTTAAGTATGACTCTCCTTTCGACTTGAGTTTTCTAAAGGTGGATTTAGATGAGAAATGCATCTCTTCCACTACAAAGGAACATTATATGCATACTGTTTTTAGCCTCTGGTTTACAAACCCTGCCACAATTAAGATGAATTTTGGCAGCTGAAACAAAAGTAAAAAAACCCAAAGCATCTCTGTCTCTAAGATGGCTCTGAACGCATACTTACTCGATGTATTTCAGAGAGATTTTCTGTGTCTGCTTGGTGGTAACGGTGGCAATGTACATTTGTAACGCAGCCAGTCGTAAGGCAATGTCATATTTCAGCTCCGGCCCAAATCTCTCCTGAACCACATCATTACAACTCTGCAAAGAGAGCAGCAGAGGGCGCAGCTCATCAGAGAATGGGCCTGCAAATGCATTGCTTTAGAGGAACAGGTGACAAGAGTCCCCAGCATTTCAACCTTCACTTCAAAGGCACTGAGGCTAAATGTGGAAACATCTCCACCATGCTGCTTGGAACCGAGTCAGTATTTAATTGCATGCACAAACACAGAGACCACACAAAACATTTCACATTCATCAGCAAGCTGTTATTTAAATATTTAGCTTTTCGTAAAAATAATTAGGAATTTAGGGATGGAAATTTCAAACACAGGTGCTGCAGTTGAACACATGAAGCATTTGATAGCAGAATGTGGCTTTTACAGTTATGCGGCTGGATTTGGAATCCCAGCTTCCAAACTCGCTTCTCGTTTGCATAGGGGACTCTATCTTGCATAAATTCCTTATTTGATGGTACCTCAGTTTCCCCTTCTGGGACAGTGATAGTTTTAGGATGATAGTGCTAGGGTGACAGTACTCTGTAGCCACAGGGTATTCTGAGGACTAAAGGAATTAGCAGTGTGGAGTCCTTGGAATTGGAAAATACCACCATTTACTTGGACTCTTGGTCTGAGTTTACTCATCGATGCAATGGGGATTCATTAGAAAATTGAGCAGCTCGAGAATTAGATGAGATGTATAAATGCTTTCTTCAGGGTATTGATAGATTCTATAAAGGACAGCTATTAAAATTCCCCATTCATTTTAGTGGTCACTGGCTGCTACTTCAAATCTATAACACCATGGGAATCACTCCACAGCTCTCAGCATTAGTTTGGTCCTCTTCTATACAAGGGAGACATCTAAGGATTCAATTGAAGAGTGCCTGAACCCCGGGCAAAGTGGGGGTGATCCTGTAGTCCTAGGCACTTGCCAGGCTGAACTTGAGCTTGTAGGTTTGAGAACAGCTTGGCCAACACAGTAGGACAAACAAACAGTGACTGAGAAGATACTCTAAATGTTAAGATCTTATAGAACCACATGGGATTGGTTTTAGAGTGATCCTGTTACCCCTCCCTCTTTAGGAAGAGAGCTGGGGGCTCAGTATTGCTTGACAATGTGGCAAAGCTAAAGCAGATTCTACATATTTGATGCCTCAGATGGAAAGTGGATTCTTACCTCTAGCATATTTAGCCTTTTTCTAACAACCTCCCTCCCCACCCCACCCTCCACTTTCTCTCTCAACATTTTCAAACAGAAACTGGTATCATGTTTGGTCTGTCTTTCTTCCAAGAGCAGCCCATTTGTAATCACTTCACATTTTGGATTTTATAAACGTGGAGTCATGTACTGCTGTGTGGCATCTGCATACAGCAGTGACATTTGCATATTTAACACATGCTGTGCCCACCATGGGCAATGTCTGCTGTAGAGCCCCATGGGACAGATGCGTGTGTCTTCTTGGCTCATTGCTCCAACTGCTAAGAGGGAAGCCCCATTCTTTCCCAATACAACCCTATGAGGTTGTTCACCTTTGTTGCCTTATAAAAATCTCAAAACGACCCAGGATGCATAGCAGTCCTTCCAGGAAGTGCATCTGTGACTAAGCAGGAGCTAGAGAGGTCTGAGTTAGGACAGCCTCTGAAAGTGATTTCAGGATGCCATTCTGTTTTGCTAGACATGGGTTTGCCCATGATTTCCAAGTGCTAAGACTTGTCTGTCTGGGCTTTAAGGACTTAACAGTCCAGTAGTTCATCTTAATCATTCCACAAAGGGTTGGTGGTCACAACGTCACTGGGCACAGTGCTAGACATAGAATTTTCTTTTTGAGAAACCATTTTGAGAAACTACTCTCTTCAGTGATTGCTGTTGCATAATCAATTTGAAATAGAGGTTTGTTTGTTTGTTGGTATGGAATTTACTGGCAATTGACACGTTTGATTTTAGATTCAGCCAAATGACCTAAGTAAGTAATGGGATTTCACCTCTCTTGAGCTTCAACTCTGTTTTCTGAAAACTGAATGAACCTTCAAAAAAACTAACTGGAGAGGCAAAAACTACCTTGCAAGGTTACCACATTACTGGAAGGCTGGGTAAGAAATGGGAACGTGTTTTACAAATACAAGTTATCATGAACATTTCTCCTAAGAGTTGTGGCTTGAACCATTTTTCCCCTCCTTGTTTACCAGAGTTCTGTGCATTTTTTTTACAAGACAATTAGTCACTTAATTATGTAATTAGTTTGGACTGGCCCTAGATAATTAGTATAGAATCAGAATTATGTGTGTATTTTTTTGGTATTAATTATGCTTTTGTTGTTCTCAAATATACCACTGAATATACATGTACTTTGATAATGATGGCTATTGTTTCCTTAAATAGAATTACTAACAGGCTCCACTTTATACCTACCAAAAGTTCATTTGTAATGAACCTGTTACAAGTGTAGAAGGGTTTGAAGTGTTTACAAACATTTTGGAGCATCTTAGGTCATATCCTGTTTACTCATTGGTGTAGCAATCTTTTCCTGAATAGACAGCAGACAGGAAAATGTCAGCATAGTCCATTATAATTATGAATTAAGGCAATCTGGGTTATTAGAGTTTACTGTTAATATATATGCTAAAATGTGAAAAGACCTCATGGTTCATTAAATGACGGGGAGATTAATATATATTATCACTATTGAAATTTGTGTTTCTATTGGCATACTTCATCTACTCAATGGAGACTACCCTCATCAGGAGCCTGCTAAGTTACATTGATTTTGTTTTTGTAACATGATCTACATTGCTTCTTCTTATTAGTTTGTTTTCTAGGCGAATATCATCACATCTTTTTAAATCAACTTAGGCCTATGGGCACCATTTGTAGACCTGTTGACTTTTATTAGACAGCTATGTTATTTTAGACTCAGCACACATTCTGTGATATGGGCATTCCAAAGCAGAGTCTGAGGCAAAAAAAGATTTCATTTCTTATTCTCAGCAGAGGATATATAAGATGGTAGTAACTCTGTTTTTGTCTTTATTGCTTTCTCTATGTGGTTATACATCTTCCCCTCTGGCTACTTGTGCCTTGAATGGGTAGATAATCTACCTTTCATAAATGAAGTGGAGTTGTGATGATTAATCAGAGAGTCAAATAGTTTTAAAGTGCCAGCCAGCTATCGGTGTGGGTATATAATCAAGCAAAACAAACCAATGTATTTTCCTGTCTACCACTACATAGTGATTTCATCTTTAACAATTTGTAACTAGTAAGCTAATACATGTAGCACATGGTCTTAGGTGCAGTGGTTGCACCCTGGGTTAGTTTTCCACAGGAATATAGGTAACATATAGTAACAGATCACAGAAGAATTGGTTCTTGGTTTCATGTTGTCTAAGCTAGCTGTGTTCCCTGGTTTGTTGGGACAAGCGACGTTGTTGACAAGTGAAAGGTAGAGCTAGCCAAAGTTTTAACATTTAGAAAATGTGACAGTTTCACTGTTGGGATAAAAAAAATCTTATATATTTTAAATTCCTTGATAAACAGGTTTTGGCTTATCCTGATGACTCAGAGTTGTTTGCATGAACACGTATCAACCTATTGAACTGTAAACACCAGTCTCTTCTAAAGATCACGGAGGTGGGGAAAGTTTAATGGGTCCTTTCCCTGAGGGTCTATATCTGCTAGAAGGTTCTAATATGTTCTGCTTCTTTTTTCTTTGACTTAATTCCTAATCTCCAGGGTTTATTGCCACTTCAATTTATGTCAGTATCCCTAACTTCCAACATCTGTCTTGTCTATGTGTCTTTTATATCTTCTGTCTTCTTGTCTTGTCCAACGTTAAAAATCTTTGAAATGTAACAAATACCTGTGTATCAACTATGTGGACTGACCTAGCATTTGTTGTTTTTCTTTTCTTTTTCCTTCTGATGATATATATATATATATATATACACACACACATATATATATATATATATATATATATATATGACTCCAGTGATCTTTACCTTATAAAGGCATTCCCAGTCAAAGAGACAATATGTCTTTTGTCTTTTCCCCACATTTTCTCTCCTTTTTTCTGAGAGTAGAAAAGTAGCATTTAGTTTTACAACCGCTTTGAGTAGTTGTGTTGCTAGATGCCTCAGCATTACATAAGTGGGTTCTGATTGCTTAATGGAATTGTATTGGAAATCCAAGCTGTAGTTATAGGAAAACATAGTAATATTTCCTAAATATTAAGTTGGATAAATTTCCTTTGGGACAAACTGTCAGACAGCCATTCTGGCAAGTTTTAATTTCGGGGCACAGGGAATTAAATACCAGAAAGTCTATAAAGGATACTGTTCTCTTAAAGTATTACCATCTGAAAAGTTTTAATTCCAGTAAAATGAATATTATAATATTTCAGAACAATCTAAGCACCAAATAAATGAAAGAATAAAGAAGAAGGGAAAACTCTTTATAGTATAATGCCAGTTAATAAATGAAAAAGAAATAATGGAATCAGTCATGCCATTTTTAACAATCAAGATAGTAATGGATTTAAGTAAGAATATTCAATTAATGGTAAAGTTAGTGGTAAAAGTTTGATGAAGCATAGGATAATAAAAGAGTTTCAAATGACTCTCCATAGATGATTTATTTATTACAAAGGGGAAATAATAATTTTAAGAAGAACAGGTTTGGGAGATGGTTCCCAAGTAAGGGTCAATGTTGTCATTAAGGGGATAAGCTATCATCATGTACCTCCCGATAGGATGCAGTAAGGAAGACACAAAGACACTCATCATTTTTTGAAGGCATATAACCTTAATGTGCTTATGAGAAAACATCAGAGAAAACCAAAGGAGAGTCTTGTATGGAATATCTAATCAATACTCCTCAAAACTCTCAAGGGCATGAAAGTCAAAGAAAGGCTAAGGAATGTTCCAGATTTAAGGAGACAGGACAACAAATGTAAAATGGAAATATCTGGACTACACATGAGATAAGGCAATAAATTAATGTTAAATTTCTTGACTTAATTATAAAATAGTTTTATATAAAATATCCTTATTAAAAATACATGGTGTGTTTGTGAGTACTACACATGGAAACTTTCACATGATTTGGAAAAAACACACAAGTACACATACAATAAAGATAATATAAATGTAGTATTATGTTATTCTGAGTAAAAGGTATAGATGATAACTTGCAACATTTTTGGAAGTATAATATTATTTCAAAATCAAATGCAAAAGTGAAAAGAGCAGTATATAGGGGGCTGGGAAGGTGGCTCAGTGGTAGAGCGCTTGCCTTGCATGCATGAGGCTCTGGGTTTGATTACTCAGCACCACATAAGCAGACAAAGTGGGAAGCAGTGCTGTGGCTCAAGTGATAGAATGCTAGCCTTGAGCTGAAGAGCTGAGGGACAACACCCAACACAGAGTTGACAAAGAAAAAAAAAGCACTATATATTCCTTGTATGATTCATTGAGCCTAGGATGGGGTAGAAAGAAAGACAACCCCTAACTAGAGCATTTTGGGAGAAAAATCAATGCATCCCATCACATTCATATAACACATGCCAAATTGTTCACCTACCTGAACATAGAGATATTCAAAAGCAACTGGATCTCTCCTAAGCAGGTCAATTGGATCTTTTGGGACAAAGCTTATTCGGAAAAGACACCTCATCTTATGGGAGCTAGGCCTCTGTGTCACCTGGAAGAGCAGACCCATCAAACAAAGAAACTTTAGTGCTGGCTAGACGTCACAGAGACACACTCCACTTACTTTTGATACCAAGGAAAGAAAAAAGCAGTGAAAGATACTCATTTCTTGAAGACTGACCATCACTTTGTGACTCAGGTTGGATATCCTGGAAGCAGATGTTGATATAAGGACTTACATGCGAGGGACTTATTAAGGAAATGCTTCCATGAGATGACAAAACGGGACATAGGTTAGCAGGTCAAGAAAAGAGACATGAAAATCCACTATGGGATCATCAAGCTTCATAGAGACATTCACAAATACATCGATTTTATCCTGCTCAGAAAGTGTAACAATTGTACTGCATTGATTTCCAAGGTACCTAACTTGTTTGTTTCAGGATATTTGAGTCAATTTTCTTAAGATTTCATTTTCTAGCACCAGAGGACACTTTTTAAAGAGCTTTGTTTAACTAAATCTGCATGCATTTCCTGTAAATCCTATATAGTAGATAGAAGTTGAGAGATAAAATAGAAAGGAAGAAATAAGGTTGGAGGAACTTTCATTAAACTCATAGTATTTGGCAAACTCCCCACAATGCTTAGGCCCTTACTTCCACTGGATGAATGCTATTTACCGCAAGTAGCTGTGAACATCAGAAAGCCTAAGACAAACCTGAATGAGGCCACAGAATAAGGCCCTTCAAGTGAAGCCCATTGCCAATAGCAGACTATATGGTGGTGGACATTTTCTCGCTACCCCACCCTGAGGTGTCTTTGCCACATATTCTACACTGTCATTCAAAGTTCCCCAATAGCACTGAACTCTAGTTACTCACAGTTGACATTGGCTTGATGACATTCTTTATTGGCTTCCTAGTTTTCCCCCTTCTCTTTTTCCCCATTCCTCTTCCAGAATTTCCTGAGACCTCCTCTCAAATAAACCCCATATATGAAAAAAAAATCTTTGGCTGAAGTTCTGCTTCCAGGGAAAGCAGAAGTTTACTTCCAGGAAATGCAAACACTGAGCTTCCTCATGAAGCATTGTGCAGATCAGGGTTTTTCCCCGTAGTAAAACATAAAATTAGCCATCCATTTGCAAGTGTGCTTTGGCCTAAGTTCAAATAATAAACCACTACATGTGATTTAAAATATGTCTTTGTACATTTAAACTCCCTAGTAATAGTATTTGAAGTTCAGAGGCAAGAAGAGAAATGAACGCAAGTGGCAACTTCCTAATTTATTACATTGGGTAGGACAGAAAGGAAAGAATCAGGGCTATATGTGAGACCAAATAACTATGTGTGAGAGGAAAACTTTTAATTATGTACCAACCAAGAAGCCCTTCCCTATGAAAATACTTTCTGCCCCTTCACCCATCTGGTGGTATCTTGATACATCAGCCCCTGATGTCTCTTCATGGTCTCTCTCTAGAGTGTTCTCATCCTTAGTGAACTCTTGGTAGAAGAGGGTTTATTGAAATCTCTTAGACATTTGACACAGACTCTGTTCATGTGGAACTCCAAGAAAAATAAGGGTGCTACACTGAATGCTGCAGCAAGCAGGCTGCTTGTCTTCTCAAAGAACAGATGGAGGTAGCATCTTGGTAATCAGGAACTGGGACACATTGGTAAATCACATATTTATAGCGGGCAGGACTGGGGTAGAGATTTTGGGCTTCCCGAAATAGTCTTTAAGTTTGCATCCAGAATTTCAAACCACTAAAATTATTTTGGTTTAAGGTTCAAAGTTTCAGAAACTACTGTTTTGAAATGATTTTATGAGAGAAGAGATCAATGCAGGTGAGGCAGTTACTACAATAACATTAAATATAGATCTATAGTGTTAAATTCCCAATGAGTAGCTGCTGAGTCTCTGAATGACCAATTTGTTTGGGAAACCAACTAATGTTCTATGAAAGACCAACAGAAAAGAGGCCATCTCATTAAAGTGTCCAGTGTACTTTAAAGCCAGTAGCAAATTCAGCATGGTATCTGGGTAGGGGGGACATGGTAGCAGCCACATTGAAAGGTCTAGAGAGAGGAACATTCTGGGATGGCAGGTTCTCTGTTCTCACCAGCAGCATTACCACTGGGGGTCATCACACAGACCTGAGTTAGCGTCTCCTGTTCATGAAGCAAGAGCAGCTTGGTTCCAGCTCCCTCTGTCCTCTGTTCCAGCATGAGGGAGAAGTGTTCAATGCCCTTGATGGAGAGCTTCTCTTGCAGGGTTAAGATGACATCCTTACAGAAGGAACATTGGCATAATGAGATAAAAATGGAGGCATCCTTTGTGTGAAAGTCTACCATAATGGGGAAGTGTATGATATTTAAGCTTTATATCCTGAAATTGCACACTTTTGCTCAATTCTGAAGCTTCATGCTACAAAGAGCCAAAAAATGCAGAAATGAGGCCTTCCTCTCCTTGCCCTTTCCCTGGCATCCCAAACTTTTCTATGAGGTAACAAGAGAAACAGTTTGTTGAGTAGCTTACCTATTATAGACATTATAGACAGTCTTACATTCAATAGGTTGTCAATAGTGGGGTAGTCAGCCCTGATATCCTGTTTTTCTAACTGATGTGATGGGTAAATCAGCTCTGAAAGTACTCTTCTGATAGGCTGGCCTAACATGGATTGTGGGCCAAATGTAATTCACTACTTGTTTTGTAAATAAAGCTTTATTGGGGAACAGGTCATGAAAGAATTGAATACTGGCGTGTGAAGCTTGATATATTCTCTATCTGGTCCTTCCCAGAAACACCTGATTGCCCCCCCCCCCCGGCCCACCCTTTTGAAAGAATAGCATCATGGTAGCAAAGCTCCAGAGACACTTCGTTTTGAATCCCAGCCTTCCTGCTTATTGGCTGGACAGTCTGGGCAAGTTACTTAATCGTGAAGTGTCTTTTGTTCCCTATCTGTAAACGGGGAGGGATATTAATGCCTGCTGTGAAATGGATATAACAATTAAACGTGTTCATATATAGAAAACATTTATTCCAACACTATTTCTCACAGAGGTAGGGGGCATAATAATATACATTTATTTTATATCTCCAGGGAAAGTGGAATGAGCAAGCTTTGTCAGTAATCTTTTATAGGATTAAATGTTCATAATCAGGAAGGTATTCCATACACAAATACATTTATTGCAATGTGAAACAAATCTCCTCTATCACTGCTTTCCATATACTCAAGAAGTAATAAATGATCCCCCTTCGAAATCATTTATATCCAGATGTTAAAAATCCTGCAGAGTTGGGAGTTCTCAGAGGAGTTGCACCATGGAATATCTGAGAATTTCTGGACATATTTTTGGTTGCTACAGTGAGGTTGGGAAGGCTAAGTATCACAGTATGCAGGACAAACCCAAGCAAAGGATTATCTGGTCTAGAATCCCAATAGTACCAAGGTGGAAAAATTTTGTGGGTAAAACTTCCTTTGATGGGTTCTTTTGCTATTTGAATCTTCCCTGTGTTCCCCATTAAAACAAAATCCATATAAGTTACCCACCCAACTTCCACAAGAAAAATAAATCACTCAATAAAAATGCATTTTCACAAAAGTTTCTCTACTCTATTATTTTTATACAAGGCTAAGGAAAGAGAAAACAAAACCAGTCTTTGTGTGGAGATTGTATAAATATTCTCCCCAAACCCTAGGGAGGACATTGGAAAACACATAAGGAATGGTTTTCCCCACTGTAACTCTACAGCAAGAGTTTTGGCAAATTTTATTAAACAGTGTCATATACTTTTCATAACTGTACTATTTCGATTTTGCGCCTACCAGCCAGTATCTATTGTGCTAATAAGGTAGTTAGGAACAAGATAAGGAGACTGAAATTTGATGTGAACTCTTTGAATTGCTCCTTGTCTTTTCATTGTCACCTGCAATCCTTGGGGAAATCAGGCTCAGTCTAGTGTGGGTTCTCATAATAAAGAGGCCAGAGGGAATTAACAACAGCACTTTCTTGAATTTTTCTTTCTTTCTGTGAAGAAATGTATTGAAGTCTTCCCTATAGCTTCAGATGGCTTGTGGTTGTGTTTATGGTAAGGAACTCAAAGTCTCAGTGCCAGAATTGCAAGAATGTATCTATGGCCATAGGTCCAAGTTAGCCATGTTAATTAATTCACATTCTGTATTACCTTGCTTAAAGAATGATGTGACTCTGCTCTCATTTTGTGCAGGAATGTCTGTGACAGATAGGGAATATCCTGTGGGCTGTATAAGGCCAAAATCATTTAGTACATGATGAGACAGAGTGATAGAAACATATGCTTCTTGAATGCATCTCATTGGCTGCCCATGCCTATCTGCATATATTAATAATTTTGTATGGCCTGCAAATAATGTTACAAATATCCACATGACCCTTGGTAGCAAAGGTAGCAAAAAACTTTCACACTTCTATAAGCCTGAAGAATAGCCTGCATGATAGGAATGCTTTTCTCTGGGCCAGGCCAATCTATACTAACAATGTGATTTATGGGAGGGTCTTGGGTCATGCAATCTCTAGAGGGGCTAAATATGTCTATGTAGCCAAGCCCCAATAATCACCAAGGCTTTAGCAATCTTTCTTCGTTGGTAGGTCCTCCTTCTTGTTTGGTAGATCTTCACTAGAAGAACTCCAGTGTCTCTTCAGCCTACTGACTACTTATCCCAGTCATTCAATCTCTTTGTGTGTGTATGTGTTTTTCTTTTTTTAATTGTGAAAATACCATACAGAGGGGTTACAATTACATGATCAAGGTAATGAGTACATTTATTATCAAGCATTGTTGCCTCCTCTTTTGTTTCCCCTTACCATCCCTTCCCATCTTCCCTTTCCCCACCCACTCAGTCCCTCCCCTGTCCACCATCTTTTGATGTAATAAACTGTAACTGTGAGGATAACAAATCGGTGAGTTTGTGGAGGTCTTGAGGATTTTCCAAACACACTAGTCTAAAACTACTTTTCTGAATCAACACCAGAAATCTAGCAGTTGCAACAGGCTTCAGATGGCTCCTAAAGACTGAGATATTTACTCTCTGGTCCTTTCTAGAAAGTGCTTTCTAGCCCCTAAGTCAATTTGATCAATACTCAGATGGATATCTCACCATAATTTTGTACTAAATAGAAAAAAGAAAAGAAAAGGACTTTGTCAGTTATCACTATTTAAAATTAATAGCTTTGCATGAAGGAAGTTAATTTATCACAAGGAGTGATTCAGGGTGACTTAATGCTTTAACACCAATCTAAAAATATTGTCCACTTTCTTGCCTGCTGAATGACTACATATTTAAGGCAATTCAAAATGAGCTGCTTACGGGTATCATGACAACAAGAGCAAAGAGTGAGTGGGATTTTGCAGAAATGCTTGCACATGCATGAGCTAATTTCAACCCTCAAGAATTAAGGGTTGACTATTGATAGATGGTTTTAAATACAGAGTTGATATTCTCTTGATAGATTATTGTACAAATCATCACCAGGTACATTTTTACCTCCATAAAATCTTTTTCACTGTGCTATTTGAAAGAAGCCTATTTTAGGCTGATGAACCATTAGGGAACAATCAATTTCTAAGCATACTTTTTGTCCAATGAAAAAAAGAGAATATGCACTTTTCTTTTCTAGAAAAGAAGCATGGGGGGAAAACCCATATACTTTGCTACAATATCTATTATGAAAAACTCACCTGTGGCTCTGAAATCATAGACTTAATTCATGGCTCTTTTTTTTTCCCTACTCATCCAAAGAAGCATACCTCAGTTTTTACAACTTGTGATGCATCAGTTCCATGAAAGTGGCTACAGCAATTGAAAGTAGATGTTATCTTCACATTATTCCACTCCTTGTTTTTGCTGGACACCAACATAGCAGATATTTAATTAACAACTAACATCTTAATCTTCTCGGAGGCTGACAGTGCTGAGAAATCATGCTGGCTTTGGGCAGGGTGCCAACCCTTCTTGGTGACAGGCATGCTATTTTAATTACTCTGCAGTTGCATTACAATGACTAGCCCTAGTGTTTCTTCACTCGTAACATATTGTATTGTGGGAGGAAAAAAGGGGCAGAGCCCTCTTACTTTAAGCTGTTGGTTTTGATTTGATTTGAAGCATTCATACACGACCATACATGGAGCCAGCCAACATAATGGCACAAATAAAGAGATCGTTCAGAAGAAGGTGCTGCCATACTGGCTTCTCTGTTTGTCTTTAACTCTGCATTTTGTCATGCCAGCCACAGATGTTACTGTGCAATCTTACCTTTATAGAGGTGCTGCAGTCAAAGCGGAAGGATTTGGTCTGCCCATTTTCCAGGTAGACTTTCAGAACATTTGGCATAAAAAGAAGTGAATTGTCCTTAACGGTTTCCTGTTTAACAATAGAAAAGAAGGTGGTAGTATACATCGGTCAAATTAAAATTCTATTACTGGAAGTAGTCACACATGTCTATCGATTATTCTCATAGTGACATCCCTTCAGTGGTATGAGTTAAGCGGTTCATTACCCATATTCTTTATTCTTTTCCAGCTACAAGTAACACACCTGACTCAAACAAAAGATACTGGCTCACCAGAAAAGTTAGATGTGCTTTTTTTGAGCTGAAGATTTTCCATTGAAAAGCATAAACATAATCCCTTTGTAACCAAGTGTTAGGGTTTGGAACCATAAGCCCGACTTTTATGAAGTAGGATGACATAAGTAAGCAGCATGAGGAACTGCAGTGAGCTTGTATGACATGGCACTGTGGGTAGCTGGAGAAGCCATGATGGAGAGTCACAAATAGGAACGATTTCAATGTAAAATCTTTTTGTGAAACTACTTTTAACCCATTTAGGAATAGCCCTGCTTCTAACCAAGGGAAGATATAAGGAATGAGTTAGGGCAATAGAAAAACACTAATTTGGATGTTGTCTTTAAGTGATATCATGAAGAAGGAGAGAGATGAGAGGGAGTGGAGGCACGTTTGAATTCCATGAGTCCATGGAGTGAACTGAGCTATGCACATACAGTTAGTTACAGAGCCACAGGGGTTCCAAGAAAGGCAACAATTGTGAAACAATACCATATGTCTCTCGGCTTGCCAAGGCAGAAACTGAAGGCCAGATTCTCAGATGCTTCCCCGTGTCTAACAGTGTGAATGAATTTAACCCTCATGCATTTCCTTAGTGTGCTTCCTACCTTTCACTGTTTATTGCTTTCTTTTGTTTGTTTTGCACTGTCTTTCCTTTCTTTCTACTTCCTTGGTCTTGCTTTCCTCCTATCTTATTCACTGAGTAAGTCAGGATCCAAATTTAGAAGGAATGGCACCTCACAACTGTGACTGAGAAAGGCAAGGACAGATGTAAGCAAAGGGTCCCAGAGGTCAAGGACTATGCTGTGCTGCATCCATATGACTGGGGGGTCCACATCGATAAGACCCCAGAAAGGCACTGGAAGCTGAGTGAGACCACTGGATCAGCAGCATCCTCACATACCAATGGTCTTGAATGAGCCCTCCTATGTTCAGAGAAGAAGGGAAACAGCCATAGAAGCTTCTAGAATTCTACAGATGCCAGATAATTTTTAGATGAATTTTTGTGATGTAATATACTGATTATTTTGTCCTTGGAATCTTCCTTCTTTCAACTATGGTAGTCATACTTGTATCAAATAGTGATATATGGTATCCCTACATCCCACGTAATGGGATCCATTGGTGTGAGCAGAATAGCGCATATACACAGGTCAGCAGAAAATGCCCACAGGATGATCTAGTGACAGTGTCAGACCCTTTTCCCAATAGTTTGATAACTACATAATAGCTATTAATTTTTTTGTCTGTTGGGGCTTGAACTTAGGGTCTGGGTGCTGTCCCTGAACTTTTGCACTCAAGGCTAGCATTTTGAGCTACAGTGCCACTTCTGGTTTTCTGGTGGGTAATTGGAGTTAAGGATCTCATGGACTTTGCTGCCTGGGCTGGCTTCAAACTGTGATCCTTAGATCTCAGCCTCTTGAGTGGCTAGAAACAGGCCTGAGCCACTGGTACCCAGCATAGATGCTAATCTTGTCAATTCCATTGGATTGAGAAGAATTTAGGAGATTACCAAAGTCCACTTAAAGGTTTGTCTGTGAGGGTAATAAGGATTAACAAAGGGAAGAAGACCACTCTGAACGTGGGCGGTACTATCCCCAAGGCAAGAGGCCTGGATGGAATAAGATAAAAAAACAAAGAGAGAGCTCTGGTGTCAAGGCATTTTATCTTTAAGTGACCAGGCTCACACACAGTCTTGTGGCCATAGTATTCTGCTTCAGTAGCAGCCCAGTATAAAGAGTCAAGGATGATCTGAAACCATGAGCCAAAACAAAACTTTCTCCCTTAAGTTGTTGACATTAGGTATTTCATTGCCACAAGGAGAGAACTAGTATATACATCAACTCCTTGCCCTGAATATGGAGCAATTGCATGTTAGTAACTTGACATTAGACCTTTAAGTTCTTTGCCCCAGCCTATAGCTTCCAATCTAGATTCAGGACAGATTCGATCCTTGTGAATTTATTTAAACAATGCCAAGAGCAATAGCAGACCCCAACCATAAAATTTGGCATTTTCCAGGTCCAGCATGAGAGTTTATCCCAAACTAAGACATTCTACCATTTTCCTGGGAAAAAGCTGCAAATGGAATATTCTCTGTGTGTCTGCATTATCCACTTTGAAGATCAACTAAGTGCAGTACAGCCACACTTTCTATGAAGATGTTTTGATAAGTTCAGAGATTATAAGTGTTCAGGTAAGGAATATTTTTTCTCAAAATATATAAAGGGCTATCATACAGAAACATGTGTAGTTGAAAAGAAAATGGTACAAGCTTCAAAGAGGCATATTTTCTTTAAGCTGAATGAGGCAATGTCATTCAGTGTTCCAAGATCAAATAATTTCCTTTGCAAAGCAATGAGGTTTCTAATGCAGAAAGTGGTTTTGGAAAGACTGGCTATCATGTGTTCTGGCTGTGGTAGAGGAGACTGAGGCACAACCTGGGATGAGTCTGGTCCTTTATAATCCTGAGATTTGATACCCTGGTGAAAACAAACAAGCATATCCAGGCTGAACATTCTAGAAAGATGACTGTCTTTGCTTGAGTGCAGATCCTTTGTTTCCATGACTGAATCACAAGGCAGGTGATTGGAAACTCACCGACACTTGGCCGTTGATGATGACTTCCTCAGAGAAGCGCACTTTGACAGGATTGGACTTTAATCTTGCCTTTTTTGCAGCACTAATAAATGCTGATTTGGGAGACTAGAAGGAATAGAAGACATTATGTTTGACAATTGGTAGCACAATGCAAACCCTGCAACAGTATTCTTACTCAAAGAAAGGCAACAGATTTACTACAAGGTAGAATATTTGGTACATGCTGAATTCAAGGACAGATATAACTGAAACTTTGCCATGGCCATAAACAGAAAGTCTGATTTAATTACTAGACCAGAACTACAAACACTGTGTTACATGTTTCTGCTGAGTGCATTTCCAGGGATCATTTAAAATGATGAGGACATAAACCCCGCTTTTAAATTAGCTGTGAGGGGGTGATCAGATATAGTATAGGATTATAATGATTTGATCATTAATTATTATTTAATGAGGAGAAGAGCTTCTGGTACTTCTGAAATGATTGATTTTCCACTCCCTGCCCCCCCACCCCGTCTGTCTCTCTCTCTGTCTCTCTCTCTCTCAGGCTTTATGAATCTTCAATTTGAGTGTCAGCCTCATATCAACAACCCGTGACTGTTGATCTTACTGGGCAGGGCAGAGAAGAGATCTTGACTTAAAATTGACAGATGACTTCATATTTTATCTTATCTTATGGATACTTTGGACATTAAGAGCCTTCCGCTATGACTGGTGGAAATAGAGGCTGAGTGGCAGGCAGAATTCTTCCTCAGAAATTAGAGGTGAATGGCAGAACCTGCTTAGAAGGGTGATGGGATTCAGTGGTGTGCTTTGCTGCATGACTTTGGGAAAGTCACTTTGAGAAATATCTCTGTATAATTATAATAAAGCCTAAGGAAAAGGAAACTTGCATCTAGTAATATTTACTATACTGCTAGAATAATTTCCATATCTCTAAAGAGACCTGCATTATTTGTTGAAACTTAAGATAGTGATATTTAGTTCATATCATATGATTACTGACAATGGCCTAGGGTTCATATTAAAGTGTGTGTGTGTGTGTGTGTGTGTGTGTGTGTGTGTGTGATATTGCTAAGACATTGAGGCTATTGCATAATAAATAGTAGTAATTGACTCTAAAATAAATAGTGGCTTAACCTTCTGTGTGTTATATTAATCTCAAGGTGTAAAAGCCAATAAGGGTGATTCACATATTGGATTTGAAGTTAAATAAATAAAAAGGCAATTCTCAGTCGTGCAATAAATTAAAAAAGTAGTATGATAGAATGGATAAAGAAAATGTGGTATATCCATAAAATAGAATATTGTTCAACCATAAAAAGTAATAAAGCTAGCAGGGCACCGGGGCTTATGCCTATAATCGTAGTTACTCAGGAAGTTGAGCTCTGAGGACTAAGGTTTGAAGATAGTAGGGGCAGAAAAGTTCACAAGACTCCAGTTCTAATTAATCAGCAAAATTCCAGACTTGAAATATAGCTCAAGTGATAGAACACCAGGTGTGAGCAAGAAATCCAAGCAAGAATGCTAAGTCTTGAGTTCAAGCCAAAACAGAAAAAGGTAAAAATATATAAAGGCACTGATGCACCTTGAAAACATGAAACAGAGTGAGCAAAATGACCCCAAAGATCATATTATTGTAGGATTCTGTTTATGTGAGATAGTCAGACAGAAAGTAGATTAGTAGTTTCTAGAAGCAGAAAGAGAGAATGGGGTGTGACTGCTTAATATAGTTTTCTTTTGGGAACTAAAAATGATGATAATTGTACAACCTTGTGAATGCACTTAATGTCACTGAATTGTGTACTTTAAAATGGAAAATTAAAAAATGACATTATGTGTATATTATTATAAAAGCACAGCTAAAACATGATAAAATATTCTTCGGTAGTGTTTTTGCCTTAATGCTTGGAGAATACTGTTATTTCTTTATACTTGCCTCACTCTGGCTCTGTCCCTCTTTCTGTGTGTCTGTCTCTTTACATAGAATTTCACTATGATGTCTAGGCAGGCCTAAAATTCACAATCCTCCTGCCTCAACTTTGCCAGTGCCGGGAGTATAAGCATGCACTACCATGTCTGACTCATTGTCCTGTTATTTCTGAAATTTCCTTGTACATGTATTCCAACCTTTGCTATAAGCAGCATCCTAGAAGGCAGGGAAGATAGTAATTTACCTTTCAGGGCTTCAATTCACCCATTTACACAAGGCATTTTAAGAGAATGGCTGTCCTCTTACCAAAAAAAAAAATCCAAAATAATTCTGAATGGCTGCTTCTCAAAAACAAAAAAAAAATCCCAAATGCTCAATACACTCAATGCAAAGTTTGGAGGTCTTATTGCAGCACTGAAGTGGTGTGACAGTGGTATTCTCATCAGTATCTGTGTAATTATAGGCCAACTTTAGTGATGATTAACGGGCAAATCATACAGTGGTAAGTTCATTTGCTTTTGATATGCCATTTTTTAGCTGAAGGGAAAACATTATTCTCCCTTAATGATTTTAAGCAGACAGTATTTACATTGGCACAATGAGTTTAGCACAAGGGAAGTGGTTGTAATAAAGCTCCCCAGAATAGACACTGTTAATTAGATGGAATGTTTCAATGCAGTAGCCCCCTACATCTCTACCACTGCTTGGGAATGAAATATTCCACTTGCATTCCAGGTGCAAATATTTTAAACCTTTACTCCTTTATGCATCCTAGCTTTTTAATACTTTATCATGTTTTTTTCCCCAAGAATGTTCTATGCAATTTTTTGGCTTAGTTAAAAAGTATACTTAACATAATTTACATTCGGGATGTCTATCATTTGATATAATCTTAGAATGCAGTTATGTTTCTAGGAGTCATAGAAATACATAGGGTGATTTGTCCATATTATGATTTGAATATGAATCTCCAGCATAGGCTTATGTGTGGAATACTTGTCCCTCAAGTGCCATTTGGGAGTTGCTGAAAACTTTGGGAGTCTTAGCTAATGAAAGTGGGTCACTGAGGATATATATCTGAAGGGTTTACACAGCCCTCAATCCCTTTCTCTCTGTTTCCTGTCCACCATGAGGTGAACATCTTTTTCTCCCATATGTTCTAGCTGCCATTATATTCTGCTCCATCATGGGCTCAGAATGAACAAAACCAAGGATTGTGGACTGAAATCTCTGAAATCATGATACCAAACAAATCTCACCTTCTATAGGTTGCTCCCTCGGGCATTTTGGCCCAGTTATGCAAAAATGGACAAATCAGGCCATAAAGTAAATTATCCTATAAATCAGAACTTTCAATGTTAGAGATAGAACTCTCTTTTTTTCTGAAGCCATAACCTATCCACTTTGGGTAGCCTCATTACCAGATTTATTTAGCATGGTCTCCTGAGAAACATGGAAATGTACAATGACTAACGAAAGTTGATAAGTAAAGCTCCTAAGTAAAATTTACTGTAGATGTAATTTGAAGTCAACAAACGTGCAATAAAAGTTTAACTGGTATATTTTTATTCTTTAGAATTAGTCATTGTTTCCTGTATTTAACATTCATTTTAAAAATTAGTTTTGGCCAGGCACCAGTGGCTCACACCTGTAATCCTAGCTACTCAAGAGGCTGAGATCTGAGGATCATGGCTTGAAACCAGGACAGGCATGAAAGTCTGTAAGACTCTTCTCCAATAAACTACTCAGAAAAAAGCTGGAAGTGGCACTGTGGTTTAAGTGGTAGAGCGCTAGCTGTCAGCAAAAGAAGCTCAGGGACAGCATAGTGCATGGTCCAAGTTCAAGCTCTAGGACCAGAAAAAATTACTTTTGATAATAAAAATATAGTCTCCAAAATCTGAAGGCTATTTAATGAGAATCAACAAAGCAATGGCTTACTCCACTGTATATAGTTACTAGTGGATGGGATATCATTTCTAGTCATAATGTTTTTAGTCATATAGTTTTAATTCATGTTTGTCTTTGTTATTCCAATCATGTACAATATCCTTAGGATGCCATCCTAACTATGTGGGAAGCATAAATAGCAGGATCTAGATCCAGGCCCTCCAGGATATAATGTAATATGAAACTCCATTTAAAAAACAACAGAAACATAGATGTACTCATCAACCAAATTGTTGAAATGAAACCCCTTTATGCAACTACTTAAAGGTAATGATTTTAAAATGATGATTTAGAAAATTATCAGAAACTAAAAGGGATAGAGACTTAGCTCAAGTCGAAAAGTGCTTGTTCAACAACCACAAGGCCCTGAGTTTAAATGCCAGCACTATATGTATCATTCGAAGAACTGGTAACTAACTCTTAGCAAGGATAGCTGATGATCACAGGTATTTTATATCTGGTAATGATGAATAATTATCATTTAGAACAATTAGGTTTGGCTGTAATTTTAAGATAAGTAGATACCCAATCAACCCCTGTAACTCCTTCCAACTTTGCTGCTGCTAAAATGGCCACAATAAAGTATGTCATGTTCCTAATACTTCTAGTGGCTCTCAGATGTCACTAGAACATGACTTGAAAAAGTTTATAAATAAGAGTAATTTCTTTTTTTCCACTTCCTTCTTTTATTGGTGTATATTTTCTGATACTGGGTCTTGAACTCAGGACCTTGCACCATCATTCAGCTTTTTTTGCTGACTTCTGGTACTCTACCATTTGAGCCTACCTCTACTCCCAGATTTCTTGCTGGATAATTGGAGATAAGACAGCTTTGATTTTGTCTGCCCCAGCTGGCTTCAAACCATGATCCTCAGATCTCAGCTTCCTGAGTAGCTAGGATTATACACATGAACCAACCACGAGTGCCCAGCAATGAGATTAATTTCTAAAATTGATATATAAGGTTTTGAACTTGCAGCCATACATCCACTTCTGGCTTTTTTTGTTAATTGGAAATAAGAGTCTTTTTAATTTGTCTGTGTAGTCTGCCTTCAAACTGTGATCATCAGATCTCAGCTTCTTGAGTAGATGGAATTAGAGGGAGGAGCCACTAGTACATGGCACAAATAAGGTATTTTAAAGATGAATATAAATTAATGTTATTTTTTCCTATGGGTACTCATCATCATGGCTTTAATGGATTGGATACAGGAGGCTAGAAGCCAGAGATGATTCCATGGTTCTTTTACTCACAGAACACTTACAGGGTAAGGCTGAATGACAGTAAGGAGTATCGATTCTTTGCAGCTTCTGTAAAAGAGGAAAACAAACATATTTACAAAATGTACAGAATCTGGCCTCAAACAGTGACAGTTTTTTTAAAAGGAAATGTGTGGTGTGTTAGTGAATGTTCTTTGGGCTCACAGAGCAGAATAAATCCCACAGTTCAGAAAAGGGCTTTCAGGCCACAGAGGAACCCAAAATCTAGTGTTTCCTGAAGACAACAAACTGTTCAATTGTAGGCTTCCTAGATGGTTTCCATTGGGTAATATTATCTGCATCACTGAGTAGCAGGGCCCTGAAATAAAATAGGGGATAAAAGAATGAATTCAAAAGCAACAACCCAATCTCTATACTGTTTATTATTATTTTTTTGTCTGTCTGGGGGTTGAACTCAGGGTCTAGGTCCTGTCCTTGAGCTCTTTTGCTCAAGGCTACTGTTCTACCACTTGAGGTACAACTCCACTTCCAGCTTTTTGGTGGTTAATTGGAGAGTCTCATAGACTTTCTTGACCAAGCTGGTTTCAAACTGTGATCTTCAGATCTCAGCCTCCTGAGTTGCTAGGATTACATATGTGAGCCACCAGTGCCTGGCTGGCAGTCTACATTTTTTTTTGCCACTGTCAAAATTGATTCGCCTCTTCTGATTTTCCTTCAGCCTACATTTTTGCTGCTTAGAAAGGACTCTATAGTTATCTGTAAGGGGAAAGAATTTGAAACAATTCTATGAATTCACAGAATATCATTGTATTCTCAGAGAAACATCATGAAAGTAGAACGTCATTAGAGGTTGCTTACATTAAAAACAGCATCTCAAATAAAATCACTTCCCACAATGCACAGCTTTGTAAGTTCAGTGTACAGAACCCTGAGCTAATAAGTATTTCACACAGGCATCAATTGGAAGATACTGCTCACAAAAAGGAGTACTTCAGAGCTAAAACAGAACAATGAAATAGAATAGTTTATTTCATTGCACCAAGTAACTCAACCTTTCAAATGACTCAAATCCATGAGGAAAAAATCATATTATTAGCTATGTTTTTCCTCTTTTGTGTCTTTGCTCCTTTTGAATTATAAATAAAAGTCAGTTGCCATTTTGGTAAAGAAGAGCTAGCATTTTCTACTTTAGGTTGTATGAATTACTTGATTTTTTATAAAATTTTATCACTCAAAAATGAGTAAGGCAAAGAGGATTGGTTGTAAGTATGCTCAACAGAACCACTACAAATCACATCTGACTCACTAACTGATCCGTGATATAGCCCACTCATTCTGCTGCTTAAACCATGATATACTGAGAACACAAATGCACAAAGGCCTTGAGACAGCAATTGAGGTAGGGATCCATGGACCAAGGAAAGGAACTATAACTCCAAGAATAACCAGGACATGTAGAATGATGATGGTTTTGGGGCAGGTGACCCAGCTGCTCCTACAACCTCTCACTTGTCCAGCCTGGTAGAAAACCTGATAACTGCAGTAGGCAGAGTGACAGTACAATCCAATGAGATCACAGTGAATAAGGTAAAAGTGTGAGTATTACAGTCATGTCAGTGGACCTGTATGTGCTGTGTGGCTTGTTCTGTCCAAATTTGTTCTATGATTCCTCAGTAGTAGGCCAGGGACCCAGGGAAATAATCCTCTGGGTATAGCTGATTGTGTTTGAGCTTTGGAATACACCAGAGTTTTCTCTCTAGAATCAGAAGAGACATAGAAACTAAGAGCATATACTTGGGGCACCAGAGTTCAGGATGCAGATGTCAGGAATCCCTGAACAATCCTGAGTTTTACCATTCCTGAGGGCTGATTGCTCACTGCTCCATTAACAATAAAATAATTGATGTAAAATTTCTCATCATGATCACTATCATCATTCTGAGAAAGAGATTTTACTTCTGTTTTCTCTCCTCTGTAAGTACTTAATCATCACCTGCCAGACAAGAATTAAATTCTGTAGTGCTACAGATCCCTCAGGATTCCTAACCCAATCCTAGAAGAAAAACAGATCAAAGCCATATGTGTTCATATTATAGGATGCCAAGATGGATTTAGACAGTTTCAGCTGGTGTCCCATGCCAATATATGTCAATCATCTCCACATGCTAAAGAAGAGCGCTGTAGGACCTTCACAGGTGCTGGAAAATAGAGTTTGGAATATTAACCCATTACTTACTCACCATGAGGTCTGACTCAGGACTTAATTAAAAACGGGAAAGGGGAACCAGGCACAGGATGACAGAATTAGCACATGCCCAAAGAGCAGAGGCTACATTAGTGAAAAGACTACCTTCTACTGAGGCAGATCCAAAATATGTAACTCTTGGGACAAGGTGCGTGAGATGCAACAAAAAATGTTGGCTGGGATCAATTTATGAAGGTCTCCTGATCAACTGTGTTTCTTCTAGGGGTCAAAGGGCCTTTGCAGAATAATGTAGAAACTGAAAGGCACTGAGTCCAGCCAGCCCTTTCGTTCTTTCTAACGGAAGGAAATTCCAATTGCAACAACTCAACAGAGAAATCTTGCAGGAATGCACAAAAGCAACCCACAAGAGAGAGCCAATGATCATTATCTTCCATAGACAATGGAAAACAATGTAGGGATTCTACGAGTGTCAATCAAGTGAGAACTTTCCTGCTTTTCATCTCATTATCATGGCCCCATTTCAAATTGGAAGGAGATAAACAAATAGAGAAAACATTAACAATGCTCTTGAACCCACACCATGATGTTGAGGACTGAAATAGGTGCAAGAGAGTTTATGGAGTTTGGAAGTAAATTATTACCGGGTGAGTAAACATTTTATTTCTAGATTTATTATTTTGGTCGTGATTGGAATTGAAGCCAATGCTGCTTTGCAATCTCTCTAGCTTTACCTTCTACCTAGCTGGGTTAGAAGTATATACCACCATACCTGGCTCAATGGAGCATTTTAATTACAGATTACAAACTGTCATGACAAATGTACATTTGACTAGCGACTTTTTTGAACCTTTTTAATACATTTGTGGGACCTCTCTGAAAGTTTGGATTAGAACTGGTCTCAGGGATCTATTTTAAATGACCAATGGGGGAAAAGAGCGATTACACCCCCTGAGATAAGCTTGCTATATTTATTTCCAACTTCTCTTTACTTAGATGGTCAGGAGATCAAACAATCATTGAATAAATGAGGTAAAACCTCAAGAAGAAACCATTAAAAGGTAAATGAAAGATAAGAGAAAGACCAGTGCAAATCATGAGGTAGAATGGGCAAGAAAATGGATGGCCCATGAGGCTGTGAGAAAAGTGCTAATTTCCTCTCAATGATCAGTGGTATCATATTGATTTGTTCACTTCTGGAAAGCAAAGATGATCTTCATAGATCTTGTACAATAGCTGTTAGGAGCAAATGAGTCTCTGGAGGTTATGATGTAAATAAGCATAGGTAAGGTACTGGCTTCCTATTGCTGCTGTAACAAATTATGACAAAATCAAGGGCTAAAATTTATGAATTTCCTACCATATGTTTCTAAAAGGCAGAAGTCTAAGTTGGGTTTTGCTGAAATCGACATGCTATTTAAAGGACATTCATGCTGGAGTCGTTTTCACCTCTAGTTTATGACTGGTTTTCCTTGACTTGTGGCTCCATCTATCTTCTTAACCAGCAGTACATGGTTTTCAAATCTCTCTTATTTTCCTCTTTCCTTACAATTACATAGTTGACCTAGACTCCGAAGACAATCTCCTTTGCCCTGAATTTAACCACACTGAAAAGTCAGTGAAAGTTTTCTTTATTTCAACTGGCATAATCAGAGTCACAATCTTATGCAACATAATCAAGGAAGTAGCAACCTATCACTTCTGCCATATGCTATTGTTTAGTAGCAAGTCACAAGCCCCATCCATCCTAAAAGAGAGAGCAATAAACAAAGGTACAAATACAAAGAAGCAAATACAAAGATCTCTCATAGTCTGCCTGCTACACCAACAAACAGGGACTTGTAGCCAAGAAATCTATATGTAACTCAAATGTAATTTCTACCTATGACTTCACCTTATAAAGAATTTTTTTTCCTGCCAGTAACTTCGACTAATCATTGTTCAGCATGCCTCGTTAATTTGAAAATGAGAAGCATTTTTCAACGTATGTGCATTATATTGAAAGTATTTGAGTCTATGGCAATCCTGTCAAAATTGTCTAAAACGTAATCTATATTGATTTTAATTTCAAAATATATGGAATGAAGTTATCAAAATTGAAAATGATGTTCTGAAATGATATGACAAGAATGGGGGATGTGCTTTTCTTACTTATTCTCTAAACTATAATCATTTAGTAGAAGGACCAGACAAGAATTATTAACTCCATAATGTGTTGGATCCCTTCAAATTTCAAATCCTAATATCCTAGGAGGAGAAAAAATTAGATGTAAGTCATTTCAAAATAGCCTTAACAGAAAGACGAGAATCAGGAAGGGAAGATACCACATTCAAGCAGCAGATAACCTCTTTTTAGGAAGGCCTAAAATAGCTAGAGGCTTTAAAAAATCCAGTTAGAAGCAAATTTAGACAAGTATTTCGGTAATAAATTCCACATAAATTCCCTGAATATTTTCAAAGTTCAGTGACATTATTTGTTAAAATAGTTGTTGGTTAAAAACATCATTTTGCAGCCTGAGATGTAGCTCAGGGGCAGAGCACTTGCCTAGCATAGAAAATTCCTGGAGTTTATCCGTAACCCTGCAAACAGTTAACACTCTTCACTTTATTTACTGACTTAAGTATTGATCTGCTAGGGAAGATACAATCTAACCTACTCTAGAAAACTATCAAAATTGCCTTCAAGCTGGGCACCAGTGGCACATGCTTGTAATCCTAGCTGCTGCTCAGGAGGCTGAGATTTGAGGCTCATGATTCAAAGCCAGCCTGAGCAGGAAAGTCCTTGAGACTCTTATCTCCAAGTAAACACTAAAAAATCCACAAGTGTAGTTCTTCCTGAAGTGGTAGAGCAGTATCCTTGAGCACAAACTCAAGGGACTGTGACCATGCTCTGAGTTCAAGTCCCAGGACCAGCATACACACACACACACACACACACATTGTCTTCAGTTTTTCTCTATCCATCTCTTTGATGCAAATCTTGTCCTTTCATGATCTAGAATCCCTTGAACCTTGAAACATGTTTTTGGGACACCTAGCATGAGTGGCTACAGGCCATGCTTGGTATTACCCATTGTATGATTCCAGTGCATGTGATTGGGATGATATAAGTAAACAATGTGAAGAAACTCTTATTTTAATAAGGCACAATTTTCTGTATTATAGCCTCTTATTTTTCCAGGTCTGAAGCTAGAGATCAAACCCAAGCACTTGCTTATACTAGGCCCTACCCCGAAAACCCCTTCTAACAATGAGGCTAAAGTTGATGTTCCATGTTTCTTAGAGCTGGGAAGGTGGCTCAGTGGTAGTGTGCTTGCCTCCCATGCATGAGACCCTGGGTTCAATTCCTCAGCACCACATAGGCAGAAAAAGCTAGAAGTGGTGCTGTGGCTCAAGTGGTAGAGCGCTAGCCATGAGCTGAAAAACTGAGGGAAAGCACCCAGGCCCAGATTTCAGGACCCACGACCAACCAAAAAAACAAACAAAAAAAAGATAGAGTCTCTTTTCTTACAGTAGTATAGTTTGCTCCCTTATTGAAAACTGCTTTCCCCATTTCACATTGACGCTAGTATAATGCTGTATTATATAATCATATTGGCAAGTGATATTATGTATTAACCTCCCAGAACAACCAACTAGATCCTCTAATCAATTCAGAGATAGAAATTTAGCAGTGCTAAAGCACATTGAGATTTCCTGAGAGTAGGGAAATGAATGATATATGAAACAACAGAATTGAAGCAAAACAAAATAGAAAATAAGGGAACTCTAAGACTATGCTCTATGTCAAAAATGTGTCTTACTTTAAAACTTATGTCCATAGTAGTTCACTACAAGTGGAAGTGATCAGTTTGTAAAGGCTGAAAGATTAAGTTTTAAATGACAAAGAGTTAATGTAAGGATATCAATAAACTTATACTGTAAATTGTAAAATGGGATTCTAATGTGAGTCATGAGATTGCCATGTAGTATTTCTATTTAGAGAGAAAGGTGGTGAGTCAGACTGCAAGCATGCTTGAACTCTCATTTCAAAGTAAGTATGTGCACACATAAGATTCTTCTGGCACTTCAGAGTTCTTCAAAGAGGTTAGAACAATATTCTTTTCTACAAGCTAATGCATGTCAGCCCTTAACCTCTGTGCTTTTGGGCAGCCCTGCTGATGAAAATAATTAACAGCATTTAAAATAATTTAAAACAGCACTTAAAATTTTAAGCATGCTAAAATCAATTAACAGCATTTCTCTGATGACTCCTCAGCAGGACCTTTCCTCACTCGTTGGAAATTTTGTAGCTAAGTCACTCGCTTGTTTTCCTTTTCCTTTTCCTATTGGAACTTAGAGATATGAAATAAACATCCAGATTTTTCTGACCTGATAGCCAGCCATAGCATAATGTCAGCCTAGTGGATATCTGGAAAAGCTAGAGGAAGAAGTGTGGGATGGCTCTTCAGATTCAGAAAAGTCACCACAGGACTACACTTGAAATGAAGTTAAATGTTTCATCTAGTTGACCTTTGCAACACTTGAATAGAGATTGTAATTATCCACTGATTCAATTCCTAACAGGTACTGAAGCCATTAGTTGGAGAATGGAAATGCCCAGCAAAAGAAAAGGTCAACATATTGTGACTAGATGAAATATTTACACTCTGCCTGTTGCTAGTCTAACACTTACAAAGAAGAGGAATTGGATTGTTATTCTCAGTTATGTTTAGGACATGTGATGAAAGAAAATGGGCAAAATGAAGCCATAGTCATCAGAGGAAGGAAGACATAAAGGAGATGCCTTAAAGAGTCTACTTGTGTGGTAACATTAGCTTTGTTTCTATCAATTCTGCAATATCTCTTCCACATTCATTTTTTTTACCCTTGAGTGAGTAGTAACATTACTAATCAAAAAGATAATCAGTTTAATTGCTAAAGGAAGATGTAAAGAGAACCTAAGGAAAGATCCTTACTAACCCATATGCTAAAGAGTTTATCTTGAAGAACTAAATGATTGTATTACTCATTTCCATTTGTGATATAAAGGGTCCAAAGAAGGCCTACAACTTGTCATACCTCCTAGGATTTCACACCTTCCTGTAGTCTCTTCTTTCCTTTGAATTTTGATCAGTCCTGTATTCATTTTTGGTCATCATCATATTGTATGAGTGACAATGAATGACTTCAAGGCTTTGGTCAGAAGAGTTCTAGAAGCCTTTAAGTGTCCTTGAAATGACTATGTTGAGGGAAGCAAGCTATCATGTAAGAAATCCAACAACCCTAAGGATCAACATGACATGTGAAGAGGCAGAGTGAAGACAGAGAGACACTCTTGACCCACCTCAGCTATGTCAGCTCTCCAAGTTTGAGGAGAAACATATGAATGAAAATGCTGTCCCGGTATAAGCCTAATCAAGCCTTGATATTGCTCCAACCATAGCTGCCATTTAATAGAAGCCACATGAGGACCCTTGTGAGAACCACCTACATAGAACCATGAAAGACAATAAATTGTTTCATCAACTCATTATGTATATTTGCTGTATAAGCAGTAGAATATCATCTTCCCATAATGGACCTCAAGATTTTGAGTTTCTTCCTTCCTTCCTTCCTTCCTTTTCCTTCCTTCCTTTTCCTTCCTTCCTTCCTTCCTTCCTTCCTTCCTTCCTTCCTTCCTTCCTTTTTTCCTTCCTTCCTTCTTAAAGAAAAATCAGCTCTGAGGAAAATAGTGAATGGCTGACAGCCACCATTCCTGTGTCTCCACAGACCAACTACAAGTAAATGGCTTAAGGGAGAGGCTCCATTAGACAAGGGCATCAGAAAAAGTATAGGCAGGTGTGGAAATCAACATTAATAAATCGTAAACTTTTAAGGCAAAAAAGAAGAAAAACTATAGTCAGAGCCTGGGATGGAAAAGCCTCCAGAGGCAATGATGCACAATAGACTTTAAAAACTTTCATATATATTGTTTTCTTCTTCCTTTTCCAGTTCCCTCCAGGTAAGATTCACACTGGAGAAACACCAGGGGACTAGTACAACTACATGGAAAATAGAAAGCTTGGTTTGGGGAAAAGACAGAATCAGGAGAAGACTGGCATCTATACCCCTCTGTTCAGGGCAAGACAAGTACTGTAGGGAGCATCTATGAGTGCTGCTCTAGTCCAACCCCAAGACAGGGACATAGTTAAGGGGGTAGAGAAAAAAACCACACCTAATTTTTCAGTGGTTAAGTGCTATCAAACTTATGAGAACAGTATTAGGGATGTTACTCTACCCCATAACACACATAAAAGAGGTTCAAGAAACAGCACTACAGACTTCCCATATTTCATTTTATCCCTGGGATTCTACCAGGGTGCACACATTATAAGCTGTTCAGGGAAAAGTATGGGTTTCAGGAGAAGCAGAGTATTCTCTCTCTCTTTTCTCCCTCCCTCCCCACCATTATCTGAGCTACAGCTATTTAAACAAGGTCTTGTTTAAATGGAGACAGGAAGGGAAGATCTCTTTTAGCTTTTTTTTTTTTTTTGGGTCCCGTCATGGGGCCTGAACTCTGGGCCTGGGCGCTGTCCCTCAGCTCTTCAGCTCAAGGCTAGCACTCTACAACTTGAGCCACAGCGCCACTTCCAGCTTTTTTCTGTTTGCTTATGTGGTACTGAGGAATGGAACCCAGGGACTCAGGCATGCAAAGCAAGTGCTCTACAACTGAGCCACCTTCCCAGCCCCAAGGGCAGACCTCTTTTCCTGGTAGTCAGCTGGAAGTCATTCTTACCAGCATACTCAAGTCATTAACATTTTACTTCACCTTTGTTTACTCTATTACTCTTATTTTTTCTATTCCTTTGTAACTCCTATTACTGCCAGACTTCTCCACAACTGAATTATATATCTACATATGGGGTATATAGGTACCTGCAGTCATCACATCCCATGTCCTTCCTTCTATCTTCCTTACTCTGTATCTCTTACCCTTCTTACTCTTAATAGCTGTTATAACTTGAGTCTTATACTTCTAGTTCTCTATAGTACCATAGAAACATGCTAGCCCCCTGCATAAATAATGTGATTGGTTGTTTAGATAATTTGCCAATAGTATCTCACACATATACACAGTGAGAAACATTATTTAGCCATAAATAAGAATGAAATTATAGGAAAATGAATGAATCTGGAAATTATCATATTAAAAGAAGTAAGCCAGGTTCACAACGACAAAGGTCATACGTTTTCCCTCAAATGCTTCATATATGATTGTTAGTGCTAAAATATAAATAGATACTTCAATACAGGAATAGAGCTACCACAACTGTTGTACTAATTATAGATTTTTAGAGATTGGGATTAAGGAAGAAAAATGTATTCAGTACTTTACTAATGTAACTGTAACCCCACTGTACATCATCTCTACAATTAAATTAAATTAAATTAAAAAAGAAATTATCTAATACAGATACTAACTCCCCACCCAAAAAAGTAAAAATAAAAAGAGGACTCAATCAACATCTTGGCCTAAAACTGCTTCAATACAAAGAATCATTTGGAAGATAAAATTGGTAATCATTGTGGAGCATATATTTGAATTTTAAAGAGAAGAAACATTTTTATGTTATGTTTCAAATGAAATAGCTTGCACATGATCAAGGACTCCAATAAAAATGAAAGATTAAATACTTTGCAATGTCAAACTCACATTTTACTTGAGGATATTTTACATTTAGGTTGTGATTTATCTTTGTGAAGAGTGTTATACTATTATGGTTAAAATCCATATTACTGATGTAGTGATTATCAAAATTAAGATTTTAATAAAACTGAATCATTTCAGATCCTCTTTTATTCATTGTGTTTTTTAAAGATCAGCAATAATATTTCAAGTCCAACACTGAATTTAGAAACCACTAAATTTTAATTGCATACATTATATGTTTTGGGTTTGATCTATTTTTTCTCCTTTTGGTTCATTTTTTGCTGAATGAATGTTGTCGTTGGCTTTTGAAATACTTAACTAATGGACAAAAATGGGCATATATATTTGAGATTTGATAAAAAGGCAGTAAGATCTCTCCAGGTACAAATTAAATTACACATAGGTGTGACATTAAGTAGTCTAACTTCTTTACTTCAATAACTATTTGTTATAAGAATCTACTTGGGCCCAGGAACTTGGGATATAAAGTGATTCTCAATGAGGAATGATTTTTGTATCACAAGGGGCAAATGACAAATTTGTGAAGACATTGATGACTGTCACAAGAAGGAGGGATGCTAATAGAGGGCTGGCAGGAATGCTGGTAACCAACCTGAAATGCATAGGACAGTCCCCACAAAAACAAATTTTATCCAGCAAATAATGAGAAAATCTGAACAAAATCAATGAGTAAAAGAGACATTATGTTGGGCAACACCTCTAATCCTGAACTTGGGAGAAAAATGAGAATTCAATTGTGGTTTAAATACAAGATCGACAGAGGAGATCATTATCCCATATAATAAACATTTCTAATGTTGTAGTTCATAATATCAACTCTTAAGTGCAGTAGGATTGCAAACAGAACTATAAAATTTGAAATGGATATGTCTGGGAGGACTTGAATAAAGTTGAGACCTCTGGACTTTCTTTACCAACGGCAACCAATTTCCTTCAGTGTAAAAAAAATATCACCATTCTTGGGTTAAACCAATTTTAAGAGAGGGAATGGGCAGAGTTTCTGGTAACATCACAACTTCCTTTAATATGTGTGTGTGTGGGTAAAATCAGACTGGGAGCTGGTTGTGCCAGCTGCATGACAGGTAGTTTCTCTGTTATCTCTCCTGTGTATCTTCATGACTGATCACAGGAGAGTATCATTGCGATAGGTCCTATATCTGTGCTGTGTAACAATTTTGACATCTTAATGCTGAATCTGTCTCCTTGAAATTTAGTGTTGTAACCATAGGGCTGGCACTCTCTTGTGTTTTCCAGAACTTGCTGAGGTCTCTGTACCTGCACTCTGTGGACATCACATGTGAATACAGTGTCCAGGGCCTAATACTTTGTCAGAGGAACAAATGAACCAGGTCCAGAACCATGTGACTTTTGAAATTATATTCCAGGATTTCTCCCATGAAGAGTGGGAACCACTTGATGATGCTCAAGAATTACCAGTATTGTAAGGTAATGCTGGAGAACTCTAGGTTTGTGTTCTCACTGAGCCTTTCCATTTCTAGAGCTCCCCAACTGACTCCACAGAGAGAGCTCGGAAGGGAATTGTGTTTAGACCTGTCTATAGCCAAGATATAGAGGATGAAGATTACGCCTGACAGTGGTGTGGAGCGGAGGGTAAAGGTACAACCTTCTAAGTAGGATATTTTGGAAAGAAATGTGTCATAAGAGAAAATTCTTAAAGCAGGCCCTTACACCCCAGAGGCCCTGTGACATTTGGGAGTAGGTCAGAACAAATTTTGCATTGAGCCATGCAGCAAGATATTCCCACTAGACTGAAGTCATGTAAATGCAAGAGAATATGGTACAAATGATAAGGTATCACATCTATGGCTTGTTTATATTTTAAATGAAACCTATGGTTTCTACATTGTGTTTCACTTCCTCGTATTGTTACTCATTTGCTCCAAAGGAAACCAAATACCGTGCTTTGAGGTACTTTTGTAGTAGTTCCACATGGCCAAGGACCAAGAATGTCTTTGAGCAACAGTTATTAAGGAACTAATACTCTTGGTTCAACACCTTGTGAGAAATGATCTTGTTTAAACGGAATCTTTGGAACATGTAAGCAAGCTAGGAAACAGATTCCTTCCATTTGATCCTCAGATGAGACCACAGTTCCAGACAGTACCTTTTTAGCCTTGTAAGAGATCTCGAGCTAGAGGCATGCAAGAAAGTTGTACCAAGTGTCATGATCCATGGAAAATGTGAGGTAGTAAATGCCTGAAGAACACTACCAATATCCAAGAAAACTCCTGTGCTTCCTTCTAGATATATCCTCCAAAGATAATTATGGAGCATATTTTGATTTCCAACTCCATAGAATAGTTATGTATCATTTGAACTACCATATAAATGCAAACTATAAACTGTTTCCTTTCTTTCACATTGATTTTTTGAGATTTATTTAAATTGTTATGTGTGGTTGTTGTATCAATTGTGTGAATGTATCACAGTTTATGGACTCCAACATTGATGGATATTAGAGCTCTCTCCAAATTTGGGTTGTTAAATAGTGGATAAATAGTGGTTAAATTCTTCTATATATAGTCTTATCTATGCCTTTTTGTGATTATACCTATCCATTGGTCTTTTAAATAGAAGTGTGATAAACTTGTAGCATATGCATATGTTCAGCTATGATCCTATTTTATGTGGCTCTACTTTTCCCTGCACAATCCTGTGATGTGTTTCCCCAATTTTATCAATTATAATAACCTTTTACTTTCCTCTTTTATTCCAACTAGTGTCTTGCTGAGTCCCTTGGAGTCTTTGGCTACTAGTAACAAGTTGCAATACATCAATACATTTATCTTTGAGAGCATGTGGAGATAAATGCTATCATAACTGAAAGACATGATGTTAAACCAAATGATCAATTTATGTTTCTCATAAAAAAGAGGTTGGAGAATGTCTTAAAGTTATGTAGAAAGTAATTAAAGCTCAGTGAGGGTGATGAAAAGGTGTAGGGATGTTTCATTCAGCTCACTTAAGGTAAGTAGTACAGACTGTTTGATAATTACTGAAAAGCCCAGCGTCCTGGTATATAGACACGAAGAGTCCATGGTTATCATGCAGAGTTGGGAAAAAGAGTCATTCACATTACTGCATTCATTACTGGCTGCTTTGACATAATTCCAGGATGAAAGCTTGCTTTCTATCATCTTTTTGTCTGTCTATATCTTTGAGGATGTTTCATTTGGTGAGTTAAGTACTGTAATTGATTCAAACCATCCAAAGCAGTCACTAGATCTATGAATCTTTCCATTTCAACTAATGAAATAAAATAAAAATACTGTTTCAGTTTTAGAGGGACAGGATCCAGGCACTGTTTTTAAGCCCCAAGATTCACACACACACACACACACACACACACACACACACACACATGCACACACACAGAGATGTTAGCCTGATCTTTACTTTGTTCTAAAAGAGGGCACTTTTGCCACTGGCAACATGTTATTGGAATGAATATAGTGATACAAATTGAGTTTAAGAACCAGAAATGACCCTAACAATTCCTCACAGAATTCCATTCTCTTTGAGAGGTAGATTTTTTAATATTATATGCATAAAATAGAATGATTTCTAATTTTATCAAGTATTGCTGTTTCAAATGTTTTTTTCCCTGCACTGGAGAAATCTTGTAACAAAAGTTACAAACACATTATCATACTAAAATTGCTAGTTAATATGTTGTGCTTATCAAGCAATATCCACAGAAGTATAAACTCTAGATCTGTAGCCTAACTCAAGCCTCCTTTTAGCTCAGTAAAGAAATGAGAAATCTTAGGCTCAGACACATGAATTCAATGATCTCAATTTATAGTTCAGTTAGTTAGGTGTCTGGAGTTACCAGTACACAAACCTGTACTTTTCTAACTCAAAACATATGTTCTTAATCATTATGTAGAATTCAGCAGTGGGCCTGGAAGCACAGAACTTATCATGCTGACACTTTTGATAGCCCCGGTGATGCTCCCAAAGTGGAAATCAGAGTATTACTAATAATTATAAGAATGCAAGTCTAGCAACTACAAGGCCCTGGTTTTAATCTCTAGTACCAAACACACACAAACACATAGAGCCAAAGCCAGAGCCAGAGAGGAGGAGGAGGAGGAGGGGGGGGGAAGGGAAAGGGGAAGGAGAAGGGGAAGGGGAGAAGGAAGGGGAAGGAGGAGGGGGAGGAGGAGGGGAGAAGGAAGGGGAAGGAGGAGGGGGAGGAGGAGGAGGAGGAGGAAGAAGAAGAAGATGAAAAGGAAAGAAAGAGAAAGAAAGAAAGAAGGAAGGAAGGAAGGAAAGAAAGAAAGTGGGCCAAGGAAGTGAATGTTAGAACAATTAGAGAGCATTTGTAAGTGGTTCAAGTCATTTGAAGGTCATTCCCAAGGGAATCTTCATTGTCATGGGTATGTGAAATGACTAGAGGAATTCAGCGAGCTGGAAACATTTTTGAGATGTTAAAAGTTGTAAAACCAATACAAATTTGGTGCCTGAATCACTAGAAAAGACCAGAAAGAGACAGGTAGTATCATCTGCCAAGCTGAAACTATTAGAAGGAATAGTTCATATCCAAGTCTCTTACAAAAATAAAACAACACCACGTTCTTATGCAATTCAAATCAATTTGCCTTGACAGTTGCTTTCCATTTTCCTTCCAGTTTGATTCTTTTTTTCTTTCAGTCTTCACTCTACCGTCTGTTCAATAATTCTGCAGGCTTCAAAATCTAGCGATTTAGTATATTTTAAAACAATATAAATAAGTAGTATATTTTAATATTTTAAATGATATAATTAAATTATATATATATATATATATATATATATATACTTAAGGGCTAAAATCTTTCAAGAAATGGAAATTGAGATGATGATGATGATGATGATGATGATAATGGTAGAAATAATAGCATAAAAGAGTGCTTCCTGACTCCTTTCTCTCTCTCCAGTTAATCTTGCTGAAATTAATCAAGAACATTGATCAAATTAGTCCTATGTTATTGTGTTGATCAAATGAGTCATCAATTCACAAAATACTACAATTATTTCCAAGTGCACTGTGGCTTCAAGTTCTCCACTCTTCTCCCTTTATCTTTATGTACACTTAGAAACCACTAGAATCCATTCATCAACTATTTAACAAGTTCCTATTGCATATCAGACTCTTCTAGACCTTGTGACTACACTAGTGAATGAAACAAAACAATCTCTGCACATCTGGTTCACTGTTGCATAGAGTCACTTGGAAGGCTGACACTGAATATTCCTACATGGCTGGAAGTCTGCCTGGACAAGTCTTATCCACACCAGCATGTGTGTTCTTATCTCAAAGATGCACAAATTGGAATAGGCCACAAATTACACATGTTTCTTCCAGATGTTGACCTTCTTACATTGTTCATAAAAATTTGAAATACTAGTACACGTAGTCCTTTAGTTCATGTCTCCTGTAACCTAGGTACTGTAAAGGAGGCATTTCACTTCTGATATTTCTCATGTTCTCCTTCACTTCTGATAAGAATTTGATACTATTATTTTCAATTAGTGATAATATATTATTTTCAATTAGTGATAAAAGTTTGGCCACTTGGTGGCCAAACATTTAAAAACAAATCTCATTTACCAATTTATTTTCTTTCGTTGTTCAGTAGGAGGGCCCTTGTTATGGACACAGTTATAGGCTCAACCTTGGGGCAGAATCTGGGCCAGCATGAAGCTGGAGAACATATGAGAGGCCTGTTGTATATAGCTTTGAACCATAGCTTCACAAATGGTAGTGTCTGCTATAGTTGTTATTAAGCCATTGCTAATAATGAATAATTAATAACTACCGTTATAAATTCTCATCCCTGCAGCCCCATGTGAGAGCTTTCCAGAAGACAAAGAGGAGGCTAGTCCAGTGATGGAATAACTTATTTCATGATCACATAAAGAACAGCTCCTCTCCCTCCTCCCATGAACGATATTCATTCTCTGAGTTTCTAAGCCCATCTTCCTTGGAATTCCCAGAATAACTTCTGAAGAAGCTAATATGACGCTCTACACTGCTCTCAGCCATGACTCACAGAACCCTGGGGTGTTTGCAAAGCAGTTTCTAAAGTAGGATCTTGACACTTGTCCAGGTTGGCAGTGCCACCTCCCAGGATAGAATTCAATCTCACGGGTCTGACAATCACTTTCTCTTAGGCTTAGTCACATCATAACACTGTCTTTTACCCAGGGTATCTGCCTTAATCTTCCTGGTTGGTCCAAGTTAGAGATGATCAGGAAATGTTGGGAACCATATGGGTTCCAGTTATCATCACTAGTGCAGTTTTCATTCATCACTTATCACCTATAGCACAAGTCTGGGTCAGGCTGCTTCACATTCATCATTTTTTATCTTTTTTTTTCAGTTGTGAGGCTCAAATTGGGGCCTGGGCACTGTCCCTGAGCATTTTTGCTCAAAGCTGGTGCTCTACCACTTTGAACCACAGCGCCACTTCTGGTTTTCTGGTGCTTCAGTGGAGGTAAGAGTCTCACAGAGTTTCCTGCCCAGGCTGGCTTTGAACTACAATCCTCAGATTGCACCCTCCTGAGTAGCTAGGATTACAGGCATGAGCCACCAGTGCCTGGCTATCATTTTTATCTTCACAACAAGGTAGGTTTCAGGAGTTTTATGTAACATATAAGGAAGTGGGCTTTCTTCACAGAAATCAAGGATCTTATCCAGGACCCCATAGCTCATTTGATTTAGATTTAGATCCAGGATCCCAACAAGCTACATGCACCAATATTTTTTCCACCTGTCCTTTTCACCATGCAAAGTGTCCACACCCCAATCTTTTGCTATTCTTGATGGCTTCCTTGGACTTGTCCTTTGGAGATGCATGTTGTGTTAGTCTTTATGAATTCCAAAACACATTCACATATTGATTCTTTCAATCTCCATAATGACATTGACAGGAAACTATCACTTACACCATTTGGTAGTTAATTAAAGTGAAGTTCAGACAGGCTAAGTAATTTTCCCTCTTCATCTGGCAGGGAAAATTTGATGGTTGCAAAGCAGAGCTTCTACAGATGTCTTGGTAACACAGAATGCAAAAAGAATAAGTACAATTTGTGGGATACAGGACAATTGGTAGAGAATCACAAAGTAGTCTGGCTCTTGATGAATAAGTAAGAGCTTGACAAGGAAAATGCTTTCCAAGACTAGTAAAGGTAGAAACAGGACAACAGGCAGGAATACATTGGGATCTGGTTAAGAAAAAGTACATTTTGATCCAAGATTAGTTGTGTGTGGCTGTTGAGAGTGTCCAGCCTATGCAAGAAGACTGGAAAGATTTGGGGAAGATTTAATGTCAATCATTCTGGTGAGTTTCACTCTTCAGTAATGAAGTCATTTGCAAAGGAAAGGATCCTGCTAGTAGGTAATATAGTACAGAAGTTGCTCCTGTGCTAGAAACCAAGTGGAATTACAGGTCAAATTTTAGCTCAGTAAATGTGATTTACATTCTGTTTATTTATTTATTTATTTATGTTTATTTGCTAGTACTATGGCTTGAACATAAGCCCTGGAGCTCTTGCTTAGCTTTTTCACTCAAGGCTGGTGATCTCTTGCTTGGCTTTTTCAGCTTACAGCTAGTATTCTACCACTTGAGCAACATTTCCATTTCTGGTTTTTTGCTGGTTAACTGGATATATAGTCTCTCCGACTTTCCTACCTAGGCTGGTTTGAACTGAGATATTTAGATCTCAGCTTCATGAGTGGCAAGAATTGTAGATATAAGCCACTTGTGCTGGCCAATTTTTTTGGTGGGTACTAGTATTGAGGCTTGATCTAAGGGTTTATACTCTCATTTGACTTTTTCACTCATGGCTAGCACTGTACCACTTGAGCCATACCTCTGGTCCCATTAATTTTTTTTCAGATGGAAGCCAGGCACCACAATAAAGGTTTGCGAAACCAACATAATGTGGATCTTATTTATTTATTTGTTTATTTTTCTCAATAAGTAGGCATTTGGGAAACTGGACTTATGCTAGACTCTGGGGATATGAAGAATATGGAAATACGTCCTTAAGAATATGTCCTCAAGCAGCCATACAGTAGACTGGTAGATAAACAGATGACTATAATAAAGGTGGTATGTGGAAGCACATACAGGTACAGGTAGAATGGGGAGAGAAGGCATCAAGTTCCCATTCTTCATCCTAATTTCTCCATCTTTAATTTATGCTGTTATTCCACTTTCCCTGCATATGGTAATAGGCTTTTCTTTGAGTCACTTTTTCCTCATGCCCATAACAGTGCTTGGTGCCATTGGCTGGGTGAATTTTTAAAAACATAAATAATTGTACCAAGCTTCAAGTACTAATATCAGATCTTTCATCTGGAATAAAGTGCACACTCCTTACATAGATACAAATTCCACTTGAGATCTGTCTCATGGTGTCTTGTCATCCTTATACCCTGCCATCCTCTGGTATGGTGTTACCAAATTACTAGCATCTACAAGTGCACTGTGCCATGACTCCCTTGTCTGTTGTTGTGTTTTGTTTTTTTGGACTTGCTATTCCTACTGCCTTCATTTTATGCTCGTCTGTTGAATTCTTCCCAAAGACCAACTAAAGTATTTCCTTTTCTGGAAGTGCTTCAATAGGTGCAACTTTCCTTCAAAGTAGTCGGGGCTTCCAGGCATTCCTAGGGGTTTGAGATCATAGCTCCTCCCTCCCGGTCTATAGGCATCAGAACTGAAACAATGTGGAGTTTTGCTGGCATTTGACTTGAATATTAACTATAAGGTAATTTTCTTGTTTCGGTTAGGGGAGATGGAGCAACTATAAACACAAACGTATTATTTGCAATGTTAGCAAGGCATAGAAATGATGGCTTTGAAGGAACTTAAAATCAAAGATAGTAATATGCAGTAATACATAGACCACTACAGGATGTAATGTAATGTGTTAACAGAAGATAAAAATGGGGTTAAAGCCAAAAAAAAGAGAAGAAATGAGGAACCCTGCACTGGTGGCTCATGCCTGTAATCCTAGCAACTCAGGGAGCTGAGATCTGTAGATCATAGTTCAGGGCCAGCCCAAACAGGGAAGTCTGTGAGACTCTTATCTCCAATGAATCACCAAAAAAGCTGGAAATGGAGCTATGCTTAAAGTAGAAGAGCACTAGCTTTGAGCACAAAAGTTCAGGAACAGTACCCAGGACCTGAGTTCCAGTCCTAGGACTCGCACAAGAAAGAAGAAAGGAGGAGGAGGAGGGAAGAGGAAAACTGATAAATCTAGACTATATTAGATAATGATCATAGCGTCCTGTGTGGTTTTAAATAAGAGAGGAGTAATTATGGTTAAAGGGGGTAGGAAATAATATTGCTTACTGTTAGAAGTGGTTAGGCTAAGAGTGTGTGCTGTAATTTCAAAGTTAACTTTTAAATAAGTTGAAATAATATGCAACTTCCAAATGAATACAGGAGGGAAAAACAGAATGCTAAAAGAATCTAATAGATGACAAGCTATGAGAAGAAAAATAAATAGAAATGTCTAGTCCAGTAGGACAATTAAAAATATAAAATAGGGGCTGGGAAGATGGCTTAGTGGTAGAGTGCTTGCAAAAAAAAATGGGGTTAAAGAAGAATCAACATAGTTCAAACTCAAGTAGGCTGAAATGACATTCCAAATTGTAGAAAGCCTCTATGAAAGTTGGCAGATTTTCAGTCAAGCATGATATCATTTTCATTGAAGACAGGACATTGTGGGATTTACACTAAAATTTTAAAGCATACCTTCCCTGTTTGAATTTAGTCTCCACCTAGAAAAGTTATTTATAAATTGATAAGTGACTATATTTCAGAGAGAATCCTGCTTTCTTTCTCTATTGGGAAATTCTGTTTTGAACTTAACCTTGGCTACACTAACCCTGCAATAGAATTTTGGAAATGTTCTGCTTTATATTTATCGAGTGTATAGTTTACATTTTGGCTGAGCATATGAAAAAAAAGAGTGTTTCAATCCCCAAAGCTATCCAATTACTAGGAAACGTGAAGATTACTTTTCAGAAATAGATATCCATTGGGGTTAAAACAAAGAAAAAACAAGTAAAACAAATAGAAGTGGTAGAAAAGCTTCCTCCTTACAGAATCTAAGAGCACAGCTTAGGCTATTTTTATATATCCCCTAAAATAATAACAGATGGAGTTTTATAGTCCCATTGTCTTTTATACTTCCTACTTTTAAGGCCATAAAGAAGAGAGGGGTTGTAGGCTGTTATTTTCACTTTTAATGATTCTGTATTTTTCACTCCTGCTACTGAATGGAACCTTAGCCTCATATCCAGAGCCATAGTGAATTACAAAGCAAGTAGACCAAATGCATGCAATAACCTTTTTCAACTATGAGCATGTCTTTCCCTCTAAAGCTAAACATGATTGTCCTTGAGATTCTTTTATATCCAAGAATGATTCATTTTCTGCTAGTTAAGAAAGAAAAATATTCTGTAGGCTAGTGAGAGGATAAGAAAAAGAGAATATAATTCAGAAAAGTGCTAGGTGCTGTGTAGCTCATACTTGTCATCCTAGCTACTCAGGAGTCTGAGATCTTAGGATCATGGTTGCAAGCCAGCCTGGGAAGGAAAGCCCATGAGATTCTTATCTCTTACTAAACACAAAGAGGCCAGAATGGAAGGTGTGGCTCAAGCAGTAGAGTGTCAGTGAAAAAGCACGAATAAAAAAGCTAAGGAGCAGTGCTAAAGCCCTGAATTCAAGTCCCTTGCACGCGTTGTGCTTGTGTGCGCACGTGTGCGCATACACACACACACACACGCACACAAACACACACACACACACACACAAACACACACACACAAACCTGAGAAAAGTATAGCCTAGCCTGCTCTCAAACTCATGGTTTTCTGCCATATCCTCTTCATTTTTCATTCACTGCTGACTTTGAGCTCATTCGCTGATAATACTCAATGAACTCTCAAAGCTTCTCCCCATCTCACTTTACTGCAATTTTCTCATTTCTCTACTGCACGTTCTCAACTGAAGACCAGCACTATGCTCTTGCTTCACTCCCCTCAAGGATTCTTGGCTCATTTCCTGCTTATCTTTTTTTTCTGCTTTCTTTTTTCGCATTTAAGCTCCAAGTGATAGATTAAAAGTCACTCCTTCACTGCAGATGTCTTGCTTTGTCACTTCCTTTTTTTTTGTCAGTTGTGGGGCTTGAACTCTGGGCCTAGGCGCTGCCCCTCAGCTCTTCAGCTCAAAGCTAGCACTCTCTACACTTGAGCCACAGCACCACCTCTGGTTTTCTGAGTGGTTTATTGGAGATAAGAGTCTCACAGACTTTTCCTGCCCAGGCTGGCTTTGAACCACAATGATCAGATCTCAGCCTCCTGAGTAGCTAGGATGACAGGTGTGAGCCACCAGTGCCCAGCCGGTTTTGTCACTTCTATGCTACAAATAAGAACAGGTTCCTGGCTTCCATGGCACTTAGGATAATTTGTATTTGCTTCTTTCCTTTCTTACTGTCTATCTTTCTCATTAGGTTATATGGTCAAGAAGGAGATAAGCTCCATTTTGTTTGTTACTTCATGTCACTAGCATCTATCACCATGACTAACATAAGTGGCTATCCAATAGTACTTATAGGATGAACAAAGTTATCTCCTTAAGCCTTAACTTCCTCTCCTCTAAATCCAACATAAAAATGCAGTTATGTATTATACAATGAGGTTTTAGGCGATAATAGATCACACATACAATCTGTGATCCTAGAAAATTATATCAACCACTGATATCATAACTTTATTGGTAAATAAGTCCAGCTTACTTAGAAAGCTAAAAATCAATGTCATTCAACTTCAGATCCAGTAAGAGAAGAGGAAGGACATTCTAAGAATTATTTAAAAATTCATAAATAGGAAACAGACCAGATTAAAAGTATATGCTCACATGTCAAGGCCCCACTAGGAATATTTTCCTATATAAAAATATATTAAAATAACCGTTATTAATTATTAATAGGCTTATTCTATTGAAAGGGTGACTGCTAAAGTTCTAAACCAAAGAAATGCCAATCTGCATTAGTCTTACATAAAGATTTCTCTGAGCAAAGAGGTAATTACAGCTTGACAGATGCCTAAAATAGCTTTGATTCTATGTTTCTTTTTCAATCTAGAGGTGGGCAGATACTACCCTGGTGCCTCTCTGAATTATAGCATATAAAACTTGAAAATAAAAAAGTAAATAGATTGCATTGTAATGTTTAGAATGTATTTTGAGTACTTTCCCCCCTCCTCTTCTTACTATCCTTTGAACAAATCTTCTGTCTTCCATATGAACTATTCCTCAGGGAAATCAAATAGTTTCTCTAATAATTGAGGACAAATGATAGAATTAGGGCACTTCTCTTTTGCAATCAGTAATAAAATAATAGATCTTGACAAAGATTATCCATCACTGGTGACATCACCAAAAGAGCTACCATACTGCCCTGGACAATGAAATTACACAGGACTCATCATAAGGGAGAACATCAGACACTTAGGAGAAATGCAGTAGGACAGAGAATATATAAAATGACACCCAGAGATGCAATCAGTAATATCCAGGCTCTAGGAATGTTGACAAGACAAATAACTTTTTAAAAAGCAATATAAATAAAAAAATTTGAAAGGCAGTAAGAGATAGAAAGAGAAGCTATAGATTAAAAGAAACTTAAAAGACACATTGACAAATCACAATATATGAATTCTATTTGGATCTTGATTCAAATGTGCTATAATAAGAAGTTATGTGAGTATGGAACAGAGTTGAATAATGCCTAGAAATTTAATGACATTTAGAAAGTATCAGCTTGTATAGTGTGATAATGTTTTTTTAATGATTTTTATTTTTATAAAGAATGTTTATTCTTTAGAGAAAATGATTGAATTATTATCAATGCAATGATGTGGTGTCTGGGTTTTGTTTCAGCATCACCTGAGTTTGGGGAAGTGCTTTGCTCTATAGAACACAGCATAGCACCTCAAGTGATGGCTTTTGAAGCTGAGTGATTGGAACATGGTAGACTCCACTGTTCTCTCCAATTATGATTTTCCATAACCATTTTTAGAACATTTTATTCTCAACCACCATGAATAAGCAGGTGGAGTGACACTTGTTTCTCTGACTTCCTTAGAATTTAGTTAGTGCATTTAACAGTGGAACAACCTCTTTCATGCTTAGGTGCCAGAGATCTGAGTGGGACTGATGCACATCCCCTTTTCCCAGGGATAGGCAAATACTCAGTACTAGCTTCCTGTGGTTAATTCTGAGTGCCAACCTGACTGGATTGAGAACTAATAATACATTATTACTGGGCATATCTATAAAGTACCTAGAGAGAATTGGCCTTGTGTCAGCCAACTGAGTGAGGAAAACCCAGTCCCAGTATGGGTGGGCTCCATCCAACCTGCTGGTGGACCAGGTAGAACACACAAAAAGGAAGACATGTTCCGGCTCTCCCTTTGAGAGCAGTGTGTGTGTGTGTGTTCTGCTGTTGTTGTTCTGAGACATTTGGCTCCAGACTCTTTGCCTTTTGGAGAATGGGACTTGTATTAGCAGCTCTCTGGGCTCTGAGACCTTTGAACTTGATCTGGCCTTCTCCAGTTCTGAAGCTTCTGGCTTTTTGAACTGTGCCATACTACCAACTTCTGTGGCTCTCCAGCCTGCAGACAACTGATTCTGGAAGCTTTCTGCCTCTGTGATCATGTGCGCTAATTCTGTCAGTTCTGACTAATACTCTCCTCCAGCATATCCAGTGACAGTTACTTATTTAGAGGTAGGCAATCACTATACTGGACTAGTGAAAGCTGTTTGGTAAATACACATGGATTGATAGGGAAATGGAAGTTGGTACATAGGAACAGTGTATTGCAGGCATTGGTGGTTCACATCTGATGGAAAATATACTCAAAACATTCACTTTTCCCTCCCATCACCATAGAATTGCCCCCGTGGCAGACCTTGCTAAATCTGAAGAATCTCTCACCCTCTTCCCGCTCCCCAATTGTACCTTGTGGTTGGAAAAAAAAGATTACCTATAAATCGAGGACCCTGTCATTTGCTGACATATTGACTAAGAGTAGATGTTTCCCTTGAACTCGATTCAATCTCTGCAAAAAAGCCCCTTCCCTGTTCCCATTCTGTTGCCATTCCTGTGACAAACTACCCAAGACCCTTGCCCCACCTGATTTCACTCTCTGCCTAATAAACAGACTTCAGTTGTAAGAGACCATGTCCTTGACTCTCCAGTCTGTCTAGAAGACTGTCCTTCACCAGGTTTTATCTGAAACAAAAGCCTGTTGGTCTGTTGAGTTTGCTTCCTGCTCTTTATTCTAATACTCTCATGACCTAACAACATCTGTAATCTTAGCTACACAGAAGGCTGGGAGCTGAGGAACTTGGTTCAAAGCTAGCTTGGGTAGACAAATCTGAGACTCTCTTATCTTTAGCCAGAGTAAATGGTAGTGTTGGTGTGGCTCAAGTTGTGAGTGAAAAAAGCCCAAATGAGAGTGAATCCTTGAATTAAAGCCCAGTACCAGCACTTGCGAGTGCATACACATGCTTGCACGCATGTGCACATGCGCACATACATACATACAATATTAATATTACTTGATGAGATAACCCCCAAGGGGAAAATGAAACAACACAGGATGTGGGCCCAGCTAAAATATGGAAGATGAAGGATTCCTGACACAAGTGAGTCACAATACCCAGCTATGTGTCTGCCCACCTCATATCCTTTTGATTTCTGCCAGCCAGTAAATTCCCTTTAGTGCCTAAGCTCTTTTGAATGGTCTTCCTTTCTCGTCTGCCTTCCAGGAGCTTACTAATCACACTATGCTACTTTTTAAAAACATATTGCATATTTGAGAGCCTTAGAGGGACTTTATAGAGAAAAGAAAACAAATTACAGGGGAAGGCCACTTGTAAGGTCCACCCACATGTTGTACTACTTTGTCAAATAATGGAAACTGGTAGCGCACTGTGCTTAAGAAATGTAACACATGCAGAATTACCAAACTCCAAGTTACCCAGATACCTAAAATGTTATTTCTGGAATTCTGAGTGAGCTGATAATGTTGATTATACTCAATGATGAACAGTCTGTTCCATTTCTAATATCCTTGATTTAACATTAAATATAAATGAAAACACCCTGGGGTATAGTTTCAGCATGTGTTGAAAATTTAGTTCTGTCATGCTTCTTGTAAAAACCCAAAAGCTCACTATACAGAGCAATCCTATTTATTAGACACAGGGATATAGACAGTTTTGTTCATAAAAATATAAATAGAACAACAGCCAGAAGCTAAAGGATGTTTAACAGTGATAAGTTCTTACATGGGAGAAAATAATAAATATTTTGTTTTCTGGGTCCTTTTTTATTTGACCTAGAATTAGTAACAAATTTACAATTAGTTATTTGGTATAAACTCATAATGCAAAAGACAAAAAAGTAGAGACATTGATATAAAATTGATGTATTATTTGAAATACATTATAATTGCTTCTGCCCGATGATAATGTGTATCTTTGTTGTTGTTAGGCATTGGGCTTGAACTCAGGACCTGGGTGCTTTTCCTTTCAACACTGGCATTCTACCACTTTAAGCCATAGTGCCAGTTCTGGTTTTCTGGTGGTTAACTGGAGATAAAAGTCTCTGGGACTTTCCTGCTGCAGGGACGGGACTGGCTTTGAACCTCAGATCTTAGCCTCTTGAGCAGCTCCACCCGTCCTCGGCTCTTTTATTTTTAATTGCTATCTTTCTAACATGTATACTGTATATGTCTGGAAATAAGTCTGTATTTTATCACTTATGTTGTTATCAGATGGCTTATTAATATGATGTTATATAATTTGGTGCACATAATAAAAATGATTTGCAATATGCAGAATATTAATCAGCCAAAATGTTGAAATAAAATTGAATTCTGTTCTGGAGCCAGACCAATTGGATAGACCTGGACTTCTATGTTTGAATGTGGAATCAAAATGAATTTTGGGGGGAATGCTGATATTGGGGGCTAGAACTCAGAGCCTTGTGCTCTCACGTGACTTTCTCACTTATGGCTGGCACTCTACCACTTGAGCCACAGACCCACATCTGGCTTTTTGCTGTCTTAATTGGTGAGAGTCTCATGTACTTTTCTGGACAGGTTGGCTTCAAACCGAGATCCTCAGATCTCAGTCTCCTGAGTAGCTAGTGATGAAGCATGAACCACCATTGCCCAACTTCAAAATGGATATTAGAGTGGAAAAGGGACACTAAAGAAAGTTCAATTTGCATGCTACTGCCTTAAATAAGAAATTAACACAAGACTATGTAACATGCACACAATTTTTACTTCATACTTACAAGATATAATCCATGTCTTTATTTTTGTAAGTAGTGTACCTCTAATCTCAGCTGTTATCTAATTGGCTGGGGAAAACATAATAGTTCTGTCTGGGGAGACTTCCCCCTTTCCCTAGGATATGCAAGTTTCCTGAAGCGTGTCTGAGATTTCAAATTCAGGAAATGACTTCCAGTGGTTCATCCCTACCAGTCACTTCAATCTGAACCACTCTATGTCTAAAAGTCCCTGGAAAGGAATCACTTCAAACGAATCTAGATCTATAGCAGCACAGGTAGGGTTTCCTCTCCTTGGAAATGAGATTACTTTTCTTCTATCTCCTCTTGTTATCTTTTCATTCATATTTTCAATCCCAGAGTGGTAGGAAGCATGGCATGCATGAAAGTTCAAAAGCAATGGACATTTGGCTTACTTCCTTGCTTTATCAAGTACTGATCAATTGACCTTGCACAAATTACAGAACTCCTTTGTATGGCGTAGAGCCCTCTACAGAGTCAGCACGTGAGGAATCCTGCTCCCTTCAGTTTCAATGAAGCCAATAACCCTTACTCATAGAGATGTGCAAGGACTTGGTCTATGTTACCCAAAGGAGAACTTAATAAATACTGGTTACTTTTTTTCCTATTTTCCCTAAATTCAGTTGAAATGCTTCTTTTAGTAGCTCCTGACTACATTAATAGAAACAATCTAGCAGAGGACTGGCAAGAGAATATAAAACCTTAGTTGTGTTCAAAGAATCCCTCTGTGCTTGTCCTGAATACTTAACTTAATATCAAATAAAGTTCCCATTTATAACTAAAATCCACTGTCATGTCATTTAGTTCATAAACATGGTCTACCAAGGAGAAAGAAAATCTTGATCCTTGCCCTCCTCTGCTCTTGAACTCTGTTCTATGGCTTGGGAATAAGAACATGACTTGCCTCGTTACCTTCCTTCTTTCTTGTCAATGGTTTCATGAATATTCTTCAAGCTTGGGATTCAGGAAACCATTTATCTACAAGGATTTGAGAGCTGTATTTTCCTGAGTAAAAGAAAAAAACACATCTACTTCCATCCACAGCATGCTTAAGCTGAAAAAAATAATTAGAATTATCTCTAGTAGTTCTTGATGGAGTGGAGAATCTCAGACTGAAAAGCGCCACCAAGATTTTATAGATAGAGTTGTTAAATGTCCTTCCATTTAGGGATAGAACTGTACAATTAAGAAAGGTATTTCAGGCCCATAGTCTCTCCTTCCAACTGTTTGGTAGAGGAGGCCTTTAAAGATGTTACATGTCATAATTTCTCTTTCCTACAAGTCTCTTCTGTGCAACTGAAGTTTGTATCTTAACAAAAAGAAGAAAATAGGGAAATGGCATAGCTGCTGTTAGGAGCAAAAGAGCTCAAGGACAGTGCCCTGAGATAAAGCCCCATGACTGACAAACCAAAAAAAATCTGAAAGACCAAGAAATGTGGCAGTTTCCTAGGAAGAAGTCAAGTTAAGTTTATTTATTTAATCATGAAATGATTTTATTGTAACATTTAATAAGCTGTTGCTTGAGATTTCTGAGCTTTTCAATATACTTAACATATAATATTGACCAAGAGTGGCCCCTTAATACAACAATCTATACTCACAATAATCATTTTAATATATTAGGGTATATTCAATCAAATAGACAAATGATGATACATAACCAGAGGAATATAAATGTGAAATTAATGAATATTTTCCATAGTTACACATTCACTGTTTAAGACAAGTCTTTAGCTTAAAGCATATGTTGGAGCATATGTTGGAAGGTAGCTCGGTGGTAGAGCGCTTGCCTTGCATGCATGAGGCCCTGGGTTTGATTCCTCAGCACCACATAAGCAAAAAGAAAAAAGCCGGAAGTGGCGCTATGGCTCAAGTGGTAGAGCACTAGCCTTGTGCTGAAGAGCTGAGGGACAGCGCCTATGCCCAGAGTTCAGGCCCCATGACTGGACCCCCAAAAATAAAATAATATTAATACTATTCCTACTACTATAACAACACAAAATATAGATAATACAGATATCTTCAATATTCTACATATAAACCATGCGTATTTAAACATCTTAAATTTCAGAAGAAAGAGAAATTATGCTATGAGTCATTTGAAAGATAACAGCATCAACCTGACAGAAATGCCTCTGAAATGTAAAGTTCTCCCTCCTATTACTATTTGTTGAATGCTGTGTTCCCTAAATCAGTTGTTCCCTGTCCCCCTTTAGTCACCTCTTACTTATTCTTTTTTGGCAGGTTGCTTGAAATAGAACTGAGGTCCTGTTATTTGATGTCAGTATAATTTGTGGAGGGGAAGGGGAAAAACAAATTATTTAAATAGGGATACAGGTGGACCCATTGCAACAATGAGAAGTACAAGTCATTATGTTGAAAACAAACTTTACAACTTTGGTGGGGGGGGCAGGGTGGATGGAGGGGGGAGGCTGGGAAGGGATGGGAAGGGGAAACAAAGGAGGAGGCTACAATGCTTGATAAGAAATGTACTCATTATCTTGCCCATGTAATTGTAACCTCTCTGTACAATATTTTCACAATAAAAAAATAAAAATTAAAAAAAGAACTAAGGGCTTGTGTACAGCTAGGAAAGTGCTCAATCATTGAAATATTCATATTTAAATCTTCTATCTATGGCTGATTATCAAAAGGCAAATAGAGTTTATTGCAAATTTAGAGTTCAATAAGAATATAACTGACTCTAGGTATGTGATCTAATATTAGATTTTGGCAACATGGGAGAAAGCTAATTACAGAATGAATGATTTAAATAGTTCACCAAATAGTTCATTTTATGAATGGAGCCTAAGGTGATCCAGAGGTTGAGGACAATACAGTTTGTATAAATAAGGCAGAAAGGAATCATATAATGAATGACACTACTGAAGTTATGGAGAAGTTTGGGACATATGTGTGTCAGGCATGAGAAAACTCTAGACCTGATTCAGTTATAATGGCTGAAAAAACAGTTGAATTCATTTTTGACTTGATTTGAAAAATAATCAAATAAATTCTAGTAATAGTTTAAAATATAACTGGGTTTAAATTCACATTGAGGTTCTGTGAACATTTATTTCTTTCCAATTTTGGGCTGAGCATTGGAATATACAAGGCAAACATAATAAATAAAACAAGATCAGAGAATAGCCTGGCTATGGGCTGGGTAATTCTGTTCCCTTTGCTGCCTGGCCACTCTGTGAGCTGTGGGCTTCCCTTTTATTTTCCTTATCTATCTATGTATCTATCTATGTATCTATCTATCTATGTATCTATCTATGTATCTATGTATCTATCTATGTATCTATGTATCTATGTATCTATCTATGTATCTATCTATGTATCTATCTATGTATCTATGTATCTATCTATCTATCTATCTATCTATCTATCTATCTATCTATCTATCTATCTATCTATCTATCTGCTTGTTTGTTTTGTACTGGTAGCCTCTCACATAATGATCTAACTGATTATAAGGCCCAAGGATGCTCTCAGGCCTATCACCCCATTTGATTCTTAGACAAAGGCTTAGAAATGCAAATGTAAGCCAAATGTAGACAAGGAGACTACCACCCTGAGACTTAAGCAATTTGCTCTCCATCACTCAGCTGTGGTGATGAAATCCATGACAAATTTGATCGAAGATAACAGATTTAGTATTAGCTGATCAAGTGTTTCTATTCCAAGAGCTTTATTCACTTTGGTTTATCTAATTCTTACAATAACTTTGTAAGGTATGTCTTCTTTTTATATGTGAAAGACATTGAGCTCTTTGCCCAAAGTCACACATAGTCAAGACAAACCAGAAGTAGTATTTAATTTAACATCATTTTCCATTTTTGTTCCACATGTGTTTCTATTGAGAAATAGGATAATCTTTTGAATACTTGCTCAAGTTTTCCTCCTAACCTGATATCCTTCATTTTTCTCTGTTATGATCCCCTCTATTTGCTCAGTTGGTCAGCCAGACCATAAAACATGTTACCCAGGATAGTAAGAATAAAACAAAGGAGGGGGTAACAATGCTAGACAAAAAAAGTACTCATTACCTTATTCATATAACTGCAGCCCCTGTACAGCATCTTTACAATAAAATAAAATAAATATGTTACCCAGTGATGAGCTTGTTCCAGGAATTAAAGGTAAAGTTACAAAATAGTTAATAAGATTAAAGTTGATTCTTCCCATATAAGAAATGTCTAAACATGGAAAAAATAGGGTAATCACCAGAGAACACAAGACAATAGACTTAAAAAGGCCTACGGAAGGGTAAGCATACTTCTTATCTTTCTAGAAGCTTATTCTTCAGGGAGCACTAATGGAGAACTCCTAAAGAACCTTGTGAAATGGAAGGATTCCTTCCTTATCAGAATTCTGGGATGAGATCAAGATCTTTGAGGGAATAAGCTGTGGAGATTATTTTTTGTTTCAGTCGGGCTTGTGAGTAGCAAATGCACCCACGATGACAGCTAAGTAGCTAAGGAAGTGTTGATAGTGACAAATCAGAACCCAAAGAGTTCCTAACTTTTTAAAGTGAGTCAGATCAGACAGACACAAAGTTATTCAGTGAATTCTGGTGAGATGGATAACTCCACTTAGAAATGGGGATATTTCACCTCTTCTCTTTAAACCACTAGATTTAACACTAGGAAGATGGGATGAATTGATCACACATTGGAATAGGAATTTGAAATAAAGACCAGTTATAGATACTAACAAGCCATATGATTTTCTCTTATTTTCATGCCAGTTCCGGAGCTTGAATTCAGAGCCTGGGCACTGTCCCTGAGCTATTTTGCTCAAGGTTAGTGGTATGGCTCCACTTCTGGCTTTTTGGTGGTTAACTGGAGATAAGAGTCTCGTGGGGAAGTGGCGCTGTGGCTCAAGTGGTAGAGCGCTCGCTTTGAGCTGAAGAGCGCAGGGACAGCGCCCAAGCCCAGAGTTCAAGCCCCACGGCCGAACAAAAAAAAAAAAAAAGTAAAAAGAGTCTCATGGATTTTCCTGCCTGGGCTGGCTTCCAACCACAATCCTTATATCTCAGCCTTCTAAGTAGCTAGGATTACAAGTGTAAGCCACCAGCACACAGCTGAGCCACATAATTGCATTTTATATATCAGAGTGCGTGGCCTATTATTTTGCTTCCACATTCATTCATTTAATTGACTTCCTTAGGAGATCCTCCTTCTAAACCTTCCTTAGCAATGAAACTTATACTTGAATGTACAGCATGTGCTGACCCTTATGAAAATGTCTCACTGAGATGATTTTCTTTTACCTTTTCATCCACTTAGAGAATGGATCATCAATCCTTTGTCAATTTATAGTTCCAAAGGGCTGATGTATATTAGCATAGGTCTAATAATTATTGTCTATCATTTTTCTCTTATTATAAGATGTTAAGATATTCAGTAGCAGCAACCATATGAGATCATTGAAAACATATCCTGGTTTACATTTGTTCTGAGTCTTCAAACTTCAACATTCATTTTTCACACATGGGTTGCATAAAAGCATCTCTAATAATGGAGAGCTTTAATGACTGTGTGGGAGATGATCATTATCAGAATCTAAGGATATTAAAGTAATCTGGGTGAAGCTATTCATTAATTGTAATCATTATTAGTCATTCTGACTTTTCTGCACTATGAACCCAAATCCCCTTTTCTACGTTAGCTGTATTACATTGTTTTCTCATACTTTCCATTTTCTCAAATTGCTGACCTCTTTCTTCCCAGGTTTTGTAATTTGCAATTGTCAGAAAACACATATCCTGCAAGAGTGTATTGGGTAAGACCACAATTTGTAGTGTCAGCATACCATAGGGCTGCTTCTTTGTGTTTCCAGTGAAATTGCTTGCTGTTCTTACCATAATAAGCCTTTATTATATCATACATCATCATGCCCATTTTATGGGCAGGATGCTTGGTAGATGGTTCTTTGCTTTGTTATTTTACTAAGAAGCACAATGGTGCACCTAAGCCCAGCTGAAATTAGGCATGAAGGTGACCTTCGTAATGTATTCTTCTTCAGATAGTTTTCCTGGGACATGATGTGATTCCACTTTCCATGATAACCCAGATGTGATGAGGAGGGAATGATTAAAAGACAAACTGAGCTCTAATTTTCAGATGGGTCTCTTCTAAGTATTTTTTGCTTTTAATAATCTTGCCACTCTTCCACTGACTACAACAGTAGGTACTCCTGAATGCTTGTTATTAAAATTAAACTTCTTAGCAAGCCTGAGATACGAGACAAGCTATGTGAGTATAAGCAAAATCCTGGAAGTGTGTCTATGGGTCTTATACACCAAATTCTGTTATTTGTTGAGTGTAGCATGTATGGAGATTAATATGCCAGATAGTCAGGCTTGGATGCCTTTGCCACACTAGAGCCTGGAAATTTGTGTTGGCTTTCTTCTACTGCCAACTTCCTTGATCTGATCACCAGAAAGTGCTTTAATCTCCCTAACTCAGGTTCCACTCAGTAATGTGAGTTCCAATGCACAGTACTTACTTTGAATTGTCAAAGTCTACTGTCAAGGAACATCCAGACTTAGTCTTTCTAAAGAATTATACTATTTACACTCTATGTAGAGTCCATCATACTTCAGTTAGAGCATTTATAACCACTTGGATACCACACAGTATATTTACTTCTAGATTTATAGGCACATTCTAGCTCCCAAAAATGAGGGAAAACATGCAACCTGTGTTTCTCTGGATCTGTCTTACTTCACTTCATAACTTTTTCCAAGTCTTTCCATTTCTTTACAAATGGTACAATATCAGTCTTTCTCATGGATGAGTCGAATTCCATTGTGTATATTATATATACCACATTTTCTTGAAAAATAAGTACAAGGAAATAGGTACTTGCAAGGAAGGCAAGAAGGAGAGGGGTGGAAGAATGAACAGGGGGAATGAGTAGAAGGCAGACAAGAATGCTTTGTATATGCTACAGAATTGAGAAAAGTGAGGGAAAGGCTGAATTGAAGGGGGTAAAAATATTGAAGGGATCACACAGATCAAGATGCAATGTATACATAAATTGCTTTGCTAAAAGGAAAAAAATCAATACATAACCTAAAAATTAAGAAAAGTGAAGAAAGCAGTGGAGTGGAAGGGGCGGGTGAGAATGTTGCAAGGGGTGGAGGCACTGAATCCGTAAACTCCTCTGTACAAGTACTTAAATAAAAAATGTTAAAAGGAAACACTCTGATATTGTACACAATATCTCCGATATATTCATAATATCATATAGATAGAAACGTCAATATACAAGCATGTCTTTGTGCATAGAGAAATACACTCATAGAAAATTTCAGATTCTCAAATGAAACCCTAATCCAAAAAAAGGCTAGTTCAGTTAGTACATCCAGCCTAACTTGAACTTTGCTGGACAATAGTTTGAGCCTATGGTTCAAGGAAGCTACCTAGGTAATACATATTTCCTTTATTGGAAGATTTGAAGTATGTATTCAATAGGAGGGTTTGGGGTCTCCAGGAACAAAGGAAAAATCTGTTTTATACTCCACCTTCCATGCACAAACCTATCCTTTCCTTTAGTGTTGATGGTTACTCCTTACCTTCCAAACTACATTCTTAATATGCCCCTTCCACTCACTCCCAAACAGTCCTCTCAAGCACTGTGCTCCCTGCCAGCTTTGCACAGTCCTACATATGGCGTGAAAAATTTCAAGTCTTTACCATGAGAACAGAAATCGATCCATGCTCAGTGTCTTACGTGATATACAGAGTTAATACCTAATGACTGTTTGTTCAAGTCCAGTGAATTTAATTGAGTTGGCTAGCCTTGGGGAATGAAGCATGATTCATGATATTTCTATTAGTAATTATATTCCATATTTTAAAAAATCAAATGTGGAAAATTGTTTTTAAGTTAATTTTTTAATTGTGAGAAGCCAAAGAAAATTACCCTTTGGATACTTTTCAAGAATGATACGATGATTTGCAAAGGGCACAGATTTATTGAAGATATTTCTCACAACCACTATAAAATAGAAGTTAGTGGTAACAACATAGAAACTATGAAATGAATGGAACTCATCTAATTTCAGTGCAGCAATTATGGTTCTTTTTGAGGCTGAATGAAAAGACCTGAATATGGTTACTATAGCAGTAAATTGGTCTCCGAGAAACTTTCATTTTCTCAAGGAAAAAAATAATGAATTTCTATAATAGGGCAACAAAATGATAAGAAAAATAATCCACCAAGAAACACCAATGTATCTGAAAACCAAAAAAAAAAAAAAAAGATAATCCATGAGCCTGTACTGCAATGAGGGGAACAGAACAAAGCAAGACTAAACTACTTAGGCAAGAAACGGATGCCAGTTTTTAAAGAGAGAATTTTATGGTGATATTAAAATGATGAGTGTTTTTCTGAATTTCCTTAGTGGCTAAGAAAATGGGGTATTCTATTAAATGGAAGAGAAATTTATGTTCTATAAGATATACACATTAAAATACATATTGACTGAGAAGCCCAGTAAAGACATTATTTTACAAGAGTTAAAAGTGTAGATTAGTATACATTGCAGCAGACAGATGGCTAAATTTGTGGAAGTCACAGGGAACTTTTCTAGTGCAGAAGTATTTTCAATAGTGGGATATATACTATTTAAAATTTTTAGGTTTTTGTTATTGTTTTGAGTGCCAGTCCTAGGGTTTAAACTCGGGGTCTGGGTGCTATCCCTAAACTTTTGTACTCAGGACTAGTACTCTACACTTGAGCTACAGTTTTGCTTCCAGATTTTCAGTGTTATTTGGAGTGTCATGAACTTTACTGTCTGAGTAGTGAGGATTATAGTCATGAGCTGCTGGAATGTAGCAAGTTAACGAGTTTTAAGTCATTGATTAGCATAGTGCCATCATACCCATCATACTTCGATTCATTTAGTTAGAGGTTCACATTATTATTTGTTTTAGTCAGTCATGGAACTGACATTTTTTTTTATCAGTCATGGAGCTTGACCTCAGGGCCTGGGCACTGTCTTGAGCCCTTTTTGCTTAAGGCTTGTGCTCTACCACTTTGAGCTACAGCATCACTTCTAGTTTTCTGGTAGTTTATTGGAGATAAGAGTCTGAGGGACTTCCCTGCTTGGGCTGGCTTTGAACTATGATCTTCAGATCTCAGCCTGCTGAATAGGTAGAATTACAGGCATAAGTACTGGTGCCCAGTTGGCTCACATTATTTTTTTTGGGGGGGGGGTCCAGTCGTGGGGCCTGAACTCTGGGCCTGGGCACTGTCCCTCAGCTCTTCAGTTCAAGGCTAGCGCTCTACCACTTGAGCCACAGCGCCACTTCTGGCTTTTTTCTTTTTGCTTATGTGGTGCTGAGGAATCGAACCCAGGGCCTCATGCATGCAAGGCAAGCGCTCTACCACTGAGCCATCTTCCCAGCCCTCACATTATTTTTATACAGGTAAATTTACTGCCTTGTGATTAACAAGAACCATGCTTTAGGATTATGTGCTTACCATTTCAATAGTATCCAGAGTCTAAGTCTTTTTAGCCTTAGAAAATGGCAATCGCCCATGTGTTCAATGTGAGGGCTTGTCTGTGTTAATGACAACTTTAGTTGAAGTCATTATTCATAGTAGTCTAGAGTACAAGTGATCTATAGCTTGGATTCATTTCACAGATCCTGTATCAGTGCCTGGTTACAGGTCCTACATCTAGTAGGTAGGTGAAAATGTTTGATAAAGAAGTGAATTACATATGTCTTATTCAGGGGAGGATTCCAGTGGTATAATAATTGAGAACAACTATATTACAGTTCAATAAAATAGAGATCAGAAAGCTGGAACATGTATTGTCAGTAAGTTCAAGGGGATGGGGGAATGGTGACAGATGAATGGAAAGAGGAAGGGTGGGCAAATACCGTCATAATATGTACATATGTACATTTACATATGTGAAAATGGAACCAGGTAAATTGAGGGAATTATATGATGTTGGGAGAGATGGAGGAAAATAATGAAAGGGATGCCATTGATCAAGATGCATTATAACCCCTCTTTAGAACTACTTAAAGATAATAAAAAATAAGTTAAAAAAGAAGTGAAATAAATGAATGTTTTCTGAGGTATGGACCATAGCTAATATTTAAATCTGTAGAATTTAGTTCTCTGTGGGAATGTGGAAGAATTTATGTTTGTAGTTTTCAAACAATGTTTTCTAAGTCTATTTAACACAAGTCTATTTAAAAAGTATTTCATATGAGCCAGGCATTATTTTTGCTGGGTCACAATAGAGATCAATGAAAGTCTCTTTTTGATGGAACTCAGAGCTCGGGTCATCTGATGCAAAAATAAACTACTTTCTAATTTAAATTGAGTCTTTGTCACATATTGATGACACATCTAAAATGGACACTCTAACTACATTCTAAAATGAGTGGCGAAGAAATGCGATTCCCCAGAACTTTGCAATAGAAGGCAAAATATATTCTGATTTTCCATCTGCTCAATGTCTTCCCTTCTTCCGCAGTCTTTATAAGAAGACTGGGAAAGGATGGGGAAGAGAACCATGAAATAGTCTGAAGTTTCATGGTTTAGTGTGAGCTTACTTTCTCTTCTATATGGAAAAATTGAGTCGATATCTTGAAAAGTGACATCTTGAAAAGTGGTTGGTCTTGTTGGTGACTTATTCAAGAGAGCTGCAGGAAAACTAGCAGTGAGAGAGTTAAAAGAACTGGGGACAAAACTTAAAGGGATGGTTGGTATGGCAGGGTGGCTCCTCTGAGTTATCCTATCTTCAGCCACCAAAGAACTTACATAGGAGCATCACAAGCTATCCAGCACAGAAATACCAGAAATACAAAGGAAATAAGCAGCCATGTCAGTCAGAAGAGCACCAGAATCAACAGAGAAGATCTTGACAATGGAAAATGCATCAGAAAGACTTAATTCACCTACTGTCCCAGAGAGCCTCCACCATTTTCCCTTAGAAGGGAAAGGGGAACATTTTTTTAATTGTGAAAATACCATACAGAGGGGTTACAATTACATCGGCAGGGGAAAGTGGAATATTTATGTACTAGAAATATCCTATTTTGTTAGTAATCCTTCTGTTAAGAATGTCAAAGTGAAAGGGAAACGATTAATGTTGGCTTATGATTCCAAAGGTTTCCATGTCTGGATGTTTGGCCTTGTTGCTTTGGCCCCATGACAACACAGTATATCATAGAAGGAATGCAAGATGGATCAGGTCTGTTTACCTTATGGTGGCCAGGAAGTAAAGGGGGAGAAAGCAGTCAAGGTCCCACTATGTGCTCCCAGGGAACATCCCTTAGTGATTTAACTTCCCTTCCTCCTAAAAGTCCTACCAGGTACCAATAACATCATAGGTTGATGAACAAGCCTTTAGTATATGGGTCTTTGGGAAATAGTTAATAATGACAACATTCATAATGTTTAAAAAGGAGATAGGGATGTGGTTTAGTAGATTTATATTCCACCTCTAGTCTGGTTGAGTCTACCTTGTAAAGAGAGGAAGAGATAGAATGGTAATGACATTAAGTTTGAGGTTCAAACTGGATGTTACCAACTGAAAGTATTGCTGGGTTCTGCCCCAAATGAGACTAATGAGCAGGAAAGGAAGATCTAGCAGCACATGATTGAAGGCAGTGATCAGGGAAAATTTTTGTCTCCTACTGAGTTGAAATTGCCCAGTGAATACATAAGTGGAAGCTCATAGGAATGGATGGCTGGATGGAGAAAATGAGAAAAAGGAAATTTGAGAGTGCTTTTCAGATTTTTGTCTTAAAATCACATTCTACTGGCAAAGCCAGAATATACTTGGAACATGTGTAGTTGGTGTAGTAACAAATATTAAGAGTAAATGTTAGGGACCATGAAGATGAGGACATCCCTTGTGTCTTGTCAATACTTTACCTCTCTGGTGTCTTGAAGTGAGAAAGGTCTGTGTGGATTTTATGGTTTTATGAGTGAAAAGGTGTATCTTCTTGTACTTTATATCTTGGATATGTATACCAAGCACCAAGAAAAAAGAATCAAATTTGGAGAAAATGGGGGTTCGGGAGAGAGAAGTGGGGGAGGTGGGAGAGGGAAGGGATAGTGGGAGAACAAGGGGGGTAACAAGAAATGTAGTCATTGCCTTAGTCCTGTAACTGTCACCCCTCTCTACAGCTTCTTTACAATAAAATATTTTTTTAAAAAAAGAAAACATGTATTCAATCATTGTATCTCACACTTGTACCAATTAAAGGCGAGTGTGGGTTTAGATATTCCTTGGACTGCTATTCCTTTGCTTTTCTTTCTCCTGGCACAGAAGAATTGAGACCTCAGCTGACACCCTGCCTCCCCCCAGTTCATCCCACTCTCTCTGGATCTGGTTAGGTCTCAAAATTTTGCCAGGAAAACTGAGTTTTCATGAAGAAGATAAGTAAAGAAAGGAGATACAAGCAAGAGGTTGGTTTTGACAACTTCTTCCTTAGGAAAGATGCCACATGCTCATGATTTTTCTCATCAGAGTTATCTTATCTACTACTGTTCCCTTCTTGATTTTAGTGTTGTATTTAATATCACAGTGGTGTGAGATCATAAGACAGTCTCTACATGCTTTTTCATTTGGATAGCTATTATTTTATATGATCAGAGGCACATAGGCATTGTGCCTTTGTGTTCCTCCCTAAAAGTATCTAGATGTGTGTGTGTGTGTGTGTGTGTGTGTGTGTGTGTGTGTGTCTTTACAGGAACAGTACATCTTTTCAAAGAGAATGTTTAAAACACAGCCAAAGAAGAGCTGGAAAGCTTACATGTTTTCTATTCCAATGCACTTAAAACACCATCATCTCTTTATCACATGTGAAAATTTAAGTTATCACAACTCTTTTAGAAGAGAAATTCTTTGGGTAGGTTATTTGAGACTTCAGTTTAAATATGTCCTAACTAAAGAAAATACAATAAAGTATGATTATACTCTTCCTAGGGGATAGACAAATTGGAAATTTTATTTCTATAGAGGATCCGACAGTATTTTAAGCTTTTTAGGCCAAAAGGTCTCAGCTCAACTTTGGTATTATAGGGGAGAAAGAATATTTACATAATATGTGACTGAATGGTTCAGTTGTTTTCTAAAAATTATTGTAAAGCTCAGTTATTTTTAATAAAACTTTATGGATTTTTTTTTAGTTTTATGTGTCACAATATTACTGATTATTTCCAGCTTTAAGAAAATTGTGACCATGGAATGGTGGTATAAGCCTATAATCACAGTTCTTGGGAAGTTTGGGCAGGAGGATTAAGTCTGTGGCTAGCCTGGTTTACATACTGGTAAAAACCTGGTAAAAACTCTGTTTCAATAAAAGCAAAGAAAATAAAAGCCTTTCTGAGTCCACAGGTTTAGTAAAACTCCATGGCAACCTGCATTTGGGCCTTTTTTAACTTGCCATCCTCTCTTTTAATCGGTTCATTTATTCTATTACATATAAAGTCTTATGGGAGTGCTTTGTTTACAGAGATGCCATTTTCTTTGACAATGCACTAAATCACAGGGGAAAAATCTTTTTTTAAAACCTCTTAATGCCCCAGGTAAGATTGCTAGGAAGTGCTCACATTTTTAGATAGCTTTTTCTCCATCTCTGTCCTGCAGCCAGCAATTCAGTCATGACAAACCCAAACACCGACATATTATTTCTTTTATCATTCTCCCAGCACCGAAATCAATTGGACCCATCACAAAGGCATGTTTCCAGGAGAAAACAAAATGCAACTTCTAGTAAGCCCAAATGTGGCACTTCAGGATGTAAGCTGATTGAAGAGCCTGCCTAGATGGAGTATGTCCATGTTGACACAGCTAGAATTGATTCTAAATGGTGACATTGTAACTCCCTCCCAAAAGTTCTCTAAAACCAAGTCTTTGCCTAGTTTGTCATGGTAGCCCACAGAAAGATTAGAGTCACTGCCACTTGTTCCAGTTGGAGGGTGAAGTCTCAGGACCTATTCCTACATGGTCTTTGGAGATCTGGATATCCTACAAGTCCAGGTATGAGTTTCCCATCCAGATTGAAGGTGCCAGTTATATAAGTCTGAGATTAAAAAAACTTTAGACCTAGTAATTTATAAATAATATAAACTTATTTTTTCAGAGGTTGGAAAATCCAAAATCAAGGCCCCAGTGGATTCAATGTCTGGTGGCTGTCCCAATTCTCATATACAATTTCTTCTTCTTCCTCCTTTTCTTTTTTATTTTTTGTACTGGTTCTCAGACTTGAACTTAAGGCCTGAGCTTTTTTTTGGCTCAAGGCTAGTGCTCTAGCACTTAAGACACAGCTCCACTTTTGGCTTTTTTGGTAGTATATTGGAGGTAAGAGTCTCAAGGACTTTCTTGCGCAGGCTGTCTTTGAAATGTGATCTCTCAGATCTTGGACACCTATGTAGCTGGGATTACAGGTGTGAGTCCCTGGTACCGAGTTGACAGTACTTTCTTGATGCCTTCTTACTTAGGAAAAGAACCAATCCTTTCCATGTCTAACTAAAAAAATATATATATTTTTATATTGCCATTTTTTGCAAAATGGCTTTATTAATGTAGCACATTTTGTTGAATATTTGTTAAATGAATGGGTTGAGGACTGACCATGCAAGTAATTTTTCTTTTTCTTTCTTTCTTTTTTATTGGGATAATACTGTACAGAGGGGTTACAATTACATGGGCAAAATAATGAGTACATTTCTTTTTTATGGGGGGGGGGTCCGGTCGTGGGGCCTGAACTCTGGGCCTGGACACTGTCCCTCAGCTCTTCAGCTCAAGGCTAGCGCTCTACCACTTGAGCCACAGTGAAACTTCTGGCTTTTTTCTTTTTGCTTATGTGGTGCTGAGGAATTGAACCCAGAGCCTCAGGCATGCAAGGCAAGCGCTCTATCACTGAGCCACCTTCCCAGCCCCTAGTGACTACATTTCTTATCAAGCATTGTAGCCTCCTCCTTTGTTTACCCTTCTCATCCCTTCCCATCCTCCCTCCCCCCACCCAATCCTCCCCCCCCCAAGTTGTAAAGTTCGTTTTTGACATGACAACTTATACGTCTCACTGTTGTAACATGTCCATCTGTATCTTTAAACGACTTGTTTTTCCCCATCTCTTCCACATATTATACCAACATCAAATACAATGAAAGCAGGGGTTATACTGTGGGGGAAGGACATACAAAGCAACAAAGAAATAATTTTATAA
>NW_012267366.1:2142719-2162148 GCF_000151885.1 Dipodomys ordii | reverse complement strand
AACATAGGTCCCATGATTTCCCTTATTTGCAATATCTAGTATATGTATGAGTCAAGCAGAAAAGGTCAGATTAGGTGATGTTAGGAAAATGAACCCTAAGATATGTATTTTAAATGTTTTTTTTCTTTCATGTCTAACTAAAAATATTACACAACAAACTTTATATCCATAATTAGACCTTTGCCTGGCATAGCATTGACCTAATTATCTATTTACCTCAGTTGTTGATCTGATGTTTGAAAAAACATCAATGGACTTTCTGTTTTGGTATCCATGGAAATCTGGCAATATATTTGCACATTTATTTATATATAATATGTATGATATGTAATCACATAATAATTTAGGTCTTGCCTTTTGATATCCCTTACTATAAAAATAATCATCATTTTAGTAATTCTGGAAGAAAAAATTCAGCCTTCAAATAAGGTAATGGAAATAGGAATCTTAAAAATGTTAGGTGAAAGCACACAGACCCTCAGTGCTAACAGAGAGGAAGTTAGAATTCTGTACCTAAGGATCACATGTTTTCACATTAGAAGTTAGGATCATCAGCATTTTCAATAGTGTGAGCACATAGACTTACGCTTCTACCCTATACTTGTCTAAGGGAAGCTCTTTCTCTGCTAAATTAGGTCTCAGAACTAATACAGTAGCCTTTGGTGCAGGTGAGTGAGTCACTTACCTGACCAGGTCAATGACCCTCTCCCTGGGTGCTGCACTGACTGGTTCATCATTGATCATTACAATCTGATCTCCTGGGATCAGCTTCCCTTCTGAGGGGCCACCTAGAGACAAACAAGAAGGAAGAGTAGGTGAGACATCCCATTGGAAACCTCTGCTCATCATGACTCATCATGAGCACACTGTAAAACAACAACAACAAAAACCAGCCAGCCACACCTAGTGTTCTTTGAACCAGTCTGAGGCCCAGACTACATTATGAACAGTGAATTCAAAATCTTTGGGAATAGAATTCAGGAATCAATTCAGACTTCAGTTCTTCACACACTTTCACAAGCTTATGAATCACCTGCAGACCCTGTTATCATGCAGGTTTCTGAGCTAATGCATTTTACAAAAGCTAACAGAGGCTACTCAAATAGAGTCAATAGAGTCTACTTTGGATCTTGAAGCCCCTAGAAGCAGGTGTTCTCCCAACAAGTAGCAATCAGTTGTGCTGATGCCTTGCATCAAGGCTGCAACAACTTGGACATGGCTGTATTTGAACAAAATCCCATTTGCTACTATAAGTAGGGAGACAACACACTCAATCAGATGGTTGGGAAGGATTTATAACATTTTGCCTTGACTTACATGTGGTTGAAGCAGATTCATAGGTGTGTTTTAGGATTCTAATAGCAAGTGGGAATAATTCTGTCATGAGTCTGAACTTATGGTAAGCTAAAGGAAGCCAAGCTAAATGCGAAAGATGAAGACACAGAAGTCACGTGTCATCTGGCAGAGGGGAATGGTTGATTACATTTATAGTTTATGTGCAGTTACACATGAAGTTTTCTTGTAGTGTTTTGATCCATCATAGTCATAGAGTAACGTTATTTACTATTGATATTAGGAAAATATGCTCATCTTTAACAGAACAGCCAGGCCCAACACTGAGGATCCAACAACTCTTAGATGTCAAGGGCTGCTTTGGTTTTTCAGTTGGTTTTCCAAGGAGTTTTGGAGTGGGGTATTAATGTTTGTTGAGCATTTATATAGCAAGTTATGGGCTAAGTGCTTTGCCTAGTAACTTCAGTGAATACTGTAATTCTTTCCATATCATGATAGAACTGAAGCTCACACAGGTGGAAGTATTGGCACAAAGCTAGAATTGGGTAAAACCTTCCAAGTTCAGAATGGCATATATGTTTTTGTACTTGTACCATATTCCAAAACCTGGATATTGCCAGGTTTCCTAACACAAAGTTGCTTCTACATGAAACACCTTTATTTAAATAAAACTGCCAAGATAATTATTTGAATTATTTTTACATTTCTAGATAGTTAGCTCCCAAGTATTGATATACTGCCGTGAGTTGCCATAATTTTCACTATACTTCCAAAGGTAACCGGTGCAGATACAATGTTATTGCCCCAATTATATCACAATTACTTTGTTTAGTAATTGAAATGGATACTTCATGCCAAGTAAGTAAAACTGAAGATCGTTCAGTTACTTTGTACCCATCCCAAAGCTTGCCAAATGTGTCCTTCAACTTGTAGACTAAGTTTGTCTTCTTTCTGGGGAGTATAAGGCAGGGAAATTCAATATGTACCCATACCAGTAGTAGAAAATACTCATTTCACTGAGTTAAGAGTTGAGATTCAGTGTTTACAGACATAAAAAAATTTCAGAAAAATACTTGAGAAACTTATTGGATTATGTGAAAATATGAAAAACCATTGGAAAGTATGCAAGCAGCTACTCCATGTTAGTCAACAAAGGGTTAAAATGCAGAAAAAATCAAAACAATTATTTTAAAAAGTAATGTGAATACTTCTGATGAGAAAACCATTCTCAGATCAATAGGGCATGTTCTTGCATTTGATTTATACCTTTAAATGGAAAATTTCTTGTTTAATCAAGTAACTTCAATCAAGAATTCTGGAAGAAACAAACACAAACCCTTCTAGAATACAAAGCAATGGCCTCTTTTAGAGAATTGTCTCATTCTGTTTTCTCTGATGACTGAATTGTCTCATATAGAAAATCTGGTCACAACACTGAAATCACTTTGCAATTGAGTAGAATCATTTTTATGATAGACACATTTATTTGACTGACATTTTCACTCCAAAAAAGCAGGAATAGTATTTTGACCTATCTTTGCTTTTTTCTACTCTTCTCAAAACTTTCTAACAGGCATTAATGTCTTTGGAATTATGGTGGGTTGAGGATAAGGAAAAAAATGAAGTGGTAAGACAATATAAAAAATGTAAAATAAGACACATACCTTGGAAAATCTCATAAGCAGACATTTAAAACTATTCCAATATTAAGTACAGTATGCCAAATACAATTCTATTTAGAAGAAATGTACTCATATACATAAATAATATATTCCATATATGATGTATACTATGCTTGCATTTGTGTATGCACAGAATCCTAAGTGCTACACATTCTCTGTGTCTATATTAATGATGGCTCTGTCTTACAGAGAGGAAGGAGTTCAGGTAACTGTTTTACTTTCTCTTCTACACTGTCAAGTGGTTATACCTTCTCTGCTATATTACCACATTGTTTATATTTTTACAAAGCATATGTATTATAGTAAAAACAATAACTCTATTTTGAGAATAAAAAATCTCAGTTGTGTCAAGCTCAACAATCATGTGAGAACTAAAATATAATCCACACTGAATTTAGTATAAAGCTCAACAGAGTAAGAAGATGGGTGTTGAGATAGTGTTAGGAATGAAACAACACTTAGTTCTCTTTAACACAAGTCTAAAGTGGTTGATCATATTTGTGGTGCTTGCCTGGGGCATGTTGTGTCAAAATAATGCAAAATTTTTAATTTAATCAACTTTAAAAATCAATTCCAGTTTACTAGCTAACTTCTATTTTCATTCATTCACACTCAGCTGGCCAAATATTTGAGAGTTCAATAATCACAATAAAGAACAGTTTGATACCAAGCACTGGAAAGAAAAAAAACAGAATTATGGAAAGATAAGTACCTCTCTAGAGCAACGATTTCACACAACATGGCTGACATAGAGAAGTTACATCCCACAAGCAGGGATTTTGCAGGCAAGATAAGAAGCCTAATAAGGGACTGAGGCAGATGCAAGCTTGGGCAGTCTGATGCTAGAATCTAGGATCTTAAATATAGGACTTTATTACTAAATTCTGTTGCTGATTTGCAAAATCCTGGAGATCAATGAAATAGTTTTTTTCTGAAAATAAAACTAAGTCCTTTACATAATTACATAATTGATAATCAAAAGCACATTGTCTGTAGAGTAATTTCATCACAGTCTATTGTATTCAGCTGTGTTCATAAGTGGCTTTCTGTATACTCTCATGGGAACGATTGGGATAAAGTCCATTATTTTATTGTAGACTATAAGGGATTTGATCTGTATTGAATCAATCACCATTTTCTATGAACAAACCACATGAAATGCAATGGGCGGGGGGTCCAATCATTGTTTCTATGTATGGTTGTCAGACTTTAGGATGACAAAAGTCTGGTTGAGTTTGGCCAGCTGGGCAGTTCTGCTTGAAACTATAGGTCAGACTATAATGATTTCCAGGATACCAAGTGGCCAGATGTTTAGTCATTTGGTCCAGTCCAATAACAAAGGGGACAGCAAAATGCAGTCTACCTCTAGTGAGAAGAAAAGGAAGCACATATGTGTAAAAAAATTCAACTATCCCAATGAGCGATCTGTACTAAACAGTACCTAAACAGTATTTCCCACTTTTTCTTCTACAGAATTCATCAGGTGATTACATATAATGTGTCTGTCTCTGATAATTTGCATTCATATGTTCAGAAGTGGGTCATTTCCATCATTACAGATGATGGATCGTTGTTTTCTCTGAGCCAAATGCTAGGACAGATTTGACGGTTTAAAACTGAGTTTGAGGAAATATTTTTATCTGTTTTGTTGAGGGGGGTAATCTATCCAGGTGGTGAACAAACTCACCTAACCTTCAAAGGCTGGACACTTATGACACCAAAGAGTCACCATGCTAACAATGTGACAATTCCATGAGACCAAACCGGGAGGACATTTATTCATACCTGGTGTGACTGAGCGAACGACCACTGGCTTTTCACTCCCTGCCACAAAACCAAATCCCAGCACAGGATCCCTCCTCATCTCCACCTTCCGAGGAGCTGGAGGGATGATTTGGCAGCTCTCAAATCGAGGGTCATCGAATGGGATAGCCTGTGTCATGTGACTGTGGAAAAGCACATGGGAGAAAAGAGGCATCAATGTATGTATTAGGCCCTGGCCATCCAATCACACGATCTCTAGTTTTGCAGCCCATTCTCTGTTGGGGAGTGGAAAAGATCTAGAGAGATCCACAGTTGCCTTCTTTCATGTGATTCTTGTTTCAAAATTCTTGGACCAATTCTGATTTAGGTCATTGTAGTGGCTTTTTCTGCAGATGTTTCTGTGGCTCCTCCTGACTTCATTCTAGCCTTTGCATGAAGATCAGTTTCTTAATGAGATCCATTCCATAATGATTTTTAAATGGCTCTTCCGCACCTATGCCACCAATCCCTTTTACTTTCTACTCCCTCCCCACAGTTCTAATCATGAGCAAGTGTATGGTAGAAACTATCTAGTTAAATGCTAGGTTTTGGAAAAAATTTACATACTCAATGAAAGAAAATAATTTAGTGTTTTTGTTTCCTTTTTTTGTTTTATGTTGCTGGAGATAGAACCCGAGGCATTATAAATCATTCATGTGAGGCAATTGTTCCTTCACTGAGCTCTATCCCAAGCTCTAGAAAATTAGAGTCACTGATTTCTCCTAGGTACCTAGAAATAGTAGTGTGTGCATAGCAAATTCTCAATAAATAATTGAATGAACAAATACTAAGAAAGTCATTTCGTTGTGGAAAACAATCAAGCTAGAATGATACACTGTGAAAGAGTCTCAGAGGGTGGTGGACATTGAGTAGCTAACATTTATGGCTTTGAGCAACAGTGAAATGAAGTAATGTGGATTGTTTTTTAGTGGTGACAAATGCATTCGTCTTTCCAAAGAAGCCAAGATTTTAGCTGTTGGCATTTACTTTCTAAAAAGAGTTTTCAGTGATTTATAAGATTTTTTCATTAATACTTCAACTTCAGAAGATTTGTCAATAATCCAAACTTGAAATTTGTATAGAATTTAGAACTCTTCGAAAGGCTTTGAACTCCCAAAACGATGTGATGAATGAAAGAGAATAAGCATTATTACCTGCATTTTCCCAAGAGTGAAATAGATAAAATAAATCCATGGTTTATTTGATGGGCACCAGTGATTCATGCCTGTAATCCTAGCGAGTCAAGAGGTTGAGATCTGAGGACTGCAGTTCAAAGCCCCAGGACTGACAAAAACCAAACATGGCTTATTGTCATTCAGACTGCCTGAAAGACAGGCTAGAAAGTAGGTTCAATGACCAGTTCCTTGGTTGGGATGTGTCCTTGAGTAGTAGATTTATCTGCCTAGCAAGCACAAAGTTTTGGTTCCAAACTTCAGTACCACCCTCCAAAAAGAACCTGCTTCCCAAATTCAATGAAATCTTTACTCATGCACATTGTCCAAGGCAGTCATATTTTGGGGAAGAATGATCTATTTGAACACTAGGAATCTCCTTAACGTAACACGAGCTAAGATTATTTCATTGACATGGAATGAATTCAATTTTTTTCTCTTTAGTCTTAAATCAGAAAAAGAAGATCATTTAATATACCTTGGATGATGCTACTCTACATTTCATCTGGACAACATTTTGTCCAAATATAATAAAGAAAGACAAAGAAGAAAGAACTTAATTGTCTTTCTGTGTAATTAATAAGAGTTTAAGAAGATTGATGAAAATTCTCTATGATCTGCCCTTTAGGTATATATCACCACTTAGAAAAATACAAGTTTAAAACCCCTTTTAAACCATAAAGGAGTATCTTTTAAATGTAGTTGCTAGTTCTCTGGAATGCTGTAACAAAGAGAATTAACATGTTGTGTGCCATGTGAAACACTCATATGTTTCCTTATTTTTTAATTTGATTTTTTTCTAGGCTGAGGATAAAACTTAGGGTCTTATGAACGCTAGTAAGCACTTCACCACTGAGCTACACGTCCACCTTGTTACTTTTATTCATCCTTAAAAACTGTCCTATGATGGGATCTGTTTGACTTCATACACCCTCTCTGTGAAAATGCTGAGAGCAAAGTGACTAGGCACAGAAAAGGTTGCACTGTGCTTTCTACATACTAGGAAGAGAAATAACATGAGTTATTGGCAATCGCTGCCAATGTAAATTAGAAAATGTAAGACATTTGCAGCTTGATTAGCCACTTTATACTAACAATAAAGTAAGAGTATCTAATGTTTTCATGCATCATTCATTCAATAACTATTGTATTATTATATAATAGTACAAAATGGCATTTATTAGACATTACTTTCATGCTGAGCATTGTTTGTTCTAAATGCTTTCCATATGTTAGCTTAATTTTGCAAAACAACTCTACAATATACTCATTTATTCATTTAGTCAATTTATTAAACACCCACTGGATTCTCTGTTCTTGGAATATGAGAGGAAAGAAAGCAGACAAAAAAATGAAACATTAATATTAGTGGTTAGAGACAGAATAAACCAATCAATTTATAAAATGCATGGTATATCAACTCATTATAAATACTGTGGAGAACATTCACACAAGGAGAGAGGAGAGAGTATTGCAGAGTGAGAAGTGATAAGTGATGCTGAGGAAACATCTTGGGAGGAGCACTCACATAAAGGCTATGGCACTCTGAAACAAAAGAGCATGCTTAGCAACAGCTCAAAACTAGTGTGGGGTGCAGTGGGATCTTGGAGGCAATGAGGACACAAATGAGCAATGGGGGTATAAGTGCGGATCAGATAAGTTCTTGGAAAAAGATTTTTTTTTCTGACTGAAAGAGGAAGCCACTAGATGATTTTGAATGTGGGTAATGTGGCTTAGCTGCTATACTGACAACAGAAAAGAGGAGGAACTGGAGAAGCAGGAAGAACATTTTAGGCCTCACTACTTGAACATTAAGATGACTTAGACCAGGGTGAGAGTGACAGAAGTGGCAGAATTTGTTGGGCTTTTATTGTAGTTGGAAGCTGTTTCTCATAGAGCAGGGTTTAGTCTCTTATTCTGGAAACTTGAGCACTCCATGTCTCTGTTTGCTCATCTGGAAAAATAATAATAATTACAACAATCTTATCAGATAGTTGTGAAAAGAAAATGAATGAATAATGTGATGGACTTAGCAAAAAGTCTAACATGTGGTTAGCATTCAAAAAACAATTAGGTTTTATTTTCTCTCTGGAGATCAATGAATAGAAAGAAATTCATTTCAGACATCATATGCTCATTCAGTACTCAGATACAGAACAACTCAACACTTCAAACACCTATAATCCAACTCTTACTTAAATGCTTCAGAAATCCTAAGGGAATGCTGAGGCTTTTAACTAAAAAATATCAAATGCAATGATTCAAAAAATACATATATGATGATAACCACAAGGCAATATTTTACCAGAACACAAAAGAATCAAAGAAGGCACAGTAAAGATCTAAGTTTTCTGGTAACTGAATTACTGTTAGTTTTCTTAGTCATGTTTCTTAACCACTAAGTGGCCACTGAGTACAGAGTTGGAGAATAAGCTGGAGTCATGAGGAAAACACAAAGCCCTGATTATATTCTGCAATGAGGGCATAGACAGGTTTAAGCCCTTTCCCTTAGAGGCTGGTAGCCCCTGTGTCAACAGTCTGATGGACCATATCACTTCATGGCTGATTTCATGCCCAAATAAGGTTAGAAACACAACCAATGTGTATTTTGTGGCCACCTCTTAGTCTAGCATTTTAGTCGTTATTAACAACTTTTGAATTCTCATTGCTTTGCTTGCATATTGAACTTATGTTCAATATGTTATGGTAGCTTTACCATTGACTTGCTCAACAGGTTGTGGTTTCAGAATAAATGATCTAAAAATAATCAGCTATTGTCACTCTTGAAATATGAATGAATCCATACAAAATGTTTTCCCATGAAAGATCTTGTTCTTTGTACTAAGTCAAGCACTTTTGGGCCCTGAACTTGAAATATTTTTGTAAGGATGTTTGTATTCTTTTGTAACGAGTTGAAAAAGTAACATCTTTTTACCGGTTGAACATGCTTCAGTGAATTCTGATAATGACACCAGGTAAAGACATCTAATATGTTAAATAAACTTCTGTCCCCTACCCCAACCTTCTCCAACAAGCACATATAGATAGGCAAGAAATGTATGAGCTGAACATACAGAGTATATGAAGTAAAATGGAAAATGTGTGCATCAAGATGAATTAAGCAGTCTTTTGGCTTCTGACATATTTCCTTTTCAATGCAACAATGGCAATCTTGCTGCCTGACTCTCAATAACTAAAAGAAAGGGCTTTGTCTGAGCTATTAGAACCTAACTTCCTCAGCATCAATAAAAGGTTGGTCCATTCAATGTATCACAAAGAATGACTGGCTATAAGAAAATTTACTATAAGAAGACCTAATAACTTTGCTTTTGATATAGACATTAGAGCCAGTAAGACCCTTTTTTAATATTTGCTGAGTAAGAAGGTTCTAGAAGGAAGAACCAAATATAGAAAAACCATCTTTAATTTTTTTTGTCAGTTATGGGGCTTGAACTCTGGGTTTGGGCACTGTCCTTGCACTCTTCAGCTCAAGACGAGTGCTCTACTGCTTGAGCCACAGCGACACTTCTGGTTGTCTAGTGCTTTATTGGAGATAAGAGTCTCATGGACTTTCCTACCCGGGCTGGCTTTGAACCGTGATCCTCAGATCTCAGCCTCCTGAGTAGCTGGAATTACAGGCATGAGCCACCAGCACCCGGCTTAGAAACATCATCTTGATGTGGAGGAGATGATGGTAAACAGGTCACTCGAGTGGAAAAGACTGGAATGAAATGGAGTATAAATAAACTGTGCCTAATCATGTGATAATTTTTCAAGAACATCAGGGATAAAAATTTGTTGCCATCTCTGTCTTAGGAGAATTGGTTTGTATGGAAAACTGACCTCATCTTTCTTTTCTCCCCAAGTCATGACTTGTCACCAGATGTCATCTTCCTTTCCAGTGCCTTCTACTTTACTTGTCTAAATGTCTCCATTTCTTGAGTATTACTATTCCATTGTTCAAAGCATGTCACATGATTGAATCCAGATATGACAGGGAAAAATACTTGTATGTTTAGGCATATTATATGGTACTATCATCAAGATAGTACTTCCCCTTCAGCCTGGGTACATGAAGAATAAGCAAGAAACTAAACATCCATGAGAAACTACGGTCATCTTAACCACTTAGGTCCCAGCCTAGATTAACTAGCTGAATGAGGGATAATAAGTAATGATATTTTATTACATTGAACTTGGGAGATATTTGTTATGCATCAAAAGCTCACATAGTGCTTTCAATGCCATTTAAGTACCTGGAATTTCCACATTCCAAAAGGATTCTCACTCCTAAGCCCATTTCTCACATCATTCACAATAAAGTACATTACTGCACAAACATTACAAAGATTTTCAAATGAAACTTCTCCTTACTACCCTGGATAACATGGTTGCCTCAGAAACCTCATGGTTTATTCTTCATAGTGACCTGGAATGCTGGGGAAAAGTGAATTAACATCCCTCACTATTTTTAGGTAATAGTAGCTCTCAATGCAAAGGTCAACAATTCTTAATCCTAATTAAGGCCTGGGGAGGGCCTGACAGGAAACACTTTGACCAAGGGGACTAAGCTAAGAAAACAAATGGTGTCCCGAATAAGAATTTAAATGAACAAACAAATGAAAAAAGCAAAGCATGGGTTGTTAAAGTTTAGGGGTTACAAGTAAGAGAAGTTTTTATACAGATTAGTCCCCATAAAAGTTTTCTAACATGTCAAAATTATTATGATGTATGTGGATAAAACTGTACAGTGAAAATAATTTTGCTTTGTTGTCATTATTACCTTCTCCCAGGTCTAAAGAAATACAGCCCTGTTGTAATCCCTTAAAGAGATGTTTTTACCAGGGTATAAAACAAAAGTTGTTCCTTTGGTCCCTGAAAGACTAAGACACTTTGTAGAAGCCAAGACAGAAGATCCCAGCGAGAAGGCGGGAACTTCAGAAGAAATAGCTTGGTCTAGCAAGGTACCAAGACTCAGAGGATGAGGTCCCCATTCCCCCAAAGAGTGGCAGTCAGTAAAGTTCAGTTTCTTTGTAGCCTTGGACCATGGTTTCATAGCAGTATGTAAACAGGACTGAAACTTTCAACACCTGATACTATTTCTGTTTTGCAAAAGATTTCCTAGACTTTAGAATATTTAACATGATTACTTTTAAATAGCCAAACCATAAGAACACAATATATTGATACAGATAAGTATTCATGCATCTGGAACTACCACTTGTCACTTCCCCCTGATGCCATTTGTATTTTCAAATCTATGGGATTCCATCTATGTTATAGTGTATGTGCTGTATAACAACTCATTGTTTTTGAGCAAGTCTTGGCAAGCCTTAGTCAACTGGGATAAAAAGAGCCAAAACAAATCTATCCACTGGAGATGAGCTGGATTTTCTTTGAACATAAAATAACATCACATAATGGGTTTTCACCTCACATAACACAGAGTTTTTCACCTTCATGAACATGCATATTGGGGGTTCAGAGGAACTTAACCTTCACTAATCAATTCCAAAGGCCACTGTCAGTCAATTCCTACAACATGGCAGGTACACTTAAAGATTTAAAACTGTTAAGTCAAGCTTGGAAACTTACAGAGTACTGGAAAAGCCAAGAAAATTCGGAATGACTAACCTTAAAATCACAAATAGAGGAATCTTGTTGGAGATTTTCAAGGTGCTTTGAAATAATTAGAGCTTTTCTTACATGGATAATGTTCTGTTCAGTCCTCTCCAAAATAACTTACGTATTTAATGCCAACCAATAAAGATATCTCAAGTTTGACAATTATTTCTTAGTTGTGCATAATAATACAAGGGAACATTGAACAAAAAAATCCTATTATAAGATGACAGTTCATAGGATGTTATAGTGCTAACACAAATATAGGAAATTCTATCATCATGGAGTAGCAGCTTTGGCTAGAACAAAACAAGGCTTCCAGGGCCAATTTAGAGACAATTACCACCTTGTAAGAAGCCAATAATAGCTAAGACAGCAGAGACCCCAGTGATATCACATTTGAACACTGCAGTTGATTTCCAAACAAAGTCATTTGAGTGGCTATGAAAACCTTTCATTTTATGCAGAGACTGCTATCTAACTTTGACGATAAACTTACAGAGTTGCCTTTTGAAGGTAAACTGCGTATTATAATAATGAGGGAAGAAAGTAACTTACTCTTTCAAATTAACTTAGATTGTGGTAAGAATGTAGGAAAAAGATGATCAGATATAAGATGTGATTGTTTTATTGACCATCATGCAAATATGTATAGATGAAGACTGTAGTCTTCAGAAACTTGGAAATGGCTTTTTCTAACCTGTTTAAATTTTTTCTGATGACTTCCAGATGGTGGTAGCTCATTGCCTATAATCCTAGCTACTCAGTAGGCTGAGATAGGAGATATCATGGTATGATATCAGCCTGCCAAGGCAGGAAAGTACATGAAATTCTTATCTCCAATTAAAGAGCAGAAAGCCAGAAGTGGACCTGTCACTCAAGAGTTAGAACACCAGACTTGAACAAAAAGGCTAAGTGACATCTTGGCCCTGAGTTCAAGCCTTAAGATTGGCACACACACACACATACACACACACACACACACACACACACACACACGAAACTCTTTCCAATGCAGTATTTTGGTAGACTGTATTAAATATAAGAAATGGAAACATTTTCTAGTTGATAAATATGAAAGAAGATGGAAACTTTCCAGATGAATTTCAGCTTAATTCTTTGCATAAACAAGACAGAAAAATAGTGACGTGGTGAGCACCTCAATGCCCTGCTTTGCTCATTAGCTTCTTCATAGATTTCTGTGTTTTTTTTGTATTTCCTCAATGTCAATGATTAAAACCAGGTAAAAAAAATAAGCTGATCTTGCAACTAGACCTTCAATTTTTAATCAATGAAGTGATAAAGCAGGATGTTCAAAATAAATTAGCATCTTCAATCATTTAACTGTTTTTTAAATTATTAATGTTTAAGGCAGAAATGATGCTAAGTTATTTCAAAGTGGTTAAATGCACATAACACATTAATTTCTTCTTATGGATTTTCTTGTCAGTTGTGGGACTTGAACTCAGGGCCTGGGCAATGTCCCTCAGCTCTTCAGCTCTACCACTTGAGCCATAGCACCACTTCCAGTTTTCTGAGTGGTTTATTGGAGATAAGAGTCTCATGGACTTTCCTGCCCAGGCTGGCTTTGAACTGTGTAGCTAGGATTACAGGCATGAACCACCAGTGCCTCGCTCTTCTTATGTTTTGTTTTGATTTTTTTTGTTTGTATAACAAGATCTTTCTGTGTAGCCCAAGCTGGCCTTAATTAGAACCCTCCTGTCTAAGGCTCCTACAAGTTGGGATTATAGGCATGGGTCACCATGCCCAGTTCATTTCATATTAGTTTGACATCTCATTTTAATGTATTTTATATTAATATATTTTATATAGATTTTATACATAGATAATATATGTTGTATATAGATAATACATTATAAAACATATTTGTAATATAATATATATTTATAGAACATTTATGCAGAATACATAGAAAACATTATTTAGAGAATATAAAATCCTGAACACATTATGCAAAATTATGAGAAAATTAATAATTATTTGAGGTTGTACACACTCCAAATGTTTTCTCCAATAGTAGAATCAAGGCTAAATGCATGGACATTTCTGTCTGTATGAGCCACTTGGCTCCTGACTTATAAGAGCCCTTAGAATGGTTTGTATATTCAAATCTGGTGGGCAGAATCACTGAGTTGCTCATATTTCCAGAAAGATCCAGCTCTCACATTTGAAAATATATAATGGCATTTTTAGACAGTTAAAAATGAAAGTGGAATACTAATAGGAAATGATGCATTTCCATTTTGATTGTCTAATTCTATCCCAGTAAATGAAATGGAACAGAGTGGCCCCAGGTTTGAGTAACTAAGGGACAGACAGAGTGATTGTTCTTACATATATTCTTGCTCTGAGCTCTGAAAGACTGAATCCTTTGGGGTTAAAAATCCAATCACCCCAAACCTTTCTAAAGTGTCTACATCTGTTGTTCCCAGAACATAAAGTATTGCCTGGATGGGCAGACTTTTTCTTCTTGATTGATAGCCTTCATTTTATTTTATTTTCGGAACTTGCAAGAAAATTCATTTCTGAGTAAGATTTGACAACAGTGAGCAAAGCCTTTCTCAAACATGTAAAAATCATCATTTCAGACCAAGCTAGATTCTACTCAAACTTTCAGACAGTATTTCGGAGGAGAATTAAAGATGCAAAAGGTCTTTTCTCCATCCCAGGGAGCTAGTAATATCCTTCTAATCTACTTGCAGTCTTTGAAAAGTCCTATTATAATTCTATACTTGGAAAGTAAAAATAATCCTGTGGATTTTATGAATATAAACTAGAAAAATACGTGGCACAGAAATTCTGATCCAAAAGTAAAAATTCTGAACTGGGGGCTGGGAAGGTGGCTCAGTGGTAGAGCGCTTGCCTTGCATGCATGAGGCCCTTGGTTCGATTCCTTAGCACCACATAAGCAGAAAGCTGGAAGTGGGGCTGAGGCTCAGGTGTTACAGTGCTAGTCTACAGCTGAAGACCTGAGGGATAGCCCCCAGGCCCAGAGTTCAGGCCCCATGACCAACAAAAAAAATCCTGAACTGATTTTGATAGGAGATATTTTTACAGAGTTGGTTTGCTAATAAATGGATGTAGCTGTATTTCAATAAATCTTTATAAAAGTGGGTAGATTTGGCTTGTAAGCTATAATATTCTGACTCTTGCATTAGAATATATATGTTTAATAATTGTATATGATTTACACAGAAGATTTTATTAAAGTGATTATTTGATAAAAGTTTATCTTAACTAAAATCTTGTGGTAGAAGTTAGAAAGAAGTTGGTTTGGTTGAATTGCTCGATAGTTTCCTTTTTTTTTACCCCTTGAGGTTTAGTGCTACTCCCAGGCCTCATCAGCTGCTAATTCCTGTTGCCCTAGGGTGATATATTGGTTTTCTTATCATTTCCTATCAGGACTTTGAGTCACTCAATGTGCCTGCCTCTTCCATGGAGCAACAAGAAGATTCAATGAAGGGATTGTACTGTCAGAATGTGCCTTGTTTTGGCTTCCAGTGAAAATTAAGTCTAGCTTCTTTTGTGATACTCATCCAAGAGCAACAAATACATTTTCATTGAGATTAGTTATTCAACCAATATTTATTTATAATATATTCACCAAATTTACCTATACCTTAACAGTTCTAAAAAATAAAAACCACATGCTTGTGAGATAAATATTTCTAGATAGACATTGTGCTCATGCATTGACCATTATAGATCCATTTCTTTTTGTCTAATTTAAATAAAACGACATCGCTTTTTACTCAACTGAGACACCCTATCTGTTCCTCTGTTGAAGTATTCATAGTAACTTCTATGTTTGGTCAATATCGTCCACTAAACAAACTCATGAGACCTAAGAGTAAGAACATCACTAGGTTTGACACTTTGATGGGATCTTGGCAAATGCTTTTATGTTTAGATGAGTTCATATCCTCACTTGAAGAATTTATCTACCATTTTCATTCAAATTAGTAGAAATTGCATTTCAGAATCAGTTTCTTTTGTTATTTTTAGTGGATTAAATTTATCCCCCATATATTCAAACACTAATCTATTAATATAAGCTTTCTTATGTCTGGTACTCAGCATGTGGTTGTGATTCAGACCAATAAGCTTATAGTTTAATTTAGGGGTCTGCAAATTACAGCCCATAGGCCAAATTTGAAGTCTTCTCACCTTTATAAACAAAGATTTATTTAAATATAGCTACGCCAATTTATTTATGAATTGCAGCTGCTTTCATATAGCAGTGGTAGAGTTCACTACTTGCAACAGACACCTTATAGTATTGGAAATCTAAAATATTTATTATCTGGCACTTCACAATAAAAATAAAATATTGCCAAAAAACCCCAGTCTATAGAAGAGCTTGTACAACAATAACCAAATAAACATAACTATATCTCATATTTTTAGAGTGGTACTACTTAATTGAAAGTAAAATACATGTCTGCACAGTGAAGGAGGGAGAGTGTTCTTTTAACAAGATGAGGATGGAGGCCTTTCTAAGATGCCAGAGCAGAGATCTAAATCTTGTACAAAATGGAGAATATATGGAAGAATATCTTTGAGATCAATACTCCAGACAAAGGGAACAATGTCAGGTCATTGTTTTATTCAAGCATGAACTCCTTTATTCAGGAAAGTTCTAATGAATATCTATCTGTTTACTGCTTCCTGGTTCCACAAATATAGGGCCATATTACATTCATTCTTGTCGTCAAAAAAATTCGGTCCAGTAGGGGGAGCCAGAGATCTAGCAGGTGGTGGTAGGATGCCTCGCACCCCATCCATGTATGATCTGTGGGATTGGTCAATGGAATCTAACCACCATGATTGAGATGATTCTAGAAACTAACTACCATGTGGACATGGCAATAGTAAATATACCCATAGAGACATAAAAGAAACCGGCATTGAAGCAACTTTTAAGTGTTACTTGTTGGATATTAAAGTGGGGTTAGAAAAGAGAGCAATCACAAGGAGAAACAATGTTGCAGAAGAAAACTATGAACTATGCTTGAATGCTGTCCAATATCAGCCATATACCTTTCATGTAGCAAGAATCCAGACTTAATAGAAAACTCGGACTAAAACAGACCACTTGGTTAGGATCCAATATACAATGAACTGCATACAAAAATCATGAAATTCTTTCTACATTACAGAAGACAAAAAGTGGCATACCTTAGAAAGTAAGTTTCATAGAGTTTTCTAAAATGAGATTGAATACACATCTGATTAATTTTCTTTATAAATAAGTGTATTGTTCATTTTTAGGATTACAGTTCAAAGGACCATGGGGCTTAAACAAAATCCAGCCTGATACATTCTTTTTATCTACTCCAGCTTTCAGCTATAGGAAATAAAATGTGATAAATCAGGGATCTATTAAGGCTTATATAAATCAATGTCCAAAATAGATTCCATTAATTCATTTGTCTTTCAAGGTCTCTGTTCTTTTTCTCAAAACCACTACTGAAAACCATTTCCACAATTAATCTTTTATCAACCATCAGTTTTCCACCCAGAGAGATTTTTGTCATCCTTAAACACGATGAATTTAGAGCCTGGAAAATACTTATTGACTGTGACTTGTGAATCTAATTGTAGGATCTAAAAGGGCAAGATGTTTGTCAGTTTCCCTAAAGCTAGAAAATCCCTACTGCTAGACTGGCAATCAATTTAATTAACTGAGTTCAATGTTTTTAAGAAATGACTTTTATGTTAATGATACCCTAGTGTGAAGGAGGAAATAATAATCAAATCACATGTTTGGGTTGATTGAGGTACTAGGCAGAGTTAGTAGTTCTGCACCTCACTTCACACATTACCAACCACGTATATGTATTACCCTCGAGTGCTGAGGCTCGGAAAAGGATACTTTAAAAGTAGGACTCTTTGGTAGCAGTTTGAATGGAACATCTCTGACCTTCTCCTCTCTTTTTTCATCCTATTGCTCTTCTCCTTGGAAACTTCCACAAGGTGAATTGAAGGAATCAGAAATCATTCCTAAAGCTAGACATAAAACCTAAAAAAATCTTATTCTTACCTTCTGCAATCCTTTTGTGGCACTGGCCATAAAGGAATTTTTTGACCTCCCTTGTTGGATAGTAGGCCATAAGATCCTTGTTTCAGAAGGAATCTTACCTTATCCCTGAGAGGAAGGAATGCTAAAGGGAGACAAAGAGGAATCTGCACAGGAAAGCATTACTGGCTTTCCTGTTTTCATCTACTAAGTTAGCTTACATATATCACATTTCCACATGGCTGTCCATGCTTCATCAAATCTAAGTAAAAGAGACAATTGTTAGCTGGGCTCCAGTGGTTCATTCCTGTAATCCTAGCTACTTAGGAGGCTGAGACCTGAGGATGGCAGTTGAAAGTCAACCTGTGTAGGAAAGTCTGTGAGACTCTCACCTCCAATAAACTTCTCAGAAAAGGCTGGATGTGGTGCTGTGGCTCAGTGGTAGAGTGCTAGTCTTGAGCACAAAGAAGCACAGGGAGTTCAAGTCCCAGGACCAGCAAAAAAGAGCAGCTTGCTCTCTTTGGGTCTTTAGGTCTTCATTTCTGAAGGCTGCTGTGTCATGTAAAACTTAGATGAAATAAATTTGCTATGCTTTTCTCTTCTTAGGTTGTCTTTTCTTATATAAGAATTGGCCAGGAAACTCGGAGCTAAGGGATCAGGCATTTCTTTTCTTGGCAAGGGAACATTCACACTTACATGAGAATTTATTGGTGAATAGAAATGAAAAAAAACAAAGTAATATATACAACAATAAATGTCCAGAATTATATGCTGTGTTTGGCAATAATCAGTACGAACAGTGTGTTATGTTTTTGAATTCTAGGAGGAGGCAACCGAGCACTTCACATAAGATCTGTTTGTGGAGAATAAATTGGCATAACCACGTTTGAAAGCAGAAAGTTCCAGTTTTTATTCTCAACATTATTAGGCAGAATCCAGCAGCAGGGATCAGCAGATCATATCAATGGTTCTGCCATGGCATTGGTGGCTAGTCCTGTGATCCCAATGGGTGCACTCCAAGGGCTGAGAATATGGCTCAGAGGTTGAGTACATGCTTCACATCCATGAAGCCCTGTGTTCAAACCCTAACATTCACATGCAAGAAAGAATGAACTCTAGCCAGATACCAGTGCCTCAAGCCTGTAACTACTTAGAAGGCTGAGATGAGGATCAAAATGTATTGCACTCATGACGTGTCTTATGGAATTTTAACCTCGTTGTATCGCGAGTTGATAACAAAAAGGGGGAAAAAGCTGGGGTATTGGGAGCCAGAGCCATAAGCCTGTTGAGCAATAGTATGGAACCCTGCCATCCCTGCCTGATGGCCCAAGGTGGCAACAGTGGAGTTGAAGGCATAGTTCTCTCAGTCTTTGAAGGAAAAACAAAACAGATAGCTTTAATTACAAGCCATACATTTTCATGTAAATTGCTGAACTGCCTACACACATCCTGTGGCTACATCATGCGCTCTCCTTGCATTTTCTTTGTGCAAGTGCCTGTATCAATAAATGCACTGAACTACAGTACGAGCTACTTCAGTCTCTCCGACCTTGTGATGAGGTCAGCCCACCTGGTCCGAGCTTTCTCTAATGGGTGTGTGTGTTTCTCAGTCTCCTACCATCTTCCTTCAGAGGCAGCTTGACCCAGCTGGTCCATGGTATGGGGACAGAAAAATCCAGAAGATATGAATCTCCAATTAAAAGCAGAAAAACAGCACCACTTGTGGAGGAGATGGGGAAAAACCAGTTGTTTAAGGATACAGGTGGACCTGTTGCAACAATGAGAAGTATAAGTTGTCATGTCCAAAGCGAGCTTTA